>NC_140965.1:3161190-3363690 GCF_056783735.1 Eptatretus burgeri | reverse complement strand
CGGGCATGTGTCTGCTCGGCTGTATTTCCCCAATGCAGTGTCTCACCTCTCCCCCTCTGTTACTTTCAATCTTTATTCCTTCACACCATTGTGCTGTTCAATCACTCCGTTACTTTCACTCTTTCTTCCATCACACCATCATTCCACTTCACTTCTCCACCTTTCCATATCCACCAATAATCTCCCCTTTGTCAAATATCATTTCAACAACCCCTCCTTCACCGCATCGGTCTTACCTTCAACCCCGCGGCTGTTCGGTCATCCCTCGGTCCGGCGGAGTCCCTCTCAGTTTGTTTGTTTTTTACTCCATTATTATATGCATGTGCATGGCACAGCACACAACGCTTGGTGTTTGTGGCCTGCGAGGTGTGGTGCAGACCTGGACGAGGAAAGCTTGCGCGTGAAGGAGGGGTCAGGGGCTTCTGTCGCACCTTGGGCGCGTAGAGGGAAGGGTGGGGACTACATTGAAAGTTCCCTCAGAATGGTGAGGCAATTACCACAAGTGATGTTGTGGACTCGCCCCCATCACCTGCGGACCACTGGGAAGCGGAGAAGGCTTGTGGGAGGAGGGAGCAAAGCTGATGTGAAGCAGAAAGGCAGAAAGGCAGAAGCAGAGGGACAGGATCGCACGAGCCGGGACTAAGAGCTCATGAGCACAAGAGGCAAGGACTGAGATGGAACAAAAGTGTTTGAGGGTAAAGAAAGAAAGGTTTCGCGAGCAGTTGGTGTCGAGCTTGTGTGTGGAAAAGAACACTCCTTCCACGAACGTCGTCCTGCCCTCTCGATCCTGTCAGCCACAAAGAACGAGGGTGAACTGCCGTACCTCATCAACGGGGGTAGGGATATCTGTGTGAGGTGAGGGAAGAAAGAAAAGACTGCTTTTCTTTTCTCTTGTTTTATTCTTCTCCTCCGAGTGAACGATGGCCAAGTCTTTTGTTTAAGTAAGATTGAATAAGAATACGTGTTTATGGTTAAATCTGCTCTTTTGTACCTTTTTGCTTTCTTGCTTATAAATAATTGCTTTTCAATGATTGCTTGCTTGTGTGTTTGTAATAAATAATTGTTTGTTGCTATTTCCAATCTGTCTCGGTTGTCTTCATTTTATTAGTCCGACAGTGCACCAGTACAGTTAGATGGGAAGTTCTGCCCCAATACTATGCTTTGTTAGCCAGCGCACACTCACTAATTCTCAGCAGTAATCCGAGTGTACGCCGAGGGCACGTGACCCTAATTAGCCAGCCGTCCACAGGTAAGGCGTCATGTGAAGTAGGGTAACCCTGCCCAGATAAATCGGCATTCGTAGTTGCCTAGCAACCTGCCAGTGCACGGGGATATCCGTGCTAACAGCATAGCCTCAGGACCGGGCGTTCGGGAGAGACCAAGTGCTTCCACTTGTGGCAAGCCTCAAACCCCTGGATTCCTGACAACATACATATACCAACATAGGGTTAATATAGTACGTTCAAGTGTAATAAGTGAAAATAATACAATATCAAGCAGAAACCTTTGTTGATGGTGTGCAAGTTTAAGATCCTGCATTGTGGAGTACATTGATGGGGGTGTGTTCCATCACCAATCGGCTTTCTATCGCTTGTAAAGCCAGCCGTTCCTTATCGACCATTTCATTGGAGTGCTTGAAACCAAGCGAGCCGCTTGGCGAATGCTCTCCATGCTGATTGGTAATGGAACACAACCCTGCGAAAGGGCACAGAAATATCAGGAAATTATGAGTACACTGTCGAGTACTCATAAAGGTCACGACTAAAGTTGTTTCATCCAACTGTTGGGTCACGATGAGGTTGTGACGGGTTGTCCTATTAAATAAATGGAGGGGTGGCAAAGTAAACAAAACAAGCATGCCGAGAATCCATCTTGACTTATTGTGGAGAACCGAAAAGGACATCCCTTCATTATTGTGAAACCAGGTGCTCGAGGATATCCACTCGGTGTAGGCCCCATCTGTCCAAGTCCATACAGATGGCTCCAAACTCTCTTCCCTCGGGTGAACATCTGCAGCAATATGTATCCCCGATGCTAAGGTAACCAAGGATATGAGGCTTTCCGATCACCTATCAGTGTTTTCTGCTGAACTCCTTGCTAACATATTAGCACTGGAATGGATAATTGATTTTAATGCACTCAGTGCCGTAATCTTTTCTCATTCCCTTTCCGCTCTGAAGGCATTGGAATCCCTCCATGATGGATGAAGATACGACTTGGTTCTCAAGATATTGCTAATTGGAGGGGAACGATGGTCAACCTATGTTGGATCCCCGCTCATGTGGGCATTGGGGGAAACGAGGCACGTGACCGTGCAGTCAAGCGTGCTCTCAAACACGAGGGTGTTACCCCAATCCACCTGGGCCAGCCAGAAAGAGAGTCTGGTCAAGGTTCAGATTTGAAAAACATGGCAATCCCAGTGGGACCGCAACATTTAGGGAAGGCTTAGTTACAGAGTGAACCCAGTGGTGGTTCCCTCAGTTCTCTCACAAAGATCAGGTACCTCCTTTCAGGCTTGGACGAGGGCACTGTTGTCTCAATTCTTGTCTCCACCAGATAGAATGCCACCCGTCCGGGACTTGTGAAAAGTGTGGGGAACCTGAAGATTCACACCATGTGTTTTTGAAATTCCCCCTCTATGATGAACCCAGAGTGCATCTATTCCAAAGAATAAAAGAGGCGGGGTGGGGGGGGGGGTTGAAGTATCTGATCTGCCACTCATTTTTGGCCTTTTGAATCGGACCCATCCCCGACTCTACAAGGCAGTCCTGAGATTTATAAAATCGAGCGGGAAATCCATATAGGATGAAGGACTACTCAATTTCATCCACAGCTGCTATGTTTGGGCATGGGGCCTATGTAGAGCCTCACGGCTCTGAAAACGCCATTAAACAAAAAAGAGGAAGAAAAAAACAAGAGGAGGTGATTCCACTGTTGAGAGGAGAAATATCAGGAAATGTTTTTTTATACAGAGAGAGAGATAGAGATAGAGACAAAAGTTAAGGCACTCTTGGAACAGTCGGTGGTTGTAATGAGCAAGAACATGATAATAGAGGAAGAAAGGAAACCTGCAAATAAAAGGATAATATGTTAGGTATAGCTAATGGGGTAAAGAAAGCACAGTTCAGGAGAGAGTGTGGCATCACATGTGATGTACCACTAAATTGCAGTCATGGAGGGAGGAATGGGATTGAACTCAGGAAGACAGTTCCATAAATGGGAGAAGCGAGGAACAAAAGAGTGCAGGTGTGCAGTACTAGAAAAGATCCCTGGCATTGGAGCGATTGAGTTCTGCTTTTTGGAACACCTGCAGAGACTGTGTGGAACCAGGATCAATCTACTGGAAATATGTGGGGAAAGGAAGAAGAGGTGAGAAAATTGGGTTATGTCGATTTAGTGGACACAGGATATGACAAGTCAAAGTCATCCATGAAAGTACCTTAACGGAAACCATTTCAACCATTTTGCTATCAAAGGCGGACGGAGGTTGTGTTTTCAGCCTTGTTTGTCTGTGAGTTTGTGTGTCTGTGTCCGTGTCTGTGAGCAGGATATCTCAAAAGGTTGTTGATGGATTTGGACCAAATTTGGTGAACAGGTTGGGTGTGTGACAAGAAAGAACTGATTAAATTTTGGTGAAGATCAGGATCCAGATTTCAGCCTGGCGGAGGTATGTGCTCTACAGAGTGTCCTTCCTGTTATTTTTTCCATGTTAATGTGTAAATGTCACGGAAACAAGAAGATAAAATACTTATTCGTTGCTTCAGCCATTTTTTTTAATTCTCATTCACGACAAAGCTTCCATGTTAAATTGAGAAAATTGAGTAAATATGCAATACTTAAATAATTTGAATCAAAACTGATATGAAATGTTTCACTTGGTGTCCCTTTCAATCAGTCCGTGCGAGTGCAAGTTATTCACGATACATCGGCTTCTGTTTTTTTCAATATACTGGATCACCATTATAAAAAAAAACACTGATATTAAAACAAATCACATATTCATTTGAAGTTTCATTAATTGATCACTTCTATCAGAAAGATGCTCCAACTTAAGACAGAAAAGGCCCAAACATTGTATGCATTTCAAGCCCGGTCACCAGGGTAAGAAGTCAACAACTAAGCTCAAAACCACCAAGCGATGGGCCATCTGTGTGGTTCACCGTCAAACGCACAATCAATATCAATGTGTATTCTCACGATATTTTGAACATGGAGTACAAATGTGTGAATGTCTGGTTGATGGAGAAGAATCGTTCGGGCCTTGACGAAATGAGTCCTCATCATGTGCTGGGATCATCATCCAAACAGTTGAACCAGTACTTTCCTATCGATCGAGGATATGGTGGCCGAGCGCTGACCACCTTCCGAGTCCAGAGGTCCACCTTGTAGTATTGTGCTGTGGGTGTAATGCAGAGATGTTGGTGAAACAAAGGTTGCAGGATAATTTCAACAGCTCGGCCGAATATTTCAAGAAAAGAATAAAAATCAAATTAACTTTCTGAATAAATTATTGATGTATCTCGAGCAGCCAACAATGACAAAGTGGTAAATCTAGGTTGTGACAGACAACAATGACAAAGTGCACGAGTATGTTGTGACGTGCTATCACTTTTTAAATAAACTAGTGGGTACTCCCACCCAGAGGATGGCCCACCTCCGGTGGGAAATGTGCTGCGGGCAGATTCTTGGAAATGCAATTTATAATTTTTATTTTTGAAAGAAATTTTATTAACCACAACATGTGTATGACAGATACTGCATTTACAAGATAAGAGGAAGATAATTTGTAATACCAGTTACCACAAAAGGTGGCGCTATTTCCACCAGACATACACTGCAAATCAAGAAAAGTTTGTGGATATTTAATTTTCGCAATGATTGTGGTGACGACTCTACTGCAAAATTATCTTCCCGCAAACTAAATGGCAGTCCACGTGGCTCCCTTTCCAACCCAACAGACAAGACAACACTGACTCTTCCCTTCGGTGCATGATACGAGTACTGACCTGGTACATTGATGGTGATAGCTAACGCACTTCAATGCTGCAACAAACATATACTGTATACACTTCAAGAAATAAAGTTGTTTCAAAATGATTTATTACTTCCATCTCATACTGTCCATTTGTTCCGTATCTCCGCCATGTTTGCATCGTCAAGAATTCAATACCTTGCTGCGTAACTTCACCGACCCAAAATGATTCTGGTGCCATATCAGTACGTTTTGAATTACGAACAAGGTACAAGATGTCGATAAGAACAGGCACAAAATATTTTTGGCACAGCACTCGAAACAAACTTGAAACATTCAAGATGGCGTCGCTTGTTCATGCTGACCAATATGACTGTTTATGCTGACCTCGGCAAAAAGCATCATGGGAATTTTGTGCCGAATTATTTTCTCGACAGTAAATTTAGTACAAAGACAAAACAGATTTACATTGAAAGGGAACGGCTGAGATCTTAACAGAAGATTCATGGTGAATGCGATGGAACATTGAACAATTTCAAATCGAAATTCAAACCTAGAATGGCACTGGTTCCAAGTTCTACTCATTTTCAAGGGCTGTGTACACCGAAACTCCTTCAGTTTTGACCGGTTTTTACTCATGACGATTGTCCGTCCTGCTGCGATGACGTTCGCAGATGACCAACGATCCCCCCGACAAGTCATATGCCAGGGTGTCCAAGTTTTGAACCATCGTGTCCACCGACTCTTGAACCATTTTGAACCACCGTGTCCAACTTTCTGCCAAGGACGGACCAACCTCGCATTGCTGCGGAAGCTTTTCCAGCAGATCAATGCCTTGGCTCTTTAGTTGGTGCTGGTACTTCGTCTGGATGTCCTACACTGTGCTATCGTTGATGGGTCTTCCGAGCTCGAGCTCGGTAGTCATCGGTTTGGATGCCTGCTGTGGTCCATTCTCGATGGTTAGATTGGTGATCTTTGCACACTACTCATTGCTGTAGTGTCCGTAGCTGCCATGCTTGCATTTCCGGGATGCAGTCTCCTTCATCACCTTCGGCTTCTCCACCTCTACATTCACTAAAGCTGTCAGCTCGGGGTTTGCCGTCTCCGATGGATTGGGTAGGCCAAGACCTGAAGATTTCAGCGATGGATTGGCTTTCTCCCACCAGCCCAGCATGATTCTCTTTATCGATTGCTCGTGCACGCACGTCAACAGACAGTCGAGAACAAAACACGATACACAGATATCATGGAAGTTTTACTGCACAGTTTACACCGTGATATCGTCTTGTCATTCATTCATTAATTTGTAGAATAGTTTTACCCTGTAAAGGCACTGTCACAGCTTGACGATTTAGCCAGCAATGGCAACGTATAAAAATGTATGTAAAACGTTGGCGTACGCTGAAATTTTGATGTTTCTAAAAAAGTTTGGTCGTATTCATAACATATTAGTAATGGACACAGAACGTTTCGTTGTCTTATAGATAACTTGTACCAACGAATGCTAGGCCTGTTGTCGGCGTTTACAACATATGCCCAACGACAGTTTAACTTAGGCATAGCGCGCTGCACGTATCGCCGACGAACTCGTGGCATTCTCTGTTAAAAACCTGCGCACGCCGATTTAAATCATAACCACCTGAGAATTGGAAGTGTCAACCAAGCAGTCACACCTTGACGATTTAGCCAGCGTATGCCGACCTATGAAAAATTTGCCGAACCAAGATGGCACAAGTCGAATACGGTATGAGTAAGTTGTGTATACGTTAAGAGCACGCTGAAAAAGGATGAAGTATGCTGTCATATTTCGTGGTACGTTTAGTACGTCGTGAAATTTCAAGCATGCTGAAAATTTTACGACGTACTCGCCGTATGGCTCACACGTTCCGCTACGCTGGGAATAAGTTGTAGGCACGATATGCGATCGTTGACACACGTCGACACAAGTTCCTTGTAAGTTACTCATACTTCGAAACATGTCGAGGTAATGTTTAGCAAACCCGAAACTTATTTTCTCCGTCAAGGCACATTTTCTTTTTTTCTCATTGGCTCCGTGAAGGCACGTGACGAAATATCGGAAGTTATTGTTGTTTAAAAAAAAAAACAAAAAAAAAACGGTGCCAATACGCCATTATACGGTAGCTGTAAATTAGAAACACGTTCAGTAAGTTCTGTGGTTGTCCGGAAGACGTCAATCAAATACGTCTACATATGTTAATATGCGTTGGAGGTACGTTACACACAGGTTCAAAGCACGTTACTCATAGGTTATAAATAAGTTTCGGATACGCTAAACATTACCTCGATGTGTTTCGACTTATGAATAACTTACAAGTAACGTGCCTCCACGTGTGTCAACGATCGCATAACGTGCCTCAACGTGTGTGCAACGATCGTGTAACGTGCCTACAACACATTACTCATAGGTTATAAATAAGTTTCGGCTACGCTAAACATTACCTCGACATGTTTCGACTTACGAGTAACTTACAAGTAACGTGCCCGACGTGTGTCAACGATCGCATAACGTGCCTCGACATGTGTGCAACGATCGTGGAACGTGCCACAACACGTTACTCATAGGTTAGAAATAAGTTTCGGGTATGCTAATCATTACCTCGACGTGTGTCAACGATCGCCTAATGTACCTCCAACTTATGGCCAGCGTAGCGGAACGTGTGAGTCATACGCTGGCATACGTGATAAAATTTCAAGCATGCTAAAATTTGAGGACAACCGCAAAGTACAACGATGAAAGCCAGCGTACTACGACGTATGGCAGTGTTTTTCAGCGTGCTCTTAACGTATACAAAACTTACCCATAACGTATTCGACGTGTGCCAGCGTTTTAGCCCAGTTTTGCATACGTCAGGCATACGTTGGCTAAATCGTCAAGGTGTGACAGGGCCTTAATGGACAACTTTCACACCATAATCAGTTTCACAAAGATTCACTAAGGATATATTCTTCTTTTGTTTTTTATTGTGCACAATTAGCAGCTGCTGTCTAACACGTGTTTGTCACATAAGTGCACCATTAATTAGCGGCCATATTGTTTCATTGGCGATAGTAACATTGTTGAAACGTGAACTTATCTTGCCACAAAACGAGTCTGTTCGCCGCTACCACAAAGTAAACACACCACAAAGTTTTCTTGATTTACAGTACAGTACATGTATATGTGTATGTACAGTGCTTATAGAAAGTCTACACACTCTTTCAAAATTTTCACCTGTTGTTGCCTTATAGTAGGGTTGGGCACACATCGACTTTTTCTCTGTTGTCCCGTTAAAAGGAGTGTTTTTTTATGGCCATTTTTCACGCTGATCACGAATCCGTTGAAATTTTTGACCGAGGATGATGTCTTACGAAGACATCATCTTAGTTCTTGGTAGGATCTTAGTAAGACATCATCCTAGGTCAAAAACTTCAACGGATTCGTGATCAGCGTGAAAAATGGCCATAAAAAACACTCCTTTCAACGGGACAACAGAGAAAAAGTCGATGTGTGCCCAACCCTAATATTACATGCCCTAGTAAGCCATAATTATCAATTTTTACCTGAAAAGCGGGTAAATTTGGTGGCCATTTTGAATTTTTGCATCTTACCAACCTAAAACATCATCCTCTGTCAAAAATTTCAACGGAATTCGTGATCAGCGTGAAATTTGGCCATAAAAAACACTCCTTTCAAAAATAGTATGGTTGCATGCCCAATCCTACTTATAGCCTGGAATGAAATTGCATAAAATCAGACTTTCTCCGCATTTATTTAGACATCGTAACCCACAACTTCAAAGTGAATTACCTTACAAACTCTCTTGTGTCGTGTGTACAACTGTTCTGACATGAGTTTTTTCGTGGGTGTGTTCGGTCATTAAGCATAACATATTGTTACGAATTCGCGCCCGCCGGCGTGCGGACAGCCGCTTTAGCCAATGGCGGCCGTCTCGCCCACCGAACGTACAATTCAGTCGCCACTTTCCGGAAAAACGCTGAAAACCAGTCACGGGTGTGCTCCAAGCACACACCATGGCCTAGTCAATATACTAACCGCGCGCGACAAGGTCAATCGCCGAATTGTCGATATACCTAATTATTCGCGCGACCAGCCGACCGAGAGACCGTACCTCAGTGAGGTCTGCTTGGACACGAACCGCTTAAGCGGTTCGTTCCGTTCTGGGATAACCGCGCGGGGTATTATCGCGAGACCTCGCTGGACCCGATTCTTTTATCGGCTATCAAAAAGCCCGCTATTATTCTGAAGGCAAGATAGCAGTTCAATTGGGGAAAGAGGACACAACGAACGGGTGACAATTAAACAAGCACATTAATTTTTTTACACGTATACAATCAAGCAATGAATTGGCGGGAAGGGACAAGACGCGAGCAACACAGAGCACTACAACCGTCTATTATTTATTATTCACAAGCACTTAACAACAGTTCTACTTGCGGGACACGGCGCCACTACTTCCACACAAATAAACAAGGAAAGACCCCCTCAAAGACAAGGGGGTCAGACTGGACCCGTAGGCCTTTATAACGTGGAGCTTGGCGGACCGAAGGAGTTCCACGAGACCGTTGCAGGTTACCTCCACCCTTGTGGTGCCTCGATGGGGCGACCCGCGACGTCCCTTCCCCATGGCAGCTAGCGTAGCCGCCGTTGAGCCCAGACCTTGCCAAGCGGCCGGGTGATTCGGGCCTCAGCCGTCGACGCGTTGAGAGGAACGAACGCGTCTTGATGCTCTTCCAAAGTTGATGCTCTTTGTAAGAACCCATCTGTCCCTCAGCGATGCTCAAACTGTGCCGAAGCCCGATCACCTCAGACCGTTTGGTGCTGGCTGGTGAGCTCTCTTCGGCTCTCTCCACACAAACGCGAGGGGTCTGCGCAGCACAGCAGTTTTGGCCACGATCTCAGCTCGCGTGTCCTCCGCTCTTCTGGACTTCTCCCCTGACTGTGTTCTCCAGGCTTCCACTCGGCTCCCCGACCTCTCCGGACTGACTCTCCACCGACTCCAGACTTCACCGACTGACTGCACTGACTGACGACTGCGAACTGGCGCTCCGCTCGGCCTTTTATAGGGCTCGAGAGACGAGATCTGACCTCCACTCTCCGACCTTTGACCCCCACAGGCCCCGCCCCTTTCTCTCTTTTGATCCGAATTCCGAGGCGAAGCTTCCACAGAGCGGACGTGCGCGAGATCACCAAACTTGCGCGGCGAGCAAACCCCCGCGTGTGCCTGCAGCGATGCCGTTCGATGCGGACTCGCTGCGGCTGGTGCAAAGATGGCGTTGCTTCGGAGATGAAGGTGAGGCGATGTTATTCGGGTTGGTCTATTGGGGAAATGTCGTTGTTATGAAGGTGGTGTGGAGAGGGTGGTTGGTGGTTGACGTGGTGGTTGGTGGGTGGCGTGGAGAAGGTGGTTGGTGGTTGGCATGGTGGTTGGTCCAAAATAACAATATTAAAGAAAAATGGCTAACTCAAAGATCACAGACCGGGTGACACGAATAATTCCCATAAGACAACGGTGGGGAAATCTAACTGAACACGGACTTATCGGCATAACTGAACTAAGGACCTATATGGTGTTCTGCGAATTTCCACAGCCGTAACACTATCATTCTCTTTGCTAACGCCACCTCCACCTCTCACCTTTCTCTCTTTTTTTTCTCTTCTTCCCCCCCCCCAACTCTCTCCCCCCCCCCCACTCCCTCCTTGCACCCCTCCCTCCTGCAGTGTATAGCAAAGTTTGGTGAGGCATCGCTCTCCCAACTTACCCTCCTCCCTTCCTTGCTCTTCCCCCCTTGCTAGCTTCCTCTCCCTCCCTTCCCTATGTCCACTCTCTCTCACTCCCCTCCTTTCCTTCCCTCCTCTCTCACTCAACCCTCCCTTCCATCCTCTCTCACTCCCCTCCCTCCTTTCCATCCTCTCTCACTCCCCTCCCTCCTTTCCATCCTCTCTCACTCCCCTCCCTCCCGTCCTCTCTCACTCCCCTCCCTCCCGGCCTCTCTCACTCCCTCTCCCTCCCGCCCTCTCAATCCCCTCCCTCCCACCCTCTCAATCCCCTCCCTCCTGTCCTCTCTCACTCCCCTCCCTCCCGTCCTCTCTCAATCCCCTCCCTCCCTCCCATCCTCTCTCAACCCCTCCCTCCATCCCGTCCTCTCTCACTCCCTCCTCCATCCCGTCCTCTCTCAATCCCCTCCCTCCCTCCCGTCCTCTCTCAATCCCCTCCCTCCCTCCCATCCTCTCTCAACCCCTCCTCCATCCCGTCCTCTCTCACTCCCTCCCTCCCGTCCTCTCTCACTCCCTCCCTCTCCCGTCCTCTCTCACTCCCTCCCTCTCCCGTCCTCTCTCACTCCCTCCCTCTCCCGTCCTCTCTCACTCCCTCCCTCTCCCGTCCTCTCTCTCACTCCCTCCCTCTGTCCGCGTCTCCCTCCCTCCCTCTGTCCGCCTCTCCCTCCCTCCCTCTGTCCGCCTCTCCCTCCATCCCTCTGTCCGCCTCTCCCTCCATCCCTCTCTCTCTCTCTCTCTCTCTCTCTCTCTCTCTCTCTCTCTCTCTCTCTCTCTCTCTCTCTCTCTCTCTCTCTCTCTCTCTCTCTCTCTCTCTCTCTCTCTCTCTCTCTCTCTCTCTCTCTCTCTCTCTCTCTCTCTCTCTCTCTCTCTCTCTCTCTCTCTCTCTCTCTCTCTCTCTCTCTCTCTCACTCTCTCTCTCTCTCTCTCTCTCTCTCAACATCCCCGTCAGTGAAGCGATGGGTTGTATTTGCTCGTGTACATATATACTAGCAGTTTTACCCGGCGTTGCACGTAAAGAGAATCCTGAATACGCAACACTACGTAGGCAAAGGAAATTTGGAGATTGCAATACCCTCTGCCACCACCATCAGGTGGCACTACATGGAACACATTTACCTGGAGAAATGAGCATGAAGAAAGATCCCCTCACTTACATCCAGAGAAGAAATAGATATAGCCAGGAACGTGGCTGAGGATCGAGCGACTTGGCTGGACCCAAAGCAGAGCAGCATTAATATGGCTTGGCAGATCAGGCCAGAGGGACCTGACGTGGTTCGGAGAGCATTGCTTTTCTGCTCACCAGGGTGACAACAACAATAACAATATGTATAATTATTCTTCAAATGATAGAAGAAAGCGATATCCATTGTTATGATAGCTGCCACTTGCGTACCAAAGGCCATGCAGACGTTGTTGAGAACTTCCAAGTCAATTTTCTTCATAGTATGTCAATGGTATTGCATTAGGCTCTCAAGAATGGGAGGAATGAAGAAGAATGGGAATGGGATGGGAGGAAAGGGGTAAGTATGGGGCATGTAATGGAGGTGAGTAAGGATATCTGAATTCAGGAATATTACAACATAATAAAAATATGGCATGAAGTCAAACAGGAGTAGCAGAGATTGAATAAAATGTTATCACTGAGGGTGAAAATGTTGTCAAAATCATGGAGAGAGTATAAAATTTTATTGGTTAAATTTGGGTGGAAAAATTTTGTGCTGCAAAAGACCAAACAAAGGTTTCTGTTTTCCCTGTGGCAAACAAACTTTAAAACAACTGCACAAATGACTTGGTTCTTTCACCATCCGGACAAAACGGATCACCTTATACTTTTGCCAGGTGATGACGTACCGCAATGGAGCCCCGACATCCTTTCCCCTCTTAAATCCCTAAAAACCGATAATTAACTGGAAAAGAAATGGAAATTCTTCCTAGAAAATGGTCTTCATGAAACATCGTCAACTGCACCAATTCTTACACGACAACTTCCAACAAATTAAAAGACTTAAAGCTTAATAACCTGGCATCAGCCTTACTCCGAACTAATGTAGGTAATCTTACCTAATGTTGACCTCCCAAGCAAATTAGTGCATGCTTATCAGTGAGACTATAAAGTTGAGCAATCAACGATCAAACAGACATTGCAAAAGCCAACTGTCCGGAGCACGAGGCGACTCACTACCCAGTGAACTTGGTGATGCAGCAAATAATGGGCAAGGGTCATGATAAAAGAACAAAGAACGGAGTCGATAAATGATAACAGAGTGTGCACACATTTCTCGTTTAACTTCCCTGCTGGTACTGCACTGCAAATGATGATGCATCGTTGGTGCGGTACGTCACATCAACTGCAGTACCGGTTTGTGTCTCAATGTTGGCACTCACTTTTAAGTCGCCGATAAAAGATGGGATGGACGCGGTGCATAAACGTTGCCAGCCAATGATTGCTCCTGGATGCAAGACGCAGCCAAGGAGGGCACGCTCTTAAGGAATATGGCTGGCGGAAGCGAAATGTCCAAAACTTCTCATCTGTCAGAAGAAAACGGTCGGGTACATCAAGTTTGACATAATCTGGAATAAAAGAAGTTATTGTCAGAGTTTACGCGTGAATTGCTGAAGCTGAAGTTAAAAACCTAGATAATATTGTTGACCTCAGTGTGAAACAAAACCTTGGAAAAGCAAAGCATATTGAAGTCTTAATCCTGGAGAAGCCGGTGTGATAATGGCTGCATCGGGCTTCAAGCCAAAAGAGAGTTTTTGAGGAAACCCCGAGTCCAGCGAGCCATCTGTAAATCGCCAGTAATTGTCATCCTGAGGTGGGGAGATATGTCATCAACCATTCACATTTCACAACATATTGAACATCTTGGTAAGAGAATACCACGAAACAATTCACTTTTACATAACATGACAGGTTTTAGTTAAAATGTATGTGTAACATATTGTTACGGCTGTGGAAATTCGCAGAACACCATAAAGGTTCCTTAGATTAGCTGTGCCGGTAAGTGAGTGTTCAGAGGGGTTTTCTTCGTGTACACCGGGCTGCGATCCTTTGAGGTAGGTTTTTCTTTCTCTATCGTTATTTTGAACCGACATATCTCACCCACCATTACAACAACCACCACCAACTACGCCACCACCAACCACGCTACAATCGCTACAACAACACCACCACCATTTAACCATCTTCGCCACTACGCCAGCTTGCAAACGCCCTCCTCCACAGACCACGCTACGACCCTTTCCGTGTTGAAAAGGGGCCCGAGAACGCGGGCGTAAAATAAGGAGAAACAGCAACCTCCAATGGTGAGTATGGGTTTTTTACCGCCTTTTTTTCTGCGAGGCTGGTGTGACGAGAAGGGCAAGGTGGCTCGCTCGCGATTGGTGGATACGAGGAGTGAGGCTGTCGGAGTTGAGAAACGCCCCTTTTCGAGAAGCTTCTCGAAGGAAGGTGGAGCCGAAAATGGGGTGGGGCAAAGGGCGGAGCCCCGAGTTATATAAGGCCGCACGAGACGTGAGGTCGGTCTCTTTCGTGTGGTGGTCGTCAAGTCTTTGGTGGTTTCGCCGTCGGGTGGTTCATCGCTCTCCTGGCTCTTGGTCCTGTGGTTCATGCGCTCTTGGTCCTGTGGTTCATGCGCTCTTGGTCCTGTGGAGCGACCTGTTCGTTGGAGGCGTGGGACAGGAGAAAGTCCGGGCAACGCACCGGAGACGCGGACTAGAGGCGCAGCTCTGCCGGCTGGGTGGCGCGAACCTGCGCGTCCATGCGAGGAGCGCCAGAGAGAGCTTGCCAGCCACGCAGGAGGCCCGGAATCAGGTGCGGCCATGCTAACTGCCGCGGGGACGGGACGTCACGACTCGCCGACCACCGAGGGGGGCAGGTAACCTGCCACGGTCTCGTGGGACCCGTTCAGTCCTCCAGGTCCCGCGTTATAAAGGTCCATGGACCCCGTCTACCTCCCTGCCTATGGGGAGGTCTTTCCTTTTGTTTTTGTATGCATGCTGTGGCGCCGTGTCCTGTTAAGTAACGACTGTACAAGTAACTGTACATGATCCTTGCACATATTCGGTTGTATTGCTTTCTATTTGCCTTGCTTGTAAATACGTACATGATTCCTTGCTTGTGTTGTGTGTAAATAATAAATGTACTTGCTTGTGAAATGTATCCCATTCGTTGCGTCCTCTATTCCCCATTGAAAATGCCATCTTGTATCGCGGAATAATTAATTGGGTTTTAAACACTCGGTAAGGAGAATCGGATCCGTCGAGGTCGGCGATAATACCCGCTCGGTTATCACTGGAGAATGGAACAGACCGCTTAAGCAGTTCGTGTCCCAAGCCGACCTGCGGCGAGGTACGGCCCCTCGGTAGGTTACCCGCGCGAGTACTTAGGTATTTCGATATTCGGCAAGTGACCCTATTTTGCGCGGGTAGATTGCGGACTGGGCTGTGGTGAGGTTAAACCCCCACCTGTGACTGGTTTCTGGCGATAGTTCCAGGAGGGTCACGACTGAATTGTCCGTCTGGTGGGCAACGCGGTTGCAATTGGAGGAACGCGGCCGATCGCACGCCAGCGGGCGCAAATTCGTAACAATATATATATATATATATATATATATATATATATATATATATATATATATATATATATATATATATATATATTGTCCTCCGCGAGGAGGGCGATGAGTTAATATCCCACTCCTGACACCAGTGTTGCTGATTCGCGCCCGCCGGCGTGCGAACAGCCACGTAACTCGAATCGCGGCACGTCGCCCACCGGACGGACAATCCAGTCGTGACCCTCTCGGACTAACGCCGGGAACTAGTCACGGGTGGACCTTTCGGCCTCACCACGATTGTGCCAATCGGCCCCCCGCGTGGGATAGGGTTGCTCGCCAAATTCGACCTACCAAAGTACCCACACCGAGGGTAGACCGGGCGATCGCACCTCGCCGCAGGTCGACTTTGGACACGGGCCACTTTAAGCGACCCGTTCCGTACTATCGGGATAACCGAGCGGTGTTATCGTCGGCCCCGACGGTTCGATTAATTATCGGGCGTTTTAGCCCACGACCAACCCTTTACGTGAAGTAAGATGGAGATTCAATAAAGGAAAAGACGAGGCGAAACGGGAAAACAGTTCAACAATAAGCACATTTATTTCGCGATGAACGGAAAGCACACATATACAATTACACCAAAAGCAAATGTAAAAGGAGAAGAAACACACAATATTACACAAAAAGCAAATATAAAAGAAGAAGACAATGCAGAGCTATCCGACTACCGAGCACACGGCAACACTCATACAATTTTACTTCACAGACGGCGCCGACAACACATATACCCAAAGCAAAAGAAAAGGACCACCCTCAAGGATGAGGCGGGCCTGGGGCCGAGACCGCGTCGGGCCTACCCGTCTGATGATGAGACGCAAAGTGGCGGTGGCGCCCCAACTCCGCGGGCCTCGTGGACAGTGTCTGGTAGGGGGTAGGAAAGGGGCCCCTTTGTCGCACTATCTCAGCGCGGGGGGAAACAGGAGGGGGTTGTTGATGCTCGGGGGAAAGGAGGATATCTCCCTGTCTCGGGTCCTGCGACGAGCGTCTCCACCACGACCTCGGTCGCGCCGCCGGCCTCTCCCTCCGTAGCTCCCCGACTCCGACGCGAGCACCCCCTCAACCGCCTTCGCCGCCGCCGCCTCTCCACAGCTTCGTCCGATCGCCCTCTCCGTCTCCTCTCTTGACTCGTCCCAACTCTTCACTGGCTCCGCGAACTCCCAACTGCGAACTCTGGCTACTACCACTTCTTCCCAGCTCCACGGACAACTCTTGACTGCGAACTGCCTTGACTGACGAACGCAGCCGTTTATATCCCCCGTGGCTTCGCCCCTTCACCTTTGACCCTTTACCTCCGACCCTTCACCTCTAACTGGCTCCCCATTGGACCGAGGAAAAGTGGGCGTGAATGCTTTTTGATCCATGAATTTGCATATAGCGACCACGCTCCAACGGCCTGGAGGCGGGGCCAAATCGCCCCACGCTCACCGATAGGACGGAACAGAAGTGGGCGTGAGTCGTTTTTGATCCGTTTTCTTCGGAAAGTCTGTGATGTTTCTGAACACGCTGCTCGGTGCGCGCCCTGCACGAGTCCAGTATCGGTGCCCACAAGTGGCGCAAGAATGGTGGTGATGCGATGGTGGCGAGTTGTGATGGTAAAGGTCGTGGCTGTTGTTGTGAAGCGGCGTTGTGGTTGGTGGTTGTTGTGTGATGGCTGTTGAGACGTGGTTGGTGGTGGTAGTAATGGCGGCTGGTCCAAAATAAAGATAGTAAAAGAAAAACGGCTATCCTGAAGAGTCGCAGCCCGACTGAATGACATTTATTCCCTCGAAACAACGGGTTTGGGCCTAACTACACATATACTTACAGAGATATCTCACCTAAGGGACCTGAATGGTGGTTTGCGAATTTGGTCAACCACAACACTACCCCCTCCCCTTTTTACAGACTCGTCCCGAGTCGTCAAATTTTCGTGTGCCATCATGAGTAGTTTTCCCCTAGTACATTTTACCTTCGGATCCCTGAGTGCGACATTCATGGTATTCGTGTCCCCAATATAAATAACCTGAGGGCTGAGTAACTACCTAAACAAACTCACTCACACGGACGACTTAAATAAAATTGCTGGCGCCAAGACAGACATGCCGGGGGCGCACTCATATTTACAGTACATCTTACCTTAACTTACAAATTTTACACTAAACCATGGCCCAGGATCACTGAACTCTGCAAAAAGAAAGCAGTCAGCAGGGAGCCAGGCTGCTCACATGCAGTCTCTGGCTCAAACAATGCAGGTGACAGGGAACGTGGCCGGCTGCTCACACGCAGTCCAAGGCCTTCCCTTTTGAACTGAACGCAGTGAACCACAATGGTGCATGGGCTGCACAAACGCAGTCTCCGTGCCAGCTCAAGTGGCACACGCAATGAACACAACGAATGGATGGATGAATGGTTGGACGCAAACACGGTGCACGGGCCGCCAGTGCAGGCCCGTGTTGTAGCTGCCAACAGGGCAGTTCTCGCAGCTTGCAAACTGTTGCTTTCTGATCCTGGCGCACATGGCAATGAACAGGGGGGGCAAAGCAAAAATTGAACGGGGCTGGTGAACAGGGGCAGTGGGCATGGCGTGGCATGGCAAAGGCAGCAGGCAAACACAGCCTGCAGAACCAGGCCGTTGCAGGCAAACACAGCCGGCAGATGAACTGGCCGGCACAGGCCTTGAAGTACCACAGCTGCAGATGATCCGGCCGGCACAGGCCTTGCAGCAACACAACAGCTGCCGATGAAGTGGGCCGGCACAGGCCTTGAAGAAAAACAGCCAGCCGGCAGATGAAGTGGGCCGGCACAGGCCTTACAGCAACACAGCCAGCAGATGAAGCTGGCCAGCCTTTGCCGTTCAGTGGAGGTTGGTGGAGGGAGTGCGGTGGTGCTGGCCACTCGGAAGGCGGGCTCGGACCTACCCTACGGTCCCAACCTATCGCCTTTGCCTGTCACTGTCTATACCCACTCCCTTAATTTGTCAAACTCCAATTTAGCCCCAACTTATTTATTTTTATTTTTACTTCCCCACTATAAATCGTCCCCACACCCCCTTTATCGTCTTTGTTCGGCTAACCTATCCTGTCACCTAGCCTACTCCCAACCCCTACGTTCCCTTCCCGGAGGGGAATAAGGGAGAGCTAGCGTCCTGTGTCGAGGCCCAATTCAAGCCTCAGAATGGCCTCCCCAGACTTCAGCGATCTATAACCAAAGTGGGTCCAGCGGCCCACAACGAGAGCGAGGGGATGGATGGTGCGGAGGGGTACATCTCCTAATCTAACCTAACCATTAACTCTTAAACTACCCCGGGGCTTTCAACAAGTGCCTCTCGCTTAAACTATTGGTTCTAACAACCCAGATTCCCGACGCCTGTGTTGGTGTCCTCACAATTTCGGGCCTCGCCCCCCAATTTTCCCTCCATGCCCTCACACGGTCTCATGGCTGGGACACGTGGCTCCCCTTGGCAGGCACGACCCTCTGCCGATTCTCCGACGTTGGCACCCCCGGGCACTACACTGCCTCCGAGCCTACCAGCTCCCTAACACCGGGGAGTGCCCCCCATGGCACCTCCCCTGAAACGCACACGTGGCAGGCTGGCCTCCCGGGCCCCTTTCCGAGGGTCACCCGTGCCCACAACACTGCCCACGCGGCTAATGGCGCCCCGGGCCCCCGCACCAAGCAGGCGCACCCGTGCCCACTACTCTATCCCGGCCCCCCATGGGCCCTTGGCCTACCACGGCCGACTAGCCTGGTGCCCGGGGTACCCACTCAGCGATACTCACCTTTCGCCACCACGCTCCCAGCCTGTCAACAGGGCTCCTGCACCCCTCCAAACGGGTTTCGAGCCTACTTCCCCACCAACAACAAAACGACTTCCATTTTTCAATTTAACTAACCCCCTAACTCACTCTACACTGACCCCGGGGTCCCTTGGGCGGGAGTCACTCCTCCCCCCAATCACTCATCGCACCATGCATTCCCCATTCGCTCCACACACACCGACCCGCTGGCCTCACTCACCAAGCACATGCTTCCACTTCACTCACCAACTCTTCAACACACTCACCACTGAACTCTGCCATCCTTCTAACTACATCCCCTAACTAACTCGTGCTCCCACGTCGTCCCTTAAACTACAGCACGTTCCATTTAACACTACGTAGCTAAACTACGTCCCCTCTACATGTCCACAAGTCTGTCACTGTCCCCAAATAATCCCATTAATCAATTTCCCAACCTAAATCTCGCTACAATCCCTCTAACTAATCCATTCCACGGACTCCATGAGGACTTACCCCTGCCCCATGAAGTCGGTCTAACTAAGCTAACCCTTCCCCCTAACTAGTTTCCATCCTGTGCCCTGGTAAGGGGGTCTTCCACCCCTTGCCCAGGAATCCTGTACACCCGAAAGTGAGGCTTTTTTTTTTTTTTTTTTTACATGCGCATCACCAGCGCGGCAACTCACAGCTCGCGCACTTTGCACCTGCCCGTGACGTCATGCAGCTGCACGTGTACCTCGTCCCTCCTTGGACGGTACCATCTGGCAGGGATACCCCTCCTGCCGGATTCCAACCCCGCGTGCAGCCATGACGTCACCGTGCGCATAAAAAAAAACACAAGCCCCACGTCTCGAGGGGTTCCCCACGCGAACACATGTGCTCTGCCCGCTGGAGCTTAACACACACGATCGCGTGGAGAACCCGTCCGGTCCAAATCCGAAATCCTGCCTAAACTTTGTCCGTCGCGGGATCGGCAAATCCACCACGTGCGTTTCCGGACAGGGACTTCACTCTCGCAAGCGAGCACGTGGGGGCCTCGTGCATTGCACAGCACGGACCTCGTGCTCACTGCTGGGTGAACCCGGCACGGGAAACAACTGCAGCCGCTACTCGGCTTTCTTTCCTCACATGTCGCCGTCGTCGCCATTCCACACACGCACTCCCGCGTGTTACGACGCTAACACACCTCACCATTACACTCACACCGGGAGACGCGGCTGCATGTTCACACATGCCCACCGACATCTCCCTTACATACCGCTCTCTCACACACACGGTCTCCCTTGCACTCGGCTGTTCACTCACTCGTGCCATTTTCCTCGCACAAACCACACCACTCACACACGCGGGGGCACTCATCCGCGGTGCCTCATCCACACACCGTCCCTCACTCACACACGTGGGGGCACTCACCCGCAGTGCCTCACTCATACACCGTGCCTCACTCACACACGCGGGGGCACTCAACCGCGGTGTTTCATCCATACTGGACGTTTCACTCACACACACGGCCTCTTTCACTTGCGGTGCCCCTTTTACACACGGCGTGCTGGGAAGCCCGTTCTCCGGCACAACCGCCACCACACCACTCACACACGGGGTCGCTTCCACACACGGGGACGCACTCACACCTTGCAACACACACACAGGGACAACCACACTGGGGATTTGTGTCCCCACCAGGGTCTCCGGGGCCTCTATACCCCCCAAGCTCTCCGTGCACCTGTCCGCAGCACCCGTCCCCTCAACCTCGCAAAGCACGACCGAACTCACCTGGTCGTGACTCGCCTCAAGGGGGCATACTCCCTCCCCTCGTTCCTGGAGGAGGCCATCCAGCTGCTCGCACCGGGCCTCCACCCAGTCCACCAGCTCACCCCCATTGTCCTCCACTACCTCCGTGTGTGTGTGTGCGTCACTTACCCCGTCTTCATCGTGTAGTCTTTCCTCTATCGTTCCCATCTCCCGTGTCTCTGCCAACTCAGTCACCTCTTCACCCTTTACCTCCCTTGTCTCAACGATTATTTCCATCTCTTCCCTTGTTATCTCCCTCGTGCACGTCTCCGTCACCCCAATTAGTTTGTCCCTCTCGGTTACCGTCACTTTTTCTGTCACGACCCTCGCCCAACACGCCCCCCGAATTATTTTTTCACCCTCCTCCACCGCGGGCCTGTCAGCCGTTGCACCCCCTCCCAGCTCGTTCGCTCCTACACGTGGAGTCGCCATTTTAAGCTCCCTGCTGACGGCCTTCATGCCCGCCTGCAGGCATCGGCCCATGTTCTGCGTCTCACCCCGCAGCTTTTTCGTTTCTTCCTTCATGTTTGTTTCCATTCCGTTCATTTGCTTGTTCATGCCTTTCATTTCGTTTTTCATTTCATTTGTGTTTGTATCCATCTTTTCGTTTATTTGTTTGTTCATTCCTTTCATTTCGTTTTTCATTTCCGCATTCATTTGTTGTGTATTCGCATCCATCCTCGTTTTCAGTTCCGCATTCATTTTTGCCAGCATGGTGAATAGCTGGGCCATGTCGGGTGCGCTTTGGGTGAGCCGATCTGGCAAGGATCGGGGGTTTTGGTGGAGAGGGGGAGGGAGGTGTCACACACCGCGGCCGCTGCCGCACCTATTTCGGGCTCTGGGTTCAGTTGGGCGAGTTCGTTTTCCTGTACAACCAACATTTCCTGCACGGGGATTTCATCCTGGACCATGGATTCTACACATTCTACATCCATTTCTAATACCCCCGGCTCCCGCTCGCCTTGAGACGCCATCTTATTTCTCGCAAAGGGTTAATTTAGCTCGCTCGTAATTTGGAGGGAATCGGGGGTCGCTCCTCTCACCCCTGGACCGATTCCCGTGAATTTAGCCGGAGACAGGAGAGCCCGTTTTCCCGTTCTCTGATACCAGTGCCGCGAGGAGGGCGATGAGTTTATATCCCACTCCTGACACCAGTGTTGCTGATTCACGCCCGCCGGCGTGCGAACGGCCACGTAACTCGAATCGCGGCACGTCGCCCACCGGACGGACAATCCAGTCGTGACCCTCTCGGACTAACGCCGGGAACCAGTCACGGGTGGACCTTTCGGTCTCACCGCGATCGAGCCAATCAGCCCCCGCGTGGGATAGGGTTGCTCGCCAAATTCGACCTACCTAAGTACCCACACGGAGGGTAGACCGGGCGATCGCACCTCGCCGCAGGTCGACTTCGGACACGGGCCACTTTAAGCGACCCGTTCCGTACTATCGGGATAACCGAGCGGTGTTATCGTCGGCCCCGACGGTTCGATTAATTATCGGGCGTTTTAGCCCACGACCAACCCTTTACGTGAAGTAAGATGGAGATTCAATAAAGGAAAAGACGAAGCGAAACGGGAAAACAGTTCAACAATAAGCACATTTATTTCACGATGAACGGAAAGCACACATATACAATTACACCAAAAGCAAATGTAAAAGGAGAAGAAACACACAATATTACACAAAAAGCAAATATAAAAGAAGAAGACAATGCAGAGCTATCCGACTACCGAGCACACGGCAACACTTATACAATTTTCCTTCAGACGGCGCCGACAACACATATACCCAAAGCAAAAGAAAAGGACCACCCTCAAGGATGAGGCGGGCCTGGGGCCGAGACCGCGTCGGGCCTACCCGTCTGATGATGAGACGCAAAGTGGCGGTGGCGCCCCAACTCCGCGGGCCTCGTGGACAGTGTCTGGTAGGGGGTGGGAAAGGGGCCCCCTTGTCGCACTATCTCAGCGCGGGGGGAAACAGGAGGGGGTTGTTGATGCTCGGGGGAAAGGAGGATATCTCCCTGTCTCTGGTCCCGCGACGAGCGTCTCCACCACGACCTCGGTCGCGCCGCCGGCCTCTCCCTCCGTAGCTCCCCGACTCCGACGCGAGCACCCCCTCAACCACCTTCGCCGCCGCCGCCTCTCCACAGCTTCGTCCGATCGCCCTCTCCGTCTCCTCTCTTGACTCGTCCCAACTCTTCACTGGCTCCGCGAACTCCCAACTGCGAACTGCGAACTCTGGCTACTACCACTTCTTCCCAGCTCCACCGACAACTCTTGACTGCGAACTGCCTTGACTGACGAACGCAGCCGTTTATATCCCCCGTGGCTTCGCCCCTTCACCTTTGACCCTTTACCTCCGACCCTTCACCTCTAACTGGCTCCCCATTGGACCGAGGAAAAGTGGGCGTGAATGCTTTTTGATCCATGAATTTGCATATAGCGACCACGCTCCAACGGCCTGGAGGCGGGGCCAAATCGCCCCACGCTCACCGATAGGACGGAACAGAAGTGGGCGTGAGTCGT
Organism: Eptatretus burgeri; assembly: GCF_056783735.1. Classification (NCBI taxonomy): domain Eukaryota; kingdom Metazoa; phylum Chordata; class Myxini; order Myxiniformes; family Myxinidae; genus Eptatretus; species Eptatretus burgeri. The sequence continues at coordinate 3,340,231 of NC_140965.1, read as the reverse complement.
TTTTGATCCGTTTTCTTCGGAAAGTCTGTGATGTTTCTGAACACGCTGCTCGGTGCGTGCCCTGCATGAGTCCAGTATCGGTGCCCACAAGTGGCGCAAGAATGGTGGTGATGCGATGGTGGCGAGTTGTGACGGTAAAGGTCGTGGCTGTTGTTGTGAAGCGGCGTTGTGGTTGGTGGTTGTTGTGTGATGGCTGTTGAGATGTGGTTGGTGGTGGTAGTAATGGCGGCTGGTCCAAAATAAAGATAGTAAAAGAAAAACGGCGATCCTGAAGAGTCGCAGCCCGACTGAATGACATTTATTCCCTCGAAACAACGGGTTTGGGCCTAACTACACATATACTTACAGAGATATCTCACCTAAGGGACCTGAATGGTGGTTTGCGAATTTGGTCAACCACAACAATATATATATATATATATATATATATATATATATATATATATATATATATATATATATATATATATATATATATATATATATATATATATACATACATATGGTAAGTAAGCGAATTATGACATTGTTTTATGAACCCTCACTCTGTGAAAGAGCCAATAAACTGAGCACAACGCATAAGTTGCTGAGACCTTTTGACTTAAAAACCCAAACCTGAAACTAACCGTGTCCCACTGGTAACAACCTAACTCCCTACCGCATGCCAACTGTCAAGTATTTTTGAATAAGGCCCTTCCTATCCTCCATCAGTCAGAAACACTCTGCACCACATTTCCTCAACCTCCGCTGACATCATTTCGACGTGGACGTACAATGAAGGACCTTTTGGTAAAAGCAAAGCAGCCACAGCCCCACAGCAAATAAACGAAGACTCCTGGCTTCCACAAATGCACAGCAAGAAAAGGTATCACACACAAACACATATTAGAGGGAAACGAATACCACAGTTCTCCCACCGGACAAAAGTTCCCCATCACCTCCTATACGGACTGCAAATCTGCATGGGTCACCTACCGAATCACTTGTCAAAGATGTACTGAACAATACATTGAAAAACTGAGAACACACTCCATACATGCTTGAATAACACACGGTTGGAGATCAGAAGTTTTCACACCAATCAGGGAAAATCTCTGCCTTACACAGTACATATTAACCCAGCAGATCACTCAACGGATGATATTCAAATCGTTACCATCAAACTGATTCCAAATCAATCGCACCATAATCCTGAGATGCGAGTCTTTTTGGATACACAAACTCCAAACAAAGTCCCCTCATGGTATAAATGTTGACAATCAACACACAGAGGTGGCATTAGGGCCATGCAACCCATGCAATTGAATGGGGGCCCCGAGATAACAAGGGCCCACCCCCCACAGGACCGATCGTGGTTGGCAATCCATTGAGAAGGGCCCCCAATGGTGGGGTCTCACTTTGTCGATAAAACATATCAACTTGTGAGTGGTGATAAACACAGCGTAAAGGGAATGCTCCATCTCAAGGAAAGAAAGCGCCGCCACGTAATTAATCGATTAAAAATAACAGCTCGAACGACACTCTTCAAAAGATATACTTCCACCGACCTTATTACATCATCATACATACTTGTACCAAGTTTGATTTAAATCACTTCGGCTGTTCTAAAATATCACATTTATACCTGACATGACCTTTGACCTTTTGACGCCATAATCTAATCCGTTTATGTATACATCCTTATACATACTTGTCCAAAGGTTAACTTGGATTCCTTCAGCCGTTCTTCAGTTATCTTGGTAATGAAAGCCTATTACAGACTCTGACCTTTGACCTCTTGATGCCACCATTTTATCAGTTCATGTTTGTCTCATATTGTATACTTCTACTAAATTTGGTCAAAATCCCATCACTGGTTCACAAGTTAGCACGGGAACATAATTTTTACTTCACCTTTGACCTTTAACCTCTTGACTACAAAAATCTAATCGGTTTATCTTTACATCATTGTACATCATTATACATCATTGTACCAGGTTTGGTCAAAATCCCACGACTGGTTCACAAGTTGGCATGGTAACGGAATGTTTGCCGAACACGACCTCTGACCTTTGACCCCAAAATCCAAAATCGAATCAGTTCATCTTTACATCATTATACATACTTGTACCAAGTTTGACTAAGATGCCTTCAGCCATTCTTAAATTATCGTGGAAATGAAAACCTATCACGGCCGGACGGATAACCGGAAACCATCATTCCTCCGGCGATTTTGTCATCAGAGGCACAATTTTTTTTCTCCTGATGTTCAACTCGACAGGACACTATTATAAATTAATGGGATGGGGTTAGTGTTAGTAGAGAAAGCAAGTGGAATAATAACCTCGTTTAATGTAACGTATTCAAGTACAATAATCAAAATATCATTTGTTGGGTGGTCGCGACACTACCGTTATTCTCAGGTTTTCCGTCTGTCTGTTTGTATGTAAAGGACAGCACTGGAGGCCAGAGGAGTCAACCGATTTTGATGAAACTTCACTGGTAGGTTCATACCAGGATCTAGTTGTATGCTTTTGAGCACCGTTGCTATGGACGCCACCGTTGCCTATCAACGGGACTTTTGAAATTTTTGAAAAAAAAATCCGAAAAATATTTTTATATGTATATTTTTTTCGAAAATCAAAAATCGGCTTCCGCACTTTTATGCGCACTATAATCAACCTCTTTGTCAAAAAATTTCAGCCCGATCCGTCAAAAACTGTGTGACGAGTATGCAATTATATAGCGACCACCCATGTCACCTACTGGCTTGTGTAATTCCTAATTCCTAATGTCAATTCATTTCATATTATTGAGCAAATCCACACCACAATCGATTGGACGATCACAAAACAACCACTGATTGGTAAATTGACTAACCCATGTGCACATCACAAAGCTGTGATTGTGACTGATTAAATCAGCAGTGTGTCAGAGCACCTGTCGAAAAGGATGAAACAAAACTTCCCCAGCGGAGCTGAAAAGTGAAAAATAGCTCAACAAAAGGCAAAAATGGTTGAAAAATCACACAGAATCAACTTTTTCATTCCAGCAGAACCAGAAAAGGGTCCTAGGCCGAGCACATGTGCTGAGGTTTGTTCAGTTACCAAGCAGCTTAAGCACTCAAGCAAACACTCCGATGAGACGGTTGATAAAGAACGGCTGGTTCGGCAAGCGAGAGCAAGCTGATTGGTCATGGAACACAACCCACAGATCGGATTTGTGCAAGTTTGTGTTTACAGTTGGTAGTGAGAATAGGAGGTTACATCACATAAAATAATTTGAAATTTACCAACAGTTGAGAGAGAATCACTTTATTATTGATAATTATTGTACTACTACTATTATTATTATTATTATAAATATCATCATTAATATTTTTATTTTGCAATAATGTAAATACTATTATTATGCTATTATCATGATTGTTGTTATTAGTTTTGTTGTTTGAAGTTATTTTGACAAATGCCACAATAAGGTGGAACGACGCTCAAGCTGCTTTATTTACACCTAAACATGCCATGTTTTCTCCAAGGAGGGGGGGAAAGGCAAAAAAAAAACATTGGAATTCCTCCGGATGTTTTGCAGTCGAGTCGAAAGCGACATCGGCTAAGCAATTGCCTCCTACTCCTGATACAACTGAGAGAAACCAAGCTTCGAGATCCTCGCAACGCACGCCCTGTTGTCCCGCCAGACAAAAGGGAAGGGACTATCTACATGTATATTAATTAAACTGTCTTGGGACCACTATCTTTGGATGCATGCGGTTCCAAGAACCACAAAAATATATGTATATGTATATATGTATAGATATTTATATATACATATATACATATATATATATATATATATATATATATATATATATATATATATATATATATATATATATATATATTGTCTTGATCCCACCTGTTTAATATCTTCCAGCACGAAATACTGACGTTAATGTCCGAGTTTCAAGCAGTCCACGTGTGGACAAAGAGAACACAAAACACTTTCCCCTGTGTTTCAGATCGACCTCCAGGGGTAGGCACGATCTTTTATTGGCTCGGTCTCCAAAAGGCTGGCAACAGAAATTGAATACACAGCACAAAATCTGCCAGAACTCCTGGCAACAATAAAGTTCCAAAACACAAACTGCACAACTCACAGCTCCGCTCACGATATTCGGGAATAACGATCACAGTCTTCCGGATTTAACTCTATCGTTTAGTCGGAGCCATCAACGATCAGCGCGACTGGGCTGTCGAGAGTCTTTTCAAAAACCAGTTTGAAAATCGCATTCAAACATGCGATTCGTAGCGCGCGATATATTTTCCACTCGCGATCTTAGAGCCAGCCACGTCTGCCACTCACAATGGCGCCCGCAGCTCTCTTCGGTCGACCCACCACGTGCCAACCAGCCCACCAATCCCAGGGAGCCTGAAAAAGGTCACGTGACGTTGTGGGTGGGACACTAAATTTGGTGAGAACATGTTTTTTTCTCACAGTCCTCCCCACCTAAAGTAAAACCCGTCGGATAGACGGCATTTTGAAACATCATGTTTTGAAACATGATGGTGATGATTGTTAACATTCTTGTACAATAAACAATGTTCATCCAGAACACAATATCTACCCCACCATATATACCCATCGCCCGCACAACAAGAGAGAGACAAAGGGAACCAAACTTAAGTTTGGTGCTCCTTGTCTACGAGATGGTGACTAAGGAGGTCAGCTAGTCTGTTCTCCACTCCTTTCACGTGTTTGACTGAGGTCGTATTCTGAGAGGAGAAGCGCCCAGCACAGAATACGCTGGTTGGAGTTTTTGGCTTGGCTGAGCCAACCGAGCGGGTGGTGGTTGCGGTAGATGGTGATGGGTCCATGGCCAATATAGACAGCCAGCGCAATAGCGCTTGATGTCTCGTGACATGGCGAGCCATATGAACTGATCCTTGACCTTGGCTAAGGTCTTGGCCACTCCGACCTAACCCAAGGAAATATTGTCATGGGCCAATTGCATGACTGACTGACGATGCCTCCCCGGTACGACAGCTCGGTGTCGTACCTTCCACGTCTGGGTGGAGGACATGTTCTTGGGGGAATATTTATGCATCAGCACACCTGCACCATTCACATAGTAGCCTGTTCGTCCAGGCTCGGAGTCTTCTCCCATCTCCCAGAGGGTCGCAAGGGTGGGATCGAAGTGCTGATCCTCCACTAGACTGGTTACCGCAGACAATGCAGGAGTGACCTCAGGCACAGAACTGGGGTTGCTAACCGCCTCGGAGGACTAACGCTCCTCACAGGATTCGTCGACCGGCGAACAAGTAGCTGGGGTCCCCATGTCACAGACGGGAACGGTCCCTGAGGAGCCCGGCTCCTGAGGTTGGCCTGACTGAAGGCTTGGGTGGACTTCAGTCGAAGCAACGTCACCGTTGGAGGCTGGTGTCGAGGCGCAAGTCTCCTCGGGCCAGAGTGAAGATATGTCTGACTCGGCCACTCTCTCCGCCTGTTTGCTTTGGGATCGAGTGACCACCCCACAGGTCAGTCAATAACTCCTCCCTGGCCATTGCATCATTGCCAATCAGCAAGGATACCCCCGGTACCGGGTAGTAGGGTACCACCGCACAGGTCATAGGACCCGTAAAAATGTCACTCCGGACCTCGATGAGAGCAAGGGGATACCAGCCAGGAACCTGGTTAATGCCCCGAAGGACGATATACTCGCCGGTATAATGCATCTGAGAGGCCGGAACTACCCCCGCCCGGAGAACACACAGCGTCGCCCCAGTATCCCGAAGGCATTGGGCCTTAAACTTCACTACCGAATCAGGGCCACCCACAAAGGCTGTTCCTGAATAATCCTGATACAAAGGACGAATGGACAGCCTCGGTGGCAGTGATGTCTGTCACCGATGCCACCGTGATGCTCGCGGGCCGAGTTGATGACCTCTACTGACCTTCCTCCGATTTAACAGCCGGGTTGCCTCGATAGGCCGGACTAGCTGGGTTAGAGAAACAGCGGTCTCCACCGTGCCCCATGCGTTTGCAGAACTCACACCAGGGCCGTGCCCTGGCCTGCAGCTCGCTACTACCACCAGTGGAGGGGATCGGGGAACCCTTCTCCTCGATCCAGCCGCCGGGCAAACGGGGGGTGGTCTTGACCCCAGAATCCTCAGTCTCACGATGTGACTGCGTGGCTTGCAACATTTTGCACGCCAAAACATGTTTATCAATAAGCTTGATGCAGTCTGACAAGGAAACAGTGTCTTTATCGACAAGAAACAACACCAAGTCTGGCGGAAGCTGTTGATCGATACGGTAACGCAGCAGGAGTTCCGCAACCGCTGGAGGTAACTCAACGCTGCTCCCCTCGAACCATCTCTGCAGCTGTTCCAACAAGACCCGCGAATGTTCCTCATTGGTTTGACTGGACTGACGAGTCCAACTGAAAAAAAATTACGCCTGTAAATACACGGGGACACCGCATAGGCGTTCAAAATCTCGGCTTTCAACTTCCGGTATTCGTTTACGTCCTCGGTTGCCATCCTCGCATATACCTCCCTCCCCTTTTCGGAAAATGGCTAACAAGATGGCCGACCCACAAGCTCTCATCAATGCCACCGGAAGTCAACAACTTCTCCGCCATCTCCAGATACGTTTCTGGCCTCGTGTCTCCCGTCAAGTCCGGCAAACGAACATGAACAATTTCCGGGACTGGTGCAGCAGACACATCTGCCCGCTGTCGTTCAGTCAACATTCGCCACTCATGTTCTCTGACGCGTTCAGCCTCTGCCGCTTCATGCTCCCCGAGTCGCTCAGCCTCTGCCCTGTCACTCTCCCTGTTATACATGTCGAGTTGTTGAACCGGGGTCAGCCCGGACCAGAAGGTCAAACACATGCATTTAGTCATGATGGGATAGCTCCCCAACATATCGGGTCCAGTGACCGGGCCAAGGCTGATTGCGTCGCTCACATTGACACCCACTTGACTGTCAACATGATCAGGTTGATCTCTCACTTCTCCAGCCGACATGGTTTGGCTACGAGTTATCATACGACAAGGGCACAAAATGCTAAGTCTAAAAGGAGGCTGGGTCGAAATATTTCAGCAATATCTTTCACCACATGGGACGGGGCAATTCACACAGCGGAGGCAAACAATATTGGGGTGATACACGTAATTTGCACACAACGCTCTGTTGGGGAAATACGACACAAAATACCCAATATCACCACCACACATCAAATTTCCAATGAGAAAATGCAACGTACAAATAACTCACGTTTTTTTTTTTTCATTACTGTTGGCCGATGACCGGCGTAAACACAAGATAGCGTCCTATGGTGAGAAAATCCCTCCAAGATGGCGTCTGCTGGTGAGAAGGTTCCTCCAAGATGGCGTCCGCTGGTGAGAAGGTTCCTCCAAGATGGCGTCCGCCAGGGAGGAGGTTCCTCCAAGATGGCGTCTGCTGGTGAGAAGGTTCCTCCAAGATGGCGTCCGATGATGAGAAGGTTCCTCCAAGATGGTGTCCGCCGGTGAGAAGGTTCCTCCAAGATGGCGTCCGCTGGTGAGGGAACGATGATCAGATGAAGAAAGATGGCGGCCGACTGTGGAATTTCTATCTCAGTTCGAATGTCTCTTACTTGAATGAATCCCGGACGAGCCGCCCATTTGTCGTGATCCCACCTGTTTAATATCTTCCAGCACGAAATATTGACGTTAATGTCCGAGTTTCAAGCAGTCCACATGTGGACAAAGAGAACACAAAACACTTTCCCCTGTTTTTCAGATCGACCTCCAGGGGTAGGCATGATCTTTTATTGGCTCGGTCTCCGAAACGCTGGTAACAGAAATTGAATACACAGCACAAAATCTGCCAGAACTCTTGGCAACAATAAAGTTCCAAAACACAAACTGCACAACTCACAGCTCCACTCACGATATCCGGGAATAACGATCACAGTCTTCCGGATTTAACTCTATCGTTTAGTCGGAGCCATCAACGATCGGCGCGACTGGGCTGTCGAGAGTCTTTTAAAAAATCGCATTCAAACAGGTGATTCGGAGCGCGCGATATATTTTCCACTCGCGATTTTAGAGCCACGTCTGCCCCCAACAATGGCACCCGCAGCTCTCCTCGGTCCACCCACCACGTGCTGACGAGCCCACCAATCCCGGGGAGCCTGAAAAAGGTCACGTGACGTTGGGGGCGGGACACTAGATTTGGTGACAACATGGTTTTTTCTCACAATATATATATATATATATATATATATATATATTTACGGTTGTGGAAATTCACAGATCACCATTCAGGTTCCCCAAAGATCAGTTATGTCGATAAGTGTGTGTCCAGGTTAGATTTCCCCACCGATGTATAACGGGATTTATTCGTGTGCCGGGCTGTGAATCTTGAGGTAGTGTTATTCTTTTCTATCTTTATTTTAAACAATCATCTCCTCACCATCTTCGCCGCAACCGCCAACATCTCCTCACCAACAACAACATCCCCAACAAACAACATCTCCTCACCACCTTCGCCACATCCGCCAACATCTCCTCACCACCTTCGCCACATCCGCCAACATCTCCTCACCACCTTCACCACAACCGCCAACATCTCCTCACCAGCATCTCCACGGCGCCGCCATCTTTTCACCAACAACAACATCCCCAACAAACAACATCTCCACAGACAAACACGATGGCATCCTCGACAGCGGCAAAGTGATTTCAAACACGGCTGCACATGACTTGAAAAACGGATCAAAACGACGAAAGGGGCGGAGCCAGCCGGGGGTGAAAGTTCAAGGGTGAAAGGGGCAAGTGCCGCCTTCAGGATGGCGAAGCCTACAGCGGCTTCACCCCTCCGGGCTATAAAGGCGCATTTCGACGCCGAGAGTTGAGTTGGTCGATGGAGGCAGTCGAGTTGGTGAGTCCAGTCAAGATGCTGTTGGTCGGAGGAGTGGAGTTCGTTCATCATTGGAGCCAGAGATTGTCCGGATTGTCCGTCATTGTCCGGAGAAAAAAACACCACGTGGACATGTCCAGAGAAAAAAACACCACGTGGACATGTCCAGAGAAAAAAACACCACGTGGACATGTCCGGAGAAAAAAACACCACGTGGACATGTCTAGAGAAAAAACACCTCGCAGACACATTCGGAGTAAAAAAACACCACGTGGACACATCTGGAGAAAAAACACCGCACGGACACATCCGAAGAAAATCGCGCGGACACGTCTGGAGAAAAAAACACCGCCTAGATGCATCCGAAGAAAAACCACCATGTGGACATATCCAGAGATAACCACCGCCCGGATGCATCCAGAGATAACCACTGCCCAGACGTGTCCAGAGATAACCACCTCACGGACGTGGCCGGCGATAACCACTGCCCAGACGCGTCCGGAGATAACCACCTCACGGACGTGTCCGGCGATAACCACTGCCCAGACGCATCCGGAGACAAACACCATCCGGACGTGTCTGCAGATAAACACCCCCCTGAGTATTAATGTGCAAATACAACCACTGTACGTTTATAAGCATTACAGCTGAAATGCGATAATCTCTAGAATCACTTCACATGAGTCAAATTTCAAAATTTAAAATGTGGGATTGACCTTAGAAGAAGTTTTGATTGCTAAAAAAAGTGTTCATTTATCCAATTCTCCGGACAGTGTTTATTTAATATGATCGCATTGGCTTGGCAAGGGATTCGTGATTGGTTAACACAACATCACCCGGAGACGACCGGAGTGTCAAACAATTTCCGAATTGGACACATAAACACTTTTTTCAGCAGTTGGAACTGCTGCTGAGGTCAATGAAGAAGTTAAAATTTTGAAATTGACCGCCTGGAGCAAAAGCCTCGCCCCGCCCAGCCGAAGCCGTGCCTACTCCGCTGATGCCACAATCATTCTGCAGGAGTTACATCCTTCCTTCTTACCGCCCCAGGGAAGGGACATTTGCAGAATGGGGAACCCTGAACTGAATGACTCACCATGTTTGCCTGACAATCTCTTTTGTCCTGTTCAACCCCCTTTGTCTCCTCGATTATGGCAAGTATGTGGGTCCTAAGGCTGAGGATAATTAAGGAATCCTTTATGTTTGTTGGTTCGTAGCTGCGTATGTCAATACTGTGTAAAGGATTTTTCCGAGTGTTGGTTGCATCATTTGTTTTTCCTGCATTGCCTCCTTTTGATTCCCTCCCCCCGTGCCATTTCATGTAATAAATATATGTGGTCTTGGGGGTGAATTCTGGTTGTGGTGGTGGCTTGATTCGGTGGTTTTTAAAGACCCATTCAGGGGATCATTGGTCGCGGTCTCTGCATCACTTAGACGATCACTCACGTGACTCAGGCTCGCTCAACCTAAGATTAGATCCAGTCACATGATGCCGACATCAGTGCAGCACTGGGCTGCTATAAAACTTCCAATTTGTATGGCAAAGCTGTATTCAGACACAGATCTGGCAGGAGGTTAGGGTTAGCATGAACACAACAAACCAGAAAAGGTGTATCTCACTCACCTTGCAAAAAACTTCCAAAAACAGGTGCGAATAGAAGATGTCACGCACCAAACCGAAAGAGCAACAAATACAGCTCCAACGATTGCAAAAAAAAGACAAAATAAAAAGAGACAAAACAGCAGGGAAAGACATATAAAAAAATTTGACAGATTGGGGATAGATAAATAAAGGTCAATGGAATGGTTAAGAAGAGGTCAGCTCAACTGGGACGGAGAACAAATCATTATAAATACCCAAGAACAAGGACATTACACAAATAGCTTCTTTTTTTAATGGCAGGATTGAGCCAATTGGACAAGTGTAGGTTCTGAAAGGTAGAAACAGGAAGTACAAGTCACCTCCTGTCAGGATGTAAAAAAAACTCATGTCAGAACAGGTGTCCACACAAAGGCACAACAAGGTATGTGGAATAATCCACCGGCACACCTGCAGAAATTTCAATATCCCATTTCCAGAAAACTCATGGAAACATGAACCAAAAGCAATTGTTGAAAACAAGAACATATGACCTGATGATCCCATCGAGCGTGAACAGAGCTACCAAAGCACTGCGACAGGACATAGTACTCAGATACAAAAAGGAAAAGAAGGCATTGTGAATTGACGTTTCAGTACCCAGTGATTTTGGTCTAAATTACACAGAATTGATTGTAGTTTTTTTAATACACAATGTCAAGGCTCGTATAAAAGTGAACACAGAGTGTACAAGGGGAGCAGGAGACAAGAGGGGTGGGAGTGGGAAGGACAAAACAGTGGGGAACAGAGACATGAGATCTGTGGAAGGGAGAGGGATTGGGCAGGGTACATGGGGTAAACAAGATGGACACCACAGGGACTTTCAGGAAGGAAAGGAGGGAATTTGAAGGGGGTTGGTTTGGGGTGGATTAGTGGGGGTAGAAAAGATTGTGGTTTTGGATGGGGGAAGATAAAAGATGGTGGTGAACAGCTGTTTTGAAGATCTGGAGGGAAGAGTGTGGTTGAAGAGAGTGTGGGAGTTTGTTCCAAAGGAAGGGGAAAAAGAGGAATGAAAGAGTGAAGGTGAGCAGCGATTCTTGATTCTGGTAGTTTTACCAGAAGGGGGTTGCTGGCAGACATTGAGCCTGCAAAAATATGTGGGGAACATATCGTAGACAGAGCAGGGGAGGGGGCGGGGGGGGAGGCGAGACCAGAGAGGAGACTGCAGAAGACAGAAATCAAGAAAATGAACAAATATCAAGATCACAAGAATGAAGTGAAAAGATCCTGGAATCTGAAAAGCACCAAAATTGAACCAGTGATAATTGTAACAACAAGAATGATGAAGAAGAACCTCACAAAGATGCTACACGCCATCCCTGGGAACATTACCACAAATGAACTGCAGTTGGAGGCTGTGTGACGTTCCTGAAAAGAAGAAAACTTCACAATTTAGGCCATGAATCATGATCCTACACCGAAACGAAGGCGGATAGTCGAGTCTTAAGAGGGTTACGTTCCACCTTCTGAAACCCAAATTATGGAGATAACAATCAACAACAAACACACACACACATTTAATATTACAGATTGTGATTAAAGATCACCTTAAAGATGTAGATTTGGTCACAAGGGGATCGAGCAAAAGCCGCTCCAATAGGTGTTGGTATATTCCATACATCAGCCACACGTCTGGCTGGGCCGGGCCGCATCGGGCGGCCTACAATTACCTCCCAGAAATATTGTCCTGAAGGAATAGAGAACATTCAAAAATTTTAACGAACAGGGCCGACACATCAAATTTGATGACACAGAAAGAATTTGAGTTAAGGAAAATATTTTAATTTTAATACTGGACTTCAGAACGATGGGCTTCACCTGAAAGGGGCTATCTATCGACATATTACATAGCTGTTATAATAGGTATGTCTTTAACAGATGGTCATTATTGATCATCTGGGCCTGGCATGTAACCCGTGTTGTGTGCGCTTGCGGAGAGCATGACCTCCCGCAGTTGTCCCAGGGCTAACACCTGCTGTGTAGAACACCAATAATCAAGATGTAGCTCAATTCAACTTGATTATTATTATCTGTATGCACTTTTAATACATGGTTTGGGCTCGTGGAAGAGCTTGGACACAAAATGGACCAGAACACAACAACAGGAGAAAACCTGAGCAAGATGTGAGGCAGGGGAGCCAGCCCAAGATGAAAACAGTACTCAATCAAGCTACAGATGAAAGGCTTTTCGGTGGATAGGAGCTCATGTGTGTCGAGGAAGGTCTTTTCATGACCGAGGATGCCCAATTGGCATCTGGCTTTGGAGGCCAACTTTGAGATGTGGTCTGCTCAAGAGACCCAAGAGTTTGAATGACTGAACCTCTTAAGATGGTTATTGAGAAAGTAGATGAGAATGTTTGCAGAACGGTCCTTTTCAGATGGAGAGAGAGAAAGAGAGAGAGAGAGTGAGAGTGTGTGTGATTTCTCCGGATTGAAAGGCATTTTCCAAATGTTTGACCAGTTTGTGATTTTGTCGAAGTCTGAGAAGGGGGAAGAGACTGCTGACTTTCCGTCAGAAGGATGAGGGTTGTCATGGCAGAGAGTGAAGTCATCAGCGAAGAGATAAAGACGATTTTTTTCCAAAGTCAGTGAGATAATTCCCTTCCCTTCCTTTACTTCTGTTTCCTCTCAAACTTCCTCCACTCTCTTATTTTCCTCGTATCTCTTTTTCTCAATTCTAATTTTACAAACTCAGCCCCTCCTCAGTACGTGAATCCATCCATCCATTGGGAACATACTCTGCGCAGAGTGTTGGTGCTGCCGAAGCAGTCTTCTGGGCTATTGGGCACAATCTTGGATGTGTCGCCACTCCAACGCAAGATACTCAAATGGCTCAATCATCCCAGCAAGCTGGGACTCATTTAGCCGATCTCCGAAGGATGACAGGCCGATTCAACCCCATCTGGTATTAATTTAACTGGCCAGCGGGATTTGAACTCAGGATCCCAAGTCTGCAACCGCACCACGGAACATTCCCCCCAAACTTTTTGGTGGCGCGTTTGGGCAATCAATTATACAAAGGTACCGAGAGACCGTAGCCTCAACTCTTCTAGCTATTGTGTGTGTGTGTGTGTGTGTGTGTGTGTGTGTGTGTGTGTGTGTGTGTGTGTGTGTGTGTGTGTGTGTGTGTGTGTGTGTGTGTGTGTGTATAAGTAAGCCTGCAGAAGATTATTATTAATATCATTATTATTGCTATTATTATTTTCGGGTTAGGTCTGCTCTTTGTCCGCATTCATAAGTTGCTTGTTTATTGCCGCACCACACCTTTCGTCCCCATCTCTGCACAACACACCCCAATAAACCTATTCCTTGTACCACATACTTTCCCTCGCCTGCTTGTAAATAAATCATTATTAGAAATGTTCCCTGCTCGTTTTTGTCTTTTCCTTCATTGATCCAGCATGGTCCGAATCCTAGATTAGCCGGGACTTTATTCCCAACGATCAGTTCCTTTTAGCAGGTACGTCCTTGGCAGTGTCGCTCAGCTGCATTCGATCCGGTAAAGTGATCGGGTCCGGTAGAGTGATCCGGTTCGGACAAGGCGTACCGAGGGCGTGTTCCCCGGTAATTAAATCATGTGGTTATTTTTAGGTAACCGGATTAACTAGACAGAGGACCCTAAGTCAAGTGGTTGAGTTATTGGCGTCCACTGTCAGTTAAGCGACCCGACGCGTCACGGAATTATCCGTGTGCGACAGTCTACAATTTCAGGGAGTCTGGTGGGAGCCGAGATAGCTTCCCCCCCCCAGTGGTCTTCTTACCCGACCCCTGGCCTCCAACAATATTTATGTACAAGACCTCATCACATCTCTCACCCATAACTGGGGGAATTACCAATCAGCTCTCACGTAATCAATTATCACAGGTGGCTAGGATTTCCATAAATTAATCCTCATGCTCTTCTTCCCAAGATAAACCAACCAAGAAGAGCCACACAAGGTAAGCCCTTTGCTGTTTCAAATCCTACCTGGGTTCCTCAACAGCTGCAGACATTCACAAGTGGTACATGCATGAAAATCCCAATGCTACACACCCCCCTCGGCCGCCGTACTGGTTTCATCACTTATTGACGACTCAACAGCAACAGCGTAGGCAGAAACGCGCACCACCGAGGCTCCCATGCATGGACGATGTGCAGTAACAATGGCAGTTAACATATAAATAACAAGAACCGATCACGTCTCTCACCCATAATTGGAAGGAATAACCAATCAGCTTTAACCTTTAACCTTCACAAAAAAAGTAATCAGGGTCACTTCCGGTTCCGGTTTTGAGCGGCAAGAGGTCTCCTTCGGGGCTCCCTGCTGACATTCTCAAAGTTAAGTTCCGGTTGTTATTTGTCCCGTTTTAACTGTTTAATTTTCTCACCTACATGTTAATGTGTGTTCCTAGTTCGGTTTTGTTTCAAAAATCGTGCTATTTTGTGAGTATTTATGTCGACGTTCTTACTTGGTGTTTGAGGCCTAGTCCTAGGTTTGAGGCCTACCGGTTCCACTCGGTGTTCGATCGTTTTTTTTGTTTGTTTGTTTGTTTTTTCTCCCCATTACCTTCAATTTCTATCCTCCCCATTACCTTCAATTTTCATCCTCCCCACTTTCCAAACATCCCCCATTCTCCCAACTAATCTCTTTCTTATCTCAAAAAAAAAAATATATATATATATATATATATATATATATATATATATATATATATATATATATATATATATATATATATATATACCCAACAACAACAACAACAACACGCTCACCTTCTCCCGATTCTGCTACTTCTTCTTCCTCTTAACTTCCTCCTCGTCTTCCTCGATTTCTTTTTTTTTACACTTCCATGACCTAATCTGTTGAACTCTCTCATACATTAATATTAACAACAAAAACGATCTTATAATGCTTCATCTTCCTCTCTCACACATGTGGTACTCTTTACTGTTTCACAATGCACTTCTCTTCTGCTATTTTAACAGACTGCTCTCATTTCGACCTCTCCTTCATTCCTTGCCTAAAAATCCAACTATTACAACGCTTCTTCTCTCCATGCTCTGAATTCGCCTTCATTGCATCCATCAAGAATTGTGTTAAATCGCATCTCTGACCTAAAACTTTTAAAAACCACAGTTTGCCATGGATGCTCGCTTTCCATCAACCATTCTTTTTTCCAACTTCAGTGCCAACTCACCCCCTCACCCCTCACTCTCACTCTCAAAGCAACCATCCCACTCTTCTCCCTCCAAGCCTCCCTCTCACCTCTTTCAAAAATTCCCCCTCACCTTTCTCCCACCTTTCATCCCCCTCACTCTTCCTTCTCTAAGTTGCCCCCCTCTCATCCACCAACCTGCCTCCCTCCACTGCCCTCTCACCTCCATCTCTTCACTCCACCTCCTCAAATCCTCAACTGCCATCTTCCTTGTCTCTTGTCCCCCTCTCCCCCAGCACCACAGAGCCTTCTCTCCTCCTCATTCGGCCCCCTCCCCTCGCTATTCTGCAATACCCCACACTCCTTCAGCAACCCTCCTTACCTCCCCCCCTCATCCCTCGTCCTACCCTCCCCCGCCCCCTCCACCTCCTGCACCCAAAGCCTCCTCCCCTACCTCTTCATTAAAAGTGTGGACCTCAAAAATCCGGGGCCTTCGCTCAAACCTTTCAGATCTTTCCATGCAGGTTGCCACTGACAAACCAGACATTATCTGCCTAACAGAAACTTTCCTCTCCCATGACGTGTCTGACTCTCAAGTATCTCTCCCTGGTTACTCCCTCTTACGGTATGACAGACCTGAGCCTCGTCCTGGTGGAGGTGTTGCTCTCTTCATCAAAGACTCTATTCCTCACTCTCCCTGCACTGCTCTCACTCCCCCACACCCCCAGGAATACCTCTGGCTTCGGCTTCCCTCCACTCCCACCTCATGTTTATATGTGTACTGTACCGTCCACCAAACAGTGATGACTCCATCTACACCTCACTCTCCGAAAACATGGACCATCTTCTATCTTCTCATCCAAACTCTCTCTTCCTCTTATGTGGCGACTTCAATTGTCATCACGCCAGTTGGCTAGGTGTGGGTACCTCTCTCACCTGCCATGGGACATCAGCAAAAGCTTTCTGTGACTCATTGGGACTGACTCAATCGGTCAACTTCCCGACCCGGATCTCAACCAATGGTACTCCATCTCTTCTGGATCTGATTTTGACAAATTTCCCTGACAATATCTGCTGCTCTTCCTTCGCTCCAATTGGTTCTTCTGACCACGTCCTTGTTAAAGTGGACATCTCTCTGGCTGTCATCAGAGAACCACCTCACCGCCGTCGAGTCTGGCATTTCACTCAAGCCGACTGGCAGGGTCTCCGAGCAGCCATCAAACTTACAGACTGGTCTCCTATCACTACTTTCTCAAACATCAACTCATCCTGGGAATTCTTTCAAAGAAACTTGCTCTCCCTCATGCACAGATTTATCCCCTCTCGTGTTCAGTTGTCTTACCCTTCCTCCCGCCCTTGGTTTACTGAAGCTTGTGGCGAGGCAGTTGTCCTGAAACAACTTGCCTTTGCCTCATGGAAAGCAAACCCAACTGAGGGCAATCTCAGTTCTTTCCACAAAGCTCGGAACAAGTGTGTATCTACCCTCAGGAGAGCCAGAAAACAACATCTTTCTCATCTCAAGTCTGAACTCTCAAAGCTCTCTCCCTCCTCAAAATCCTGGTGGCGTTTAATCAAATCTGTTTCTGGTGTTTGTTCCGCCTCCATCCCCTCCCTTACCTCAAATGGCCGCACTGCTGATTCCACACGTGATAAAGCTGAATGTCTAAACTCGGTGTTTGCAGCTAAATCTTGTGTCCCAAACCCATCACTATCTCTACCCACTTTACCCAGTCACACCCAACTGTCCCTGGACTCTGTATCCTTTTCTCCTGACAAGGTGGAGAGCTTGCTTTCAAACCTCGAGTCAGATTCTGCAACCGGTCCAGACGGCATCAGCCCACGTGTCCTCAAAGCCTGCTCTTCTGCTCTTGCTCACCCTCTCTCTGTTCTATTCACCCTCTCATTTTCCCAAGGTCATCTGCCATCTGCTTGGAAATCTGCTAACATCACTGCCCTGCATAAAAAGGTGCAAAAACAGATCCCTGTAACTACAGACCAATCAGCCTTCTCCCAATCATCAGCAAGGTTATGGAATCCATCATTGCTTCAGACATGAAATCCTTCCTCTTCTCCAATGGCTTGATTTCCAATCATCAATTTGGTTTCAGACCAGGTCACTCTACCCTGGATATGCTGCTACTGCTCTCCCATCAATGGATGGAGGTCCTCAATGCCAGACAGGAAATCCGAGCCGTATCCCTGGACATATCACGTGCTTTTGACACAGTCTGGCACCCTGCCCTACTCACCAAACTCTCTTCCCATGGTATTCAAGGCCATCTCCACTCATGGCTCGCAGACTTCCTCTCCTGTCGCAGTCAACATGTGGCCCTAAATGGAGTTCTTTCATCCCCTCTTCCTGTGCAGGCTGGAGTTCCTCAAGGTAGCGTTCTGGGCCCTGTTCTTTTTCTGGTTTTCATCAATGATCTCTCGGACTCTCTGGAAAATCCTCTATTTCTCTTTGCCGATGACTCCACCCTCTGCCGTACCATCTGTCATCCCTCAGACCGGCAAGCAGCAGCTTCTTCGCTCACTGCAGATCTGGATAAAATCACAAACTGGTCCAACACGTGGAACATGTCTTTCAATCCACACAAATCTCACACTCTCACTATGTCTCTTCGAAAGGACCGTTTACAAAACCCCCCATCCACTTTCTCAACAATCCTCTGGAAGAAGTCTTTTCTTTCAAGCTTCTGGGTCTCACTATCTGCCATGACCTTTCCTGGGAAAGTCACATTTCCAACCTTGCCTCAAAAGCCAGTCGCCGACTGGGAATCCTCCGTCGTGCAAAGTCCTTCCTCGGCCCTCTTGAGCTCCTGACTACTTACAAAGCTTTTGTCCGTAGCCTGATGGAGTACTGCTCTCCCCTCTGGGCTGGTGCTCCTGCCTCCCACCTTTCTCGACTTCACGCTGTCGAAACCAGGGCTTTTAAGATCATTGGCATCTCCCGCAATGAAGCTGAGTCTTTGGGCCTCTCACTCAATCACCGCAGGTTGGTCGGTGGTCTTTCTGTCTTCTACCGACTACTCTCCAGCCTTGCCCCCCCTGCTCTCTCTGCGATTTGTCCCAACCACATTTCCACAGGGCGCTCAAGGTCTGCCAACAACCCCCTTCTGGTAAAACTACCAAAATCACGAATCACTGCTCATCTTCACTCTTTCATTCCTCTTTTTTCCCGCCTTTGGAATAAACTTCCTCACTCTATTCTTTCCCATTCTTCCCTCCAGGCTTTCAAAACAGCTGTTCACCACCACCTCTTATCTTCCCCCATCCAAATCCTCGATCTTTTCTACCCCCGATAATCCACCCAAGCCCACTTCCTTCAATTCTCCTGCTTTCCTTCCTGAAAGTCCCTGTAATGTCCATCTTCTCCTCGCCATGTTCCCCGTCCCATCCCCATCCCTCTCCCTTCCACAGTTCACCTGTGTCTGTTCCCCAATGTTTTGTCCCTTCCACTCCCACCCCTCTTGTCTCATGCCTCCTTGCTGTGAGTTGTGTGTTAGCTCTCATACGAGCCTCGACCAAGGTATACAAAAAAAAAAACAAAAAAAAAAACCTAATCATTGATTATTGAATTACCCCGAGTGGACAGGATATTCAAATAAATTAACCCCCATGCTCTTCCAGCCAAATAAAGCTGCTTAAAGCAACCAAGAACATCTGTGCGCAAGGTAACTCCTTTGCTGTTTCAAATTTACCTTGCATAGCTTTTGAAACAGCTTTTTTTTGAAAACAGACGTGGGGAAATTGGGCTGAGAAATGAACATTTGGTAGGGAAGACAAATGGATCTTTAGTTGAACAAACTCGACACGGCCTGTAATGCACTTCTGCTGAACATGTATTATGGAAATAACTACCCTAATGTATTCCCCCTTTATCCCCGAGGCCAGATTCATAATGATATATACACTGTTGGGCCCTGCAATTCGTGGATTCGCTATTTGCGTACCCCGCATATTCATGGTTTACAAAACGCAACTTGCTTTGACATTCGTGGCCCTGCACTTCGCGTATGAAAAAACAAAAAAAGTAATTCCACAAGCCACGCTAAAAACGAGCTGAACAGGATGTACATACTGTGGTGTACTAGAGCGCAAAAACATATCTCCCACAAGCCACATACATAACACAGTACTAAAACGTATCTTCCACCAGGCACGTTGTTACCGAGCTGCGTGGCTTGTTCCACCATTCCGCTATCAAGACGCTTAACTGCATCCATTACAAGCTGCCCAAGATGTTTCCCTCTCCCCACTCCAGTGAGTTACACAATTAAAATGTAAAATGTGAGCATGGACCTTTGCATAAGTAATTAAAACGCTTCACAGAATCTATTACGAGCTGCTGAAGATGTTTCCCTCCTGCGAGTTTCACAATTAAAATATTTCATCACATCTGACACCTGCTGAGTAAAATGTTAGGTTGGACGCTATGATACAATTGAAACGCTTCACCACATCTACCCCAAGACTCCAGCTAAGTGCATGTGGTGAAACGTTCCATCCACCAAAACCCCCCACAAACAATGCATGGGCAGATTACTCACCCCTCACGCAGCTACCCACAATTCCCACAACGTGCAAGTGTCGTGTCCTGGGTCTCAATCATTCTTTTCGTCCCACTGCCTTTACCGTTGTTTTGCCTCTCGATCTGCTCATTGATCATTGATCAAACATTGCTCCCAAGCGCAAGACCAGTGCCGGAGATGTGCCGACTGCCAAGAGGTAGAAGGAAGTGATGAACCCGAGTCACAAAATGGATCTGCTGGACCGGCTGTCGAGAGGACAGAATGTGGCTTTTGTGGGCAGATACTATGGAGTAAATGAATCCACAATTCGCTACAAACAGAAGAACAAGAAGGCGATTCAAGAAAGTGTTGCGGCGAGCGCTGTACCGAGCACGAAAGTGGTCACCCCATCCAGGATGCTTTGACGACATGGAGCCTGAGGAGTTGGATGCTCTTATCACCTCACATGCCGAGGAGGAGTTGGGAGGAATTTCCAAGGTTTCCGAGTAAAGAGGAGGAGTACGTGGGCAATGATGAGGAGGAAAAGGTGTTGAGGTCCAAACTCACGGTCAGGTTCCTGGGTGAGATACTGCAGGACATGCGGTCAGTTAACGAGAGGCTGTTACACACTCCCAATTATCTCCTGGTTCGCTCGGCCAATTCGGTTAGGCAGATTTGCGTCGGTCACACGATGTTTAATCGCTAACTCGTGCCAAATTATCCGGGAGGATGCAGAGTCCCTCTGGGCCCCATACCCACCTGGCAAGCGACTGGTCTTGAAGACCCGTGACCTTAAAACTTAAAATGGAATGAAACGGTAAATTGGAGGAGCTTCACAGTTGTTCATGTCTTTGAAAGAAACTTCTCGGATAAGTTTCATAATAAAGTGGAATTTTTTTTTTTTCCAGGTTGAAATGTGCTTTGCTTTTCTCATGTGCAATGCGAGCATTGCTGACATCGTTACTGCCATAGAACTACAAGTCAATGCTTCCATAATTTACATTGATTTGACAAGAACCGTTTACACTGTCAATCAGTGTCGGCGGACAGGTAGAACGATGGATTAAATGAGCAGGACATTGCGTCGCTTGGTGTCTGCGAAGCGAATCAACCCTTTGTTGGAGGAAATAAGAATACCACTGAAGGGTTAATGCCAAAAACATCAGCTTCTCCTTGCTTCCCAGAGTGGTTATCATGCCTCGATCAACATTCTGTTGATTCCATCCATAATTGGTGTGACATCAAGTTATAATCACTGCAAAAATTGATATTCGTGTCCATTTCATGCAGCTACATACCCTGTGTGGGGGGAAATAGAGACCAATGAAACCTCTTCTTGCTGATTTATAAAAATAGTCATGTTTTTTTACAACTCGTACTCATTTCCACTCACCTCGAAACGCATAAACAGAGCCATTGATTGTTCGCAAAAATGCATCAAATGGTTCTTTGCTGCACAAGTCCGGTCCACTGTCTGTAAGTGATGGTTCCGGGATCTCACTTTGGATGGTTGGAGGGTTTGAAGGAAGGGCTGTGAAGACCGTTGGCCTTGTCGGGTGATAAGTAGGTTGTCCAAGTCCTGGTTCTGGAGGCTCCATGAGTGGTATTATTGGTACTGTAGCTGGTAGATTCTGTGCAGATAAAAAGCAATGTTTAACAAAAGGAGAGTCATCGCCCCAAATGTCAATAACGGTTTCATTTACGTATACAAGTGAAGTTCTCATGTTGATTCAGGTGTCCTCGTACTGAATGAGTCATACCCAAAGTGCAAAACCACAAAGGTTTCAGTAAGTCCTCACAGTTCCATTGTTAATCTCATTGAGGAATGCTATCAGGTTTTGTTTATCACAAGTCCAGGTTAACACGATTTGGTCCAATCACGGCACAGTTTTCAAGTGAAAAGTTTCAAAACATTAAATAACTTCCATTCTGATATCAATTTAATAACCCTCACCTTTCCAGGATGACTATCAGGACCAAGTCGACCAATATGAGGCAGCAGATCAGGTCCAGGTTCAGCACTTTCACCTAGAACTGGCTCCGATTCGATTTCTCCAACTTCTTCTGGTTCTAGGCTTGGCATTATTGTCGCCTCCGGACCATAGGGGAAGTGTGGAACATCTCCTCGGACAACTGAAGTTAAAACCTCATGTTACACAAAGTAAGACCAGAAACACTGATTACATCGTAGTAACACCTGAGCCACAAAAAAAAAATTGAAGAAAGATCAATATACATAATAATAAAATCATTCGAATGTATCATACATAATCCGTCGGTGCTGCCGAAGGGCTTGACTGGGTGGTTTGCCATTGCCTTCCCAGCAGGAATTCGGGCAGGAATTTGGTAATTTGTTCAGGGTCCCGGTGATAGCTCGCCTACTCTTCGCGAAGGACACCATGGGATATTTAACATCCACCAACGAATGTCAGCAGACGAGACACCCATTTTAACATCCATCCATCCATCTATCCATCGATGATGCGTTTCCCTCTTATACAGACTTACTTAGACAACATACATATTGCCATCATTCATTCTGGGAAGAAGGAGATGGAAGAACTGAGGATAAAGAAGCAGAGCGGAGTATGGGGACTACTCCTCCCTCACCTCACACAGGGTTACGTCGGGCCAAATATTGTGATGGGGACGTTAGGATGGGAAAGATGGGTGGTGGAATGTCGGTGTTGTGTCAAAAGCATGTGATGCGAGTGTTTGGGAAGCTGTGAGACACCCCGGGGAAGATCGTGTCATGGATACGGATGCCACCAACCCTCTCTCAAGCGCAAACATTTCTTTGTACTGTATGGTGTATGGGAAAAGCATTGGACTTTAGTTCGTATATTATGAGAGGCGTTGTCCAACGTGATGATTGTGGAGCATGCACGGAAGGAAGAATGTAGGAAGGTAATCCAACTGGTCTGGAGGATTAATCATCTCTAATGGTGAGGGACGAATGAGCAGACGTTTGGTGCTGAATAATAAAAGAATGAGTGGATCCAGCGGTAAGGGAGATGGATACAGACGGACCAAAGGACAAGAATAAACCGACTGCGGCGTTGAAGGAAAGACCAACGGGATGAAGGAGAGTTTGTTTAATTGAGGTTTGGTGAAGCATATTGTTGGTGGATTGAGGAGAACGAAAGCGGGTGGAGAAGGGAAGTATCACACCGAGAATACACAGACTAACCTCAACGCATTCCCTCAGCAAAACCCTGGACAAGGGGCAAAGGTCTACCTGCAACATAAACTGATGAAATAACTCATTCTGGGGAGCTCGACGTACACATGAAGGCTCTCCCCTGGGGATACACTTGCAAAACTGTAACAATATATAAAGCCCTGTATTTATTTCTCTATCACGCAGGAAGTGACCTCACGTTCACGGAAGGGACATCGCGTTCATCACTGAAAGGGAACATACGCAATATCAGTGTTAACGCCATTCGCCATTTTGTTTCCACTCGAGAAAGGTGAGCTTATTCCATCCCAAACTTTTACTCCACGCTTCTGAATTTGGGTTGATTGTATGACCATTCCGGTTGTTTTCACAGCTATATCGCAAGAGGTGAGACGTTGGCAATTTATATTTGCAGTAAAAAATATTGTTGCGGTTCTATAAAACCGGCACTCCTCCGAGGCAATCGCACCCAACATAGAGCGATCCTAACACAGTTATCTCATGAGTATTTGTTTCGTTAACCCTTTCCATACGTCTAGTGGGTAAATGGGAAAGATGTGTTGCATAGGGCTTTATTCTTTCTTTCATTTCATCTCTTCACTTCCCTTTATGTCATACGTAAACCAAACAATCACGCACGCAGATTGGTAACGATACCAGGAGTGTCGAGAGGACACAACTGAAGCTCATTTGCATACGCGCACCATTTTCCGTTCAAACGGCGCGTCATAATCCAACTGATGCCTCACCTCAGACCCTTATGATGCTCACCACAACGCTACAACGCTTCCCATAACCACTCGAAACTCCTTCTAAAAATCCCCGCAATAACCTACGTCCGATGCTTTCACCACAAGCCCCACAACCACGATCAACAACCTCAACCTCTTCACCACAATGCCACAACTATGACCAACTACCTCAACCACTTTTCCACAAATTCCACAACCATGACCAACCATCTCAACCTCATCACCACAATTTCCTCAATTTTAGTACAGACACCGCAACGCTTCCCTCACCTCGTTACAACCACCGCAACTGCCATCAACCCGACTGGACGCTCACCATAGGAACGAGGACATTAAGAGTCAGGGTGTTTCGGCATGCAACTCGAAGCGCAAGCATGCGCTGAGGTTCATTCAAGGACGTGCGGGTAGCTCCATGGTTTCCCCAAATAACTATGCTAGAATGGATTCCAGCACAGGTTCGGTGCTGGAGAGTGCTCCCGAAGACCCTCGCCCAATGTTAATTGCAGAGCTCCGTTTCATGGCCAGGATCGAGGGCAACTGAAGACATTTTTGATTCTGAAGCCCGGCGGGGCATGGCTACGGCATGGGGCGACTGCCATGCGCCAATGGGGGAGCTCGGGAACACCTAAAGGGTCGTTTGATAAGACTTTTGGCTGCTCCCTCACTCAGGCTCTATAAAAGGGAGCAATTCAGTGCTTGCTCTCTCTCTCTCTCTCTCTCTCCATCCAGGCTCTGTGAGGCAGTCGTCCAGGATCTCTCTTCCATCCAGCGTCTGAGCAGAATCTCTTTATGAGCCAGCGCAACCTCATGGAGAGGACAGAGCAGCCAAGCGAAGCGAACAAGGTGGAGCAAGCTATTGCCAGGATGGGACAGGATCATCCCCAGGCCATCGGCGCTCAGTTTCGGCTGCATTCAGCAGCCAATATTCACACTGACAGACCTCTTACACATTTCAGTCTTTCTCTCATGCATTTTTTTCTCCAATATATGTATCTTCCACTGAGGACGTACAAGCTAAGAGAGCATTACTGATTCACACCTTTCTCTGACATCACACCACATGACACACTGCACTTGCACCTCCCACTCCCACACCGTAGAGACCCTCAGTTTGCCACCCTCCTCCCCCTTCTGAAGCGACTGGGTTGTGCCGGTCCGCCGACAATGCCAGGTACAATGAGGTCACTACACATCAACTGTCTGTCCTCTTTCTGGGCTACCTCTAATTTCCTCGGGTGTGTGTGTGTGTGATGACACCTCTTACGTACAACATGTTAAGATTGTATAAGTTTATCGGGGTAACTCTACACTGTCTTCTTGTGTAAATATTTGCATGTGTCTTGTCACACCCATGAATTCCTTGCTTTCCCCTGCTGTACATAATTGTTGTGCCACATAATGTTCTTCACCTGGTTATTACTAAATTTGCTTCGTTATAAATGTATCCAGCTCGTTTTCATCTTTTCCTCCATTGGTGCAGCATGGTACGCACATGAGCCTAGCCGGGAAGTTATGCCCCAATAATCTGCTTATTAGCCGGTGCGTACTTGGCAGCTCCACTTAGGTACACCTGATACGGTAAGTGTAACGGCAAGTACGCATCGAGGTTGTGATTCCCCGATAAGGCGACTGTGTGTTCCCAGTTAAACGGTAGTCACACGGAGGACACTGGGTCACGTGGTTAAATTACACTGAAGAATAAAAATTTTTTACTGGAGATGTGTAAAGTGATTTAGACTAATTTGGGTACGCTGATTTCAAAAATCATAACCGTTTTGCTGTATCACGTCAGGATTTTCAGTAACAGAAATATTCCCATTGCCTAGAAGTCAGGATTTCAATGAAATTTACAAAAATTCATTTATTCATTTATTTCATCATGAATGCTTCAAAATTATAGAAATTACAGAAAAACTCCACTAGAATGTAATTAAAAATGCTTTAGGCATTTGGCTTTGCGTTTGTGCTGCTCTGTGTCAGTTTCACGATGCAGGAACCAGCAGAAATCGCCCATCATGTTCGGGTTGTGCCGCCCTTGGTAACGCGTCTCCATGAGTGAAATCTCTTGGTGGAATCGCTCGCCGTGCTCGTCCGAGACTGCTCCCAAGTTGTCAGGGAAGAAGTTCAGGTGCTGGTGTAGGAAATGGATTTTCAGGGACATCCTGGAGCCAAGTTTCCTGAAGGACTCCAGCAGCTGCTGCACTATTTCTTCATAGTTGTCCGCGCGCTCGTTCCCCAAGAAGTTGTCCGTCACAGCTTTGAAGCTCCTCCACGCTGCCAGCTCTTTGGGGTTTAGAGTTGTCGGAAAAGTTTCGTCCTTCATAATCTGTCGGATTTGCGGTCCAACAAAGACACCAGCCTTGATCTTGGCCTCCGACAAGGTGTTGCCAAACTTTTCCTTGAGGTATAAAAACCCACGCCCATTCAGATCCATTGCCCGTACAAAACTTTTCATCAAGCCGAGCTTTATGTGGAGTGGTGGAAGGAAAACCTTGGCTGGGTCGACAAGGGCGACATGCTTCACATTGTGTCGACCAGGTACATGCTCTTTTCGCTCTTCCCAATCTTTCTTCGTCCAGTGATTCTTGTCGTCTCTGCTATCCCAGAGACAAAGGAAGCACATGTATTTCGTGTAGCCTGAATGCAGCCCTAACAACAGCGCCACCACTTTCAAGTCTCCGCAGATGTGCCAGTTGAAGTCATTGTACTTGATGGAATCAAGCAGCTGCCGCATAGTCTCATAGGTCTCCGTCATGCCGAACGCGTGAGCCAGTGGGACTGATGGTTTCTCGTTGCCATTGTGGAGCAAAACAGCCTTCAAGCTGTTCTTCCCCGAGTCGATGAAGAGGCGCCAGTCTGCAGGATCGTGATCACACCCAAGTTCTTTCAACAGACCGTTGATGTCACTGCAGAATGTCATCGTGTCTTCCATCTCAAAGAACTCAGCCATGTCTCTGTGACGTGCTCTGAACAAGGATATCTTGGTGTTAGGTTCAAGTAGATTCCACTGCTGCAGCCTTGATCCAAGCAGCTCTGCCTTCGCCTTTGACAGCGAGAGATCTCTTACAAGATCATTTAAGTCTCCCTGGTTCAGAAGGTGTGATTCTTGAGTGTCGGGTTCAAAAGGTTCATCATCACCATCCTCTTGACCACTGCTTACAGCTATGTTCTGATCAGCTGGAGGTGTTGGAACGGGGTTCTCGTCATCATGAGGCACAGGTTTACGAGCAGAGACGCAGTCAGCGTACTTGATGTGACCTTTAGTCTTCTTGTTGAAGCCGGCGATGCTTGTGCAGCAGAAATAACAATCATCATGATGATTCTGCGGCTCACGCCATATCATGGGCACCGCAAATGGCATGCTCGCGCGCTTGCCCACCAACCACTGAGTCAAGGTTGTGTGACAGCTTGTGCAGCAGATGTGTGGTGCCCAGCTCTGTTCTTGGTCCCCCACCTTACACCCGAAGTAGTGAAAGTAGGCGGCCTTCATTTTCACTGCTGTAGATATACTTCGCTGTTGATCTTTTTTGGTATACCGACCACAGACATAACAGAAGTTGTCAGGATGATGGGTACAGGAACGCCTACTCATCTTTATCTGAAAGAAAGAAATATAACACAAGTTAACAACAATTGTACGAAATAGACATGTTAAAGACATATGTAAATTTCATTGAAATCCTGACTTCTAGGCAATGGGAATATTTCTGTTCCTGAAAATCCTGACGTGATACAGCAAAACGGTTATGATTTTTGAAATCAGCGTACCCAAATTAGTCTTAATCACTTTACACATCTCCAGTAAAAAAAATTTTTTGAAATTTGTTGTTCAGTGTAATCAGAATATAATAATACGCGAGGCAAGTTAACCCTAAAGTGTAAAGTCGAGGTGCCTCTACAGACATACTTCAACACAGACAAGGGGTAAACAAAGTAAAAGAAAATCCCTCCTTTATTTTGGCACTTAGCTTGGTCCAGAGATGCTCTTGATGGAACGTGGAATCGAGGCGCTTCTATTTGCAAATGTAGACGTGCACAAAATGGCACCAAGCCGCTCTCTCACAGCGGGAACGTTCGTCAGGCAATTCGTGAGCGGTATTCAACACCAAGGCTCACTGACCATCATGCAGCTTCTTCGTCTATCAAGCCTGCCAATACGCTCTTTGCAGAATGGCGCCATCCCCTTCAGCGACATACACGAGCTTCTGAGGTCCGTCCCTCACGACCAGCCAAGAGTTGATGGCCAACGTCCGATTCGAGCCAAATCCTACTCGAGTACGCAAGCCAAATCGCCTCAACACGAATACGAGAATCGTGCAATCTTCTTCATGCATCGAAGGAAAGCCAGCCATAAAGCCCTCTTCTTACAAGTCATCTCCAGGCTACGTTCTTTCTTGACTGCGTGCATCCCTCACTCCACACTCGTCCGTTCCTCCTGATCTCTCCCTCACGTCCCGAACCACCATCCCACCTCCGGGGCGTGGCTTGCTCGTACAAAGCCCGGGAAGGCGGGGCTTCTCACCTGTTCGGCTCACCTGCCTCACTTCTGACATCTCGCCTATCAACCATCAGCCTGGGAGGGGGGGGGCATGACTTCACCTGCTGTC
This sequence comes from Eptatretus burgeri, assembly GCF_056783735.1. NCBI lineage: Eukaryota > Metazoa > Chordata > Myxini > Myxiniformes > Myxinidae > Eptatretus > Eptatretus burgeri. Next base: position 3,311,523 of record NC_140965.1, on the reverse strand, counting down.
ACCTTTGGAGGCGGGGCTTCTTCCTACTTGGTCATGCACCTTGGTTGTAATGGTCCATTGCTGGTTTTGTAATACAAAAAACAGGGAAAAGTCACAGGGGGGCAATCACATACTGGGGAACTTATCCTAAATCCTTATCTAATTAACACCGTACCCCCCCCCCACCCCCGTGTGGTGACACGTAACACTTAAGCTCTCCCTACTTAATTACATCGACATGTCTCCGACAACATCCACGGACCGAACAACTCTATTCATCCCTAACTTTCCCATTAAATTCCTCAATCTTCCCCCATAACCATAACAATATGTATATATATATATATATATATATATATATATATATATATATATATATATATATATATATATATATATATATATATATATATATATATATAGTAACATAATGTATAATGATTAAGTCTCCTGAAGAGCTAAGTGCTATTGCATGCCGTCTTGTACATCTCTCAAGAGCCTTAAATATAAAATGATTCTCAAAAACATATTTAAGTGAATGCAATTGAATGAGTTGGTTAGATGATCAGGAGATACCTGGGAAACAATGTTTCTCATAATCTTGGCAGCAGGTCCCATAGACGGAGCAATAAGCATCACATTGGCAGGGCAAGTTCGGATCGAATACAGAATCACATCTGTTTACACATGATTCTGGAGGGATCGTGGCGAAAATAGAAAATGGCACGTAATAGTTATAGAAGGAAAAGAAGAGAAAAAAAATGAGGTGAACGAGTTGGAGGATGCACGTGAACATGTAAAACGGAGCAACAGTCGAGGAAGAAGGAAGAGGTATCGAGATTTTGAAAACCTCACGAGAAGAAGGTTAATTTGTTTCACCTTGTGGTTCAACCTGGAGCTGCACACGAGCTGGAAAAATCAGGAACAACAGCAACGAAAGGACAAAAGGAAGACGGAGTAGAAGAGGACACAAGAGCAATGCTGGCCACGGCATGACAGAAATTGCTTTCTGTTGCTTCATTATTTACTTCTTTATCTGTCTGTCCCTTCCTCCATTCTTCCCCCTTTCCTCTCTCTGATTATCTGGTTGGTGGCTTTTGGTATTTTCTGGTTAATGGATGTATTATCTACCCAAGGGTCAAAGTTTAACTAAAGCCTCTATTTCGTACAGAAAGTCTTTTGCAATTATCATCTGCGACGTTGTGGACATGTCTCACAAAATGGTATCACATTCTTTCAAATTCAACTGAACAATTAAACTTAAATATTTAAACTGAGCATGATTAATGAAGAAAATATATGACCGTTTTTACAGCCATTTTTCCCTGCTGTGCAGGGGTTTGGCTTTTTCTTGAGGCAATGTTTTATGGCCGGATGCCCTTCCTGACGCCAACCCTGGTCCCCTCTTACGACACACAGGGATATGGTACACCTATTCTAACCGGGGCATACACCGGGACCAGTACACTGGTACTCATTTCGCCGACCTCGGAAGGATGACAGGCTGAGTCAACCCCCTGGTGTTAATTCAGCAGCCAACGGGGCTTGAACTCAGGACCCTGGGATCGAAAGCCACCACCCTAACCACAAAGCCAACACCAGGCTATGATTAATGAAGGAAAAAACAGAATTATGAGAACAGATGTGATGATAACGGGGAATGTGACATTTGAAAGTTCAAACTTCATTTCAAATAGTTAAGCGAGAGTGGGTTGTGGTGTTGGGTTTAGATGAAGGTTAAGACCATCAGGAACAAGCAAGATACAGAAAGGATTTGACTACATCAAATTAAAATGCCATTAAATGATTGGAGTCTTACGTATGTATAATGTATATACATATATATATATATATATATATATATATATATATAAATATATATATACATATATATATATATACATATATATATATATATATATATATATATATATATATATATATATATATATATATATATTGTTGTGGTTGACGAAATTCACAAACCACCATTCAGGTCCCTTAGGTGAGATATCTCTGTAAGTATATGTGTAGTTAGGCCCAAACCCGTTGTTTCGAGGGAATAAATGTCATTCAGTCGGGCTGCGACTCTTCAGGATAGCCGTTTTTCTTTTACTATCTTTATTTTGGACCAGCCGCCATTACTACCACCACCAACCACAACGCCGCTTCACAACAACAACCACCAACCACAACGCCGCTTCACAACAACCACCAACCACAACGCCGCTTCACAACAACAACCACCAACCACAACACCGCTTCACAACAACAGCCACGACCTTTACCGTCACAACTCGCCACCATCGCATCACCGTCATTCCCACGCCACTTGTGGGCGCCGATGCTGGACTCGTGCGGGGCGCGCACCGAGCAGCGTGTTCAGAGACATCACAGACTTTCCGAAGAAAAACGGATCAAAAACGACTCACGCCCACTTCTGTTCCGTCCTATCGGAGAGCGTGGGGCGATTTGGCCCCGCCTCCAGGGCGTTGGAGTGAGGACGCTAGATGCAAATTCATGGATCAAAAAGCATTCACGCCCACTTTTCCTCGGTCCAATGGGGAGCCGAGGTCGTGGTGGAGACGCTCGTCGCGGGACCCGAGACAGGGAGATATCCTCCTTTCCCCCGAGCATCAACAACCCCCTCCTGTTTCCCCCCCGCGCTGAGATAGTGCGACAAGGGGGCCCCCTTCCCACCCCCTACCAGACACTGTCCGCGAGGCCCGCGGAGTTGAGGCGCCACCGCCACTTTGCGTCTCATCATCAGACGGTAGGCCCGACACGGTCTCGGCCCCAGGCCCGCCTCATCCTGGAGGGTGGTTCTTTTCTTTTGCTTTGGGTATACGTGTTGTCGGCGCGTCTGTGAAGTAAAATTGTATAAGTGTTGCCGTGTGCTCGGTAGTCGGATAGCTCTGCATTGTGTTTCTCTTTTATATTTGCTTTTTGTGTAATATTGTGTTTCTTATCCTTTTACATGTGCTTTTGGTGTAATTGTATATGTGTGCTTCCCGTTCATCGTGAAATAAATGTGAGTTATGTTGAACTGTTTTCCCGCTTCGCTTCGTCTTTTCTTTCATTGAATCTCCATCTTGCTTCACGTAAAGGGTTGGTCGTGGGCTAAAACGCCCGATAATTAATCGAACCGTCGAGGCCGACGAATAACACCGCTCGGTTATCCCGATAGTACGGAACGGGTCGCTTAAAGTGGCCTGTGTCCGAAGTCGACCTGCGGCGAGGTGCGATCGCCCGGTCTACCCTCCGTGTGGGTACTTAGGTGGGTCGAATTTGGCGAGCAACCCTATCCCACGCGTAGGCCGATTGGCACGATCGTGGTGAGACCGAAAGGTCCACCCGTGACTAGTTCCCGGCGTTAGTCCGAGAGGGTCACGACTGGATTGTCCGTCCGGTGGGCGACGTGCCGCGATTCGAGTTACGTGGCCGTTCGCACGCCGGCGGGCGCGAATCCGCAACACTGGTGTCAGGAGTGGGATATAAACTCATCACCCTCCTCGCGGCACTGGTAACGGAGAACGGGAAAACGGGCTCTCCTGTCTCCAGCTAAATTCACGGGAATCGGTCCAGGGGTGAGAGAAGCGACCCCCGATTCCCTCCAAATTACGAGCGAGCTAAATTAACCCTTTAAGAGAAGCAAGATGGCGTCTCAAGGCGAGCGGGAGCCGGGGGTATTAGAAATGGATGTAGAATGTGTAGAATCCATGGCTCAGGATGAAATCCCCGTGCAGGAAATGTTGGTTGTACAGGAAAACGAACTCGCCCAACTGAACCCAGAGCCCGAAATGGGTGCGGCAGCGGCCGCGGTGTATGACACCTCCCCTCCCCCTCTCCACCAAAACCCTTCCCCAACCCCTGCCGAAACGGCTCACCCAAGCGCACCCGACATGGCCCAGCTATTCACCATGCTGGCACAAATGAATGCGGAAATGACAGCGAAGATAAATGCGGATATGAAAAACGAAATGAAAGGAATGAACAAGCAAATGAATAAAATGAAAACGAAAATGGATGCATACACAAATGAAATGAAAAACGAAATGAAAGGCATGAACAAAAAGATGGATACAAATACAAATGAAATGAAAAACGAAATGAAAGGAATGAACAAGCAAATGAAGGAAGAAATGAAAAAGCTGCGGGGTGAGACGCAGAACATGGGCCGATGCCTGCAGGCGGGCATGAAGGCCGTGACCAGGGAGATAAAAATGGCGACTCCACGTGTGGGAGCGAACGAGCTGGGAGGGGGTGCAACGGCTGTCGGGCCCGCGGTGGAGGCGGGTAAAAAAATAATTCGGGGGACGTGTTGGGCGAGGGTCGTGACGATGACCGAAAGGAAAAAATTAAATGGGGAGACCAAAACGTGCGAGACGAGACACGAGGTGACGACAAAGGAAATAAAAATAGGAGAGACAAGGGAGGTAAAGGGTGAAGAGTTGGCAGAGACACGGGAGATGGGAACGATAGAGGGAAGACTGCACGATGAAGACGGGGTAAGTGACGCACACACACACACGGAGGTAGTGGACAATGGGGGTGAGCTCGCGGAGCGTGTAGGGACCCAGTGCGAGCACCTGGATGGCCTCCTCCAGGAACGAGGGGAGGGAGTATGCCCCCTTGAGGCGAGTCACGACCAGGTGAGTTCGGTCGTGCTTTGCGAGTTCGAGGGGAGGAGTGCTGTGGACAGGTGCACGGAGAGCTTGGGGGGTATAGAGGCCCCGGAGACCCTTGTGGGGACACGAATCCCCAGTGTGGTTGTCCCTGTGTGTGTGGTGCAAGGCGTGAGTGCGTCCTCGTGTGTGGAAGCGACCCCGTGTGTGAGTGGTGTGGTGGCGATGGTGCCAGAGTACGTGCTTCCCAGCACGCCGTGTGTGGATGAGGCACCGTGTGTGGAAGAGGCCGTGTGGGTGGATGAAACGGCCAGTGTGGATGAGGCACCGTGTGTGGAAGAGGCCGTGTGGGTGGATGAAACGGCCAGTGTGGATGAGGCACCGCGGGTGGAAGAGGCCGTGTGTGTGGATGAAACGGCCAGTGTGGATGAGGCACCGCGGTTGAGTGCCCCCGCGTGTGTGAGTGAGGGACGGTGTGTGGATGAAGCACCGCGGTTGAGTGCCCCCGCGTGTGTGAGTGAGGCACGGTGTATGAGTGAGGCACGAGTGAGTGGAAGGCCGCGAGTGAATGGAGCACCACGTGTGAGTGGTATGGTTTATGCAAGGGAGACCGTGTGTGTGAGAGAGCGGTATGTGAGGGAGATGTCGGTTGGCATGCGGGAGCACGCAGCCGCGTCTCCCGGTGTGAATGTAATGGAATGGAGTGTGAGCGTCGTAACACGCAGGTGTGCGTGTGTTGAATGGCGACGACGGCGACATGAGAGGTAAGGAAGCCGGGTAGCGGCTGTCGTTGTTTCGGGGACCGTGCCGGGTTCACCCAGCAGTGAGCACGAGGTCCGTGCTGTGCAACGCACGAGCCCCCCACGTGCTCGCTTGCGAGAGTGAAGTCCCGGTCCGGAAACGCACGCGGTGGATTTGCCGATCCCGCGGACGGACAAAGTTTAGGCAGGATTATGGATTTGGACCGGACGGGTTCTCCACGCGATCGTGTGTGTTGGGCTCCAACGGGCAAAGCACATGTGTTCGCGTGGGGAACCCCTCGAGACGTGGGGCTTGTGTTTTTTTATGCGCACGGTGACGTCATGGCTGCACGTGGGGTTGGAATCCGGCAGGAGGGGTATCCCTGCCGGATGGTACCGTCCAAGGAGGGACGAGGAACACGTGCAGCTGCATGACGTCACGGGCAGGTGCAAAGTGCGCGAGTTGCCGCGCTGGTGCTGCGCATGAAAAAAAAAAAAAAAAAAAACAGTAAGCCTCACTATCGGGTGCACAGGATTCCTGGGCAAGGGGTGGAAGACCCCCTTGGCCCTAGAGCACAGGATGGAAACTAGTCAGGGGGAAGGGTTAGCTTAGTTAGACCGACTTCATGGGGCAGGGGTAAGTCCTCATGGAGTCCGTGGAATGGATTAGTTAGAGGGATTGTAGCCAGATTTAGGTTGGGAAATAAAATGATTTTTTTTCGTTAGAAGACAGTGACAGACAGTGAATGTGTAGTGGGGACGTAGCTTAGCTACGTCGTGTTAAAAGGAACGTGCTGTAGTTTAAGGGACGACGTGGGAGCACGAGTTAGTCAGGGGAGGTAGTTAGAAGGATGGCAGAGTTCAGCGGTGAGCGTGTTGAAGAGTTGGTGAGTGAAGTGGAAGCATGTGCTTGGTGAGTGAGTGAGGCCAGCGGGTCTGTGTGTATGGAGCGAATGGGGACTGCATGGTGCGATGAGTGATTGGGGGGAGGAGTGACTCCCGCCCAAGGGACCCCCGGGGTCAGTGTAGAGTGAGTTAGGGGGTTAGTTAAATTGAAAAATGGAGGTCGTTTTGTTGTTGGTGTGAATGTAGGCTCGAAACCCATTTGGAGGGGTGCAGGAGCCCTGTTGACGGGCTGGGAGCGTGGCTGCGAAAGGTGAGTATCGCTGGGTGGGTACCCCGGGCACCAGGCTAGTCGGCCGTGGTAGGCCAAGGGCCCATGGGGGGCCGGGATAGCGTAGTGGGCACGGGTGCGCCTGCTTGGTGCGGGGGCCCGGGGCGCCATTAGCCGCGTGGGCAGTGTTGTGGGCACAGGTGACCCTCGGAAAGGGGCCTGGGAAGCCAGCCTGCCACGTGTGCGTTTCAGGGGAGGTTCCATGGGGGGCACTCCCCGGTGTTAGGGAGCTGGTAGGCTCGGAGGCAGTGTAGTGCCCGGGGGTGCCATAGCGGGAGATTCGGCAGAGGGTCGTGCCTGCAAAAGGGAGCCACGTGTCCCAGCCATGAGACCGTGTGAGGGCACGGAGAGAAAATTGGGGGGCGAGGCCCGAAATTGTGAGGACACCAACACAGGCGACGGGAATCTGGGTTGTTAGAACCAATAGTTTAAGCGAGAGGCGCTTGTTGAAAGCCCCGGGGTAGTTTAACAGTAAATGGTTAGGGTAGATTAGGAAGTGTACCCCTCCGCACCATCCATCCCCTCGCTCTCGTTGTGGGCCGCTGGACCCACTTTGGTTATAGATCGCTGAACTCTGGGGAGGCCATTCTGAGGCTTCGTTGGGCCTCGACACAGGACGCTAGCTCTCCCTTGTTCCCCTCCGGGAAGGGAACGTAGGGGTTGGGAGTAGGCTAGGTGACAGGATAGGTTAGCCGAACAAGGACGATAAAGGGGGTTAGGGGACGATTTATAGTGGGGAAGTAAAAAAAAAATAAAAAAATAAATAAATAAATAAGTTGGGGCTAAATTGGGGTTTGACAAATTAAGGGAGTGGGTATAGACAGTGACAGGCAAAGGCGATAGGTGGGAGGGAGACAGGTAGGTAGGTCCGAGCCCGCCTTCCAAGTGGCCAGCACCACCGCACTCCCTCCACCAACCTCCACGGAACGGCAAAGGCTGGCCAACTTCATCTGCAGGTGCTGTGCTGTAAGGCCTGTGCCGGCCCACTTCATCTGCCGGCTGGCTGTTTTTCTTCAAGGCCTGTGCCGGCCAGTTCATCTGCCGGCTGTGTTTGCCTGCAGCGGCCTTCTTCTGCGGGCTGTGTTTGCCTGCTGCCTTTGCCATGCCCACTGCCCACGTTCACCAGCCCCGTTCAATTTTTGCTTTCCCCCCCCCCTGTTCATTGCCATGTGCGCCAGGATCAAGGCAACAGTTTGCAAGCTGCAAGAACTGCCCTGTTGGCAGCGACAACACGGGCCTGCAGTGGCGGCCCGTGCACCGGGTTTGTGTCCATCCATCCATTCGTTGTGTTCATTGCGTGTGCCACTTGAGCTGGCACGGAGACTGCGTTTGTGCAGCCCATGCACCGTTGTGGTTCACTGCGTTCAGTTCAAAAGGGAAGGCCTTGGACTGCGTGTGAGCAGCCGGCCACGTTCCCTGTCACCTGCATTGTTGAGTCAGAGACTGCATGCGAGCAGCCTGGCTCCCTGCTAACTGCTTTCTTTTTGCAGAGTTCAGTGATCCTGGGCCATGGTTTAGTGTAAAATTTGTTAAGGTTAAGATGTACTGTAAATATGAGTGCGCCCCCGGCATGTATGTCTTAGCGCCGGCAATTTTATTTAAGTCGTCCGTGTGAGTGAGTTTGTTTAGGTAGTTACTCAGCCCTCAGGTTATTTATTTTGGGGACACGAATACCATGAATGTCGCACTCAGGGTCCGTAGGTAAAATGTACTAGGGGAAAACTACACATGATGGCACACGAAAATTTGACGACTCGGGACGAGTCTGTAAAAAGGGGAGGGGGTAGTGTTGTGGTTGACGAAATTCACAAACCACCATTCAGGTCCCTCAGGTGAGATATCTCTGTAAGTATATGTGTAGTTAGGCCCAAACCCGTTGTTTCGAGGGAATAAATGTCATTCAGTCGGGCTGCGACTCTTCAGGATAGCCGTTTTTCTTTTACTATCTTTATTTTGGACCAGCCGCCATTACTACCACCACCACCCACAACGCCGCTTCACAACAACAACCACCAACCACAACGCCGCTTCACAACAACAACCACCAACCACAACGCCGCTTCACAACAACAACCACCAACCACAACACCGCTTCACAACAACAGCCACGACCTTTACCGTCACAACTCGCCACCATCGCATCACCGTCATTCCCACGCCACTTGTGGGCGCCGATGCTGGACTCGTGCGGGGCGCGCACCGAGCAGCGTGTTCAGAGACATCACAGACTTTCCGAAGAAAAACGGATCAAAAACGACTCACGCCCACTTCTGTTCCATCCTATCGGAGAGCGTGGGGCGATTTGGCCCCGCCTCCAGGGCGTTGGAGTGAGGACGCTATATGCAAATTCATGGATCAAAAAGCATTCACGCCCACTTTTCCTCGGTCCAATGGGGAGCCAGTTAGAGAGGTGAAGGGTCGGAGGCAGAGGGTCAAAGGTGAAGGAGCGAAGCCACGGGGCTTATATAAACGGCTGCGTTCGTCAGTAAAGAGAAAGTTGAGAGTGGTGCGTTGGAACGAGTTGTCGGTGGAGCTGGGAAGAAGAGTCAGAGTTGGGAGGGGAGAAGTCAAGAGTGAAGAGTTGGGACGAGCCAAGAGAGGAGACGGAGAGGGCGATTAGACGGAGCTGTGGAGAGGTGGCGGCGGCGAAGGCGGACGAGGGGGTGCTCGCGTCGGTGCCGGGAGCTGCAGAGGGAGAGGCCAGCCACGCGACCGAGGTCGAGGAGGAGACGCTCGTCGCGGGACCCGAGACAGGGTGATATCCTCCTTTCCCCCGAGCATCAACAACCCTCTCCTGTTTCCCCCCGCGCTGAGATAGTGCGACAAGGGGGCCCCCTTCCCACCCCCTACCAGACACTGTCCGCGAGGCCCGCGGAGTTGAGGCGCCACCGCCACTTTGCGTCTCATCATCAGACGGTAGGCCCGACACGGTCTCGGCCCCAGGCCCGCCTCATCCTGGAGGGTGGTTCTTTTCTTTTGCTTTGGGTATACGTGTTGTCGGCGCCGTCTGTGAAGTAAAATTGTATAAGTGTTGCCGTGTGCTCGGTAGTCGGATAGCTCTGCATTGTGTTTCTCTTTTATATTTGCTTTTTGTGTAATATTGTGTTTCTTCTCCTTTTACATGTGCTTTTGGTGTAATTGTATATGTGTGCTTCCCGTTCATCGCGAAATAAATGTGAGTTATGTTGAACTGTTTTCCCGCTTCGCTTCGTCTTTTCTTTCATTGAATCTCCATCTTGCTTCACGTAAAGGGTTGGTCGTGGGCTAAAACGCCCGATAATTAATCGAACCGTCGAGGCCGACGAATAACACCGCTCGGTTATCCCGATAGTACGGAACGGGTCGCTTAATGTGGCCCGTGTCCGAAGTCGACCTGCGGCGAGGTGCGATCGCCCGGTCTACCCTCCATGTGGGTACTTAGGTAGGTCTAATTTGGCGAGCAACCCTATCCCACGCGGGGGCCGATTGGCACGATCGTGGTGAGACCGAAAGGTCCACCCGTGACTAGTTCCCGGCGTTAGTCCGAGAGGGTCACGACTGGATTGTCCGTCCGGTGGGCGACGTGCGCGATTCGAGTTACGTGGCCGTTCGCACGCCGGCGGGCGCGAATCCGCAACAATATATATATATATATATATATATATATATATATATATATATATATATATATATATATATATATATATATATATATATATATATATATATATATATATATATATATATATATATGCATACACCGGGCCCAGTACACTGGTACTCATTTCGCCGACCTCGGAAGGATGACCGGCCGAGTCAACACCCTGGTGTGATTCGACTTGGTATCTATATATATCTTCTTCTTCTTCTTTCGGCTGCTCACCGTTCGGGGTCGCCACAGCGGATCATCCGTATGATCCGCATAGTGATTTGGCACATGTTTTACGCCGGATGATCTTCCTGACGCAACCCTGGTCGCCTCTTACATCACAGGGATATGGTACACCTATTTTAACTGGGGTATACACCGGCCCAGTACACTGGTACTCATTTCGCCGACATCGGAAGGATGACCGGCCGAGTCAACACCCTGGTGTATTAATTCAGTGGCCCAACGGGACTTGAACTCAGGACCTTTTGGATCCCAAGCCGCTGCCCTAACCACTGCGCCAACACCAGGCTTATTTCAAATATATATGTACATATACACACATATACATATATCTACGCACGCACGCACGCACGCACGCACGCACGCACGCACGCACGCACGCACGCACGCACGCACGCACGCACGCACGCACACACACACTGTTACGAATTCGCGCCCGCCGACATGCGATCGGCTGCTTTCCACCAATAGCAACCGCGTTGCCCACCGGACGGACAATTCAGTCGTGACCCTCCTGGAACTATCGCCAAAAACCAGTCACGGGTGGGGGTTTAACCTCACCACAGCCCAGTCCACATTCTACCCACGCGAAATAGGGTCAATCGCCGAATATCGAAATACCTAAGTACTCATGCAGGTAACCTACCGAGGGGCCGTACCTCTCCGCAGGTCGGCTTGGGACACAAACCACTTAAGCGGTTCGTTCCGTTCTACAGGGATAACCCAAGTGGGTATTATCGCCGACCTCGACGGATCCGATTCTCCTTACCAGGTGTTTAAAAGCCAACTAATTATTCTGCGATACAAGATGGCATTTTCAATGGGGAATAGAGGACGCAACAAACGGGATACATTTCACAAGCAAGGACATTTATGATTTACACACACACATCACAAGCAAGACAGTCATGCAATGTACAAGCAAGAAACAAAAGCAATACCACCGACTACGAGCAATAATGTACATGCACAGATACCTAGGCAGGTCTACTTCACAGGACACGGCGCCACCAACATTCGTTCAAAAGAAAGAAATGGCCACCCCCAAAGACGAGGGTGGCAGACAGGGTCCGCGAACCTTTATAACACGGGACCTGGAGGACCAAATGGGTCCTGTGAGACCGTGGCAGGTTAACTGCCCCCTCGGTGGTCGGCGAGTCAGACGTCCCGCTCCCACGACCGTCAGCGTGGTCGCGCCTGGTTCCGGGCCTCCCATGTGGCCGGCAAGCTCTCTCCGGCGCTCCTCGTCCGGACGCGCAGGTCCACCACACAGCCGGCACTGCTGCGCCTTCCGTCTGCGTCTCCCACCAACAGGCAGCTCACAGGACCACGAGCGCAGGAAGAAGAAGAAGAACTGGACCACTGGGGAGACAGGGCAGGAGAGATGCATGAACCACGGAGAGAGAGTGAGCCTCGCGTGCGGTCCGTCCTTTATAGCGTGGGGCTCCGCCCCGTTCTCGGCTCCACCTTCCTTCGAGAAGCTTCTCGAAAAGGGGCGTTTCTCAACTCAGACCGCCTCAATCCTCGTATCCACCAATCGCGAGCGAGCTGCCTCGCCCTTCTCGTCACACCAGCCTCGGAGAAAAAAGGCAGTAAAACCCGCGCATCATCGCAGTTCTTTCCTTGGCGCCTTTGTTTGACGTTCTCGGACGGTTTTCGACATGGAAGGGGTGGTAGCGTGCTCTGTCGGTCCAAAATAACGATAGAGAAAGAAAAACACTATCTCAAAGGGTCGCAGCCGGGTGAACACGAAGAAATCCCTCGACACAACGGTGGGGAAACCTATCTGAACACTCACTTACCGGGATAACTGATCTAAGGAACCTTTATGGTGTTCTGCGAATTTCCACAGCCGTAACAATATATGCATAGAAATATATATATATATATATATATATATATATATATATATATATATATATATATATATATATATATATATATATATACCCCGGTTAAAATAGGTGTACCATATCCCTGTGTCATAAGAGGCGACCAGGGTTGCGTCAGGAAGGGCATCCGGCGTAAAACATGTGCCAAATCACTATGCGGATCAGACGGATGATCCGCTGTGGCGACCCCAAACGGGAGCAGCCGAAAGAAGAAGAAGAAGAAGATATATATATATATATATATATATATATATATATATATATATATATATATATATATATATACATATATATATATATATATATATATATATATATATATATATATATATACATATACATATATATATATATATCGATATTGTTGTGGACCGGCAAGGTCGGGTGAGAAGACCACTGGGTGGGGGAAGCTAAGTCGATTCCCACCAGACTCCCCGGAATTGTAGGCCGTCGCTCACGGATGATTCCATGACACAGCGGGTTGCTTAACTGACCATGGACGCCAATAACTCAACCGCGTGACCTAAGGTCCTCCCGCCAATGGAATCGGGTTACCTAATTAACCACGCCCCCCGCGCTGAGATAGTGCGACAAGGGGGCCCCCTTCCCACCCCCTACCAGACACTGTCCGCGAGGCCCGCGGAGTTGAGGCGCCACCGCCACTTTGCGTCTCATCATCAGACGGTAGGCCCGACACGGTCTCGGCCCCAGGCCCGCCTCATCCTGGAGGGTGGTTCTTTTCTTTTGCTTTGGGTATACGTGTTGTCGGCGCCGTCTGTGAAGTAAAATTGTATAAGTGTTGCCGTGTGCTCGGTAGTCGGATAGCTCTGCATTGTGTTTCTCTTTTATATTTGCTTTTTGTGTAATATTGTGTTTCTTCTCCTTTTACATGTGCTTTTGGTGTAATTGTATATGTGTGCTTCCCGTTCATCGCGAAATAAATGTGAGTTATGTTGAACTGTTTTCCCGCTTCGCTTCGTCTTTTCTTTCATTGAATCTCCATCTTGCTTCACGTAAAGGGTTGGTCGTGGGCTAAAACGCCCGATAATTAATCGAACCGTCGAGGCCGACGAATAACACCGCTCGGTTATCCCGATAGTACGGAACGGGTCGCTTAATGTGGCCCGTGTCCGAAGTCGACCTGCGGCGAGGTGCGATCGCCCGGTCTACCCTCCATGTGGGTACTTAGGTAGGTCTAATTTGGCGAGCAACCCTATCCCACGCGGGGGCCGATTGGCACGATCGTGGTGAGACCGAAAGGTCCACCCGTGACTAGTTCCCGGCGTTAGTCCGAGAGGGTCACGACTGGATTGTCCGTCCGGTGGGCGACGTGCGCGATTCGAGTTACGTGGCCGTTCGCACGCCGGCGGGCGCGAATCCGCAACAATATATATATATATATATATATATATATATATATATATATATATATATATATATATATATATATATATATATATATATATATATATGCATACACCGGGCCCAGTACACTGGTACTCATTTCGCCGACCTCGGAAGGATGACCGGCCGAGTCAACACCCTGGTGTGATTCGACTTGGTATCTATATATATCTTCTTCTTCTTCTTTCGGCTGCTCACCGTTCGGGGTCGCCACAGCGGATCATCCGTATGATCCGCATAGTGATTTGGCACATGTTTTACGCCGGATGATCTTCCTGACGCAACCCTGGTCGCCTCTTACATCACAGGGATATGGTACACCTATTTTAACTGGGGTATACACCGGCCCAGTACACTGGTACTCATTTCGCCGACATCGGAAGGATGACCGGCCGAGTCAACACCCTGGTGTATTAATTCAGTGGCCCAACGGGACTTGAACTCAGGACCTTTTGGATCCCAAGCCGCTGCCCTAACCACTGCGCCAACACCAGGCTTATTTCAAATATATATATACATATACACACATATACATATATCTACGCACGCACGCACGCACGCACGCACGCACGCACGCACGCACGCACGCACGCACACACACACACACACACACACTGTTACGAATTCGCGCCCGCCGACATGCGATCGGCTGCTTTCCACCAATAGCAACCGCGTTGCCCACCGGACGGACAATTCAGTCGTGACCCTCCTGGAACTATCGCCAAAAACCAGTCACGGGTGGGGGTTTAACCTCACCACAGCCCAGTCCACATTCTACCCACGCGAAATAGGGTCAATCGCCGAATATCGAAATACCTAAGTACTCATGCAGGTAACCTACCGAGGGGCCGTACCTCTCCGCAGGTCGGCTTGGGACACAAACCACTTAAGCGGTTCGTTCCGTTCTACAGGGATAACCCAAGTGGGTATTATCGCCGACCTCGACGGATCCGATTCTCCTTACCAGGTGTTTAAAAGCCAACTAATTATTCTGCGATACAAGATGGCATTTTCAATGGGGAATAGAGGACGCAACAAACGGGATACATTTCACAAGCAAGGACATTTATGATTTACACACACACATCACAAGCAAGACAGTCATGCAATGTACAAGCAAGAAACAAAAGCAATACCACCGACTACGAGCAATAATGTACATGCACAGATACCTAGGCAGGTCTACTTCACAGGACACGGCGCCACCAACATTCGTTCAAAAGAAAGAAATGGCCACCCCCAAAGACGAGGGTGGCAGACAGGGTCCGCGAACCTTTATAACACGGGACCTGGAGGACCAAATGGGTCCTGTGAGACCGTGGCAGGTTAACTGCCCCCCTCGGTGGTCGGCGAGTCAGACGTCCCGCTCCCACGACCGTCAGCGTGGTCGCGCCTGGTTCCGGGCCTCCCATGTGGCCGGCAAGCTCTCTCCGGCGCTCCTCGTCCGGACGCGCAGGTCCACCACACAGCCGGCACTGCTGCGCCTTCCGTCTGCGTCTCCCACCAACAGGCAGCTCACAGGATCACGAGCGCAGGAAGAAGAAGAAGAACTGGACCACTGGGGAGACAGGGCAGGAGAGATGCATGAACCACGGAGAGAGAGTGAGCCTCGCGTGCGGTCCGTCCTTTATAGCGTGGGGCTCCGCCCCGTTCTCGGCTCCACCTTCCTTCGAGAAGCTTCTCGAAAAGGGGCGTTTCTCAACTCAGACCGCCTCAATCCTCGTATCCACCAATCGCGAGCGAGCTGCCTCGCCCTTCTCGTCACACCAGCCTCGGAGAAAAAAGGCAGTAAAACCCGCGCATCATCGCAGTTCTTTCCTTGGCGCCTTTGTTTGACGTTCTCGGACGGTTTTCGACATGGAAGGGGTGGTAGCGTGCTCTGTCGGTCCAAAATAACGATAGAGAAAGAAAAACACTATCTCAAAGGGTCGCAGCCGGGTGAACACGAAGAAATCCCTCGACACAACGGTGGGGAAACCTATCTGAACACTCACTTACCGGGATAACTGATCTAAGGAACCTTTATGGTGTTCTGCGAATTTCCACAGCCGTAACAATATATGCATAGAAATATATATATATATATATATATATATATATATATATATATATATATATATATATATATATATATATATATATATATATATATATATATATATATATATATATACCCCGGTTAAAATAGGTGTACCATATCCCTGTGTCATAAGAGGCGACCAGGGTTGCGTCAGGAAGGGCATCCGGCGTAAAACATGTGCCAAATCACTATGCGGATCAGACGGATGATCCGCTGTGGCGACCCCAAACGGGAGCAGCCGAAAGAAGAAGAAGAAGAAGATATATATATATATATATATATATATATATATATATATATATATATATATATATATATATATATATATATATATACATATATATATATATCGATATTGTTGTGGACCGGCAAGGTCGGGTGAGAAGACCACTGGGTGGGGGAAGCTAAGTCGATTCCCACCAGACTCCCCGGAATTGTAGGCCGTCGCTCACGGATGATTCCATGACACAGCGGGTTGCTTAACTGACCATGGACGCCAATAACTCAACCGCGTGACCTAAGGTCCTCCCGCCTATGGAATCGGGTTACCTAATTAACCACGCCCTCGGTAGGCTTTGTCTGAAACAGATCACTCTCTCAGATCCGATCACCTTTCCAGATCGGATGCAGCCGAGCGACACTGCCAAGGACGTACCGGCTAGAAGGAACGGACCATTGGGAATAAAGACCCGGCGAAACCTGGATTCGAACCATGCTGGACCAATGAGAGAAAAGCAAAGGTGAGCTGGGAACATTTCAAATGATGATTATTTATTTACAAGCGAGCGAGGAAAAGCATGTGGCACAACAAAGGTTTATTGGGTATGTAACGCAGGGAAAGAGGAGAGGGGTGTGGGGAGTGCGACATTTATACAAGCAACTTACCAAAGCAGACAGTGCTGACTTGATGCGAGATATTCACAGCAACAACAATAAAAGATCTTCCACAGGCTTACTTGACAGACAGGCGCCAACACACTCAGATAAAGAAAACCCAATGAAAGGAAAAGGACTTTTGCAGCCAGGGAGGAAGGGGGTTGAGGTTATAGTTTTTCGGTACCTGAGCGTTTCGGGGGAAGGGATGCTCCGTGGTGCGGTACCCGACAATGGTTGCGTAGTTCGGGCCATGGCCACACGTGTCGAGATCGTGTCTGTAGGAGGAGCTTGAGTGGAGAAGGGCGGAATCCAGAGGGTGAGGGTGGAGCAATAGGCAGGACGCTTGGTCGACGTCGTGTGGTCGGAGACAAGTAGCAGGAACAGACACTTCACTCCTCCTTCAATTCCACAATACCTTCAATTCTCCTCAATTCCTCCTATTCTCTATTCCTTCAATTCCAAATTCCCTCAATTCACGGAGGACCCTCCATCTTTATAGAACCCGGAGCTCGGGGAGGAGCCATGCCGAAACCGACGTCATCGTCCGAGCCAGGCATTCCGACTGGCTCCGACCCTTCATGTGGTCCGCCATAATTGGCTGGGTTTAGGCCAGACGCCGGTATAGCCCACCCACCTGGGTGCAAAACGTATGTGACATGTCGCGCATGTCTGGCCTTGGGCAGATGGATGGTGGTGCAGCTTAAAGCGTTTGTCCAGCCGAACGTGCGTGTCGGGATTTTGCCTCAGAAAACGAGACTCCGGGTAGACGGTGGTATGCTGTGGTATGCGGGATGAGGGTAGCGAGCGAGGCAAGGCACCGTGGATCGTCATGCTGTGGTAAGCGAGACGAGGGTAGTAAGCGAGGCAAATTTACCTCAGAAAATGAAAGGAGGAAATAAAATAAAAGGGAAAAATGATTTAATAACCTAACTGATAGCCCATCGCAACACACTCCCTTGTCTTCCCACTAGACAAAAGGAAGGGACCTAACTACACGTACCTGACTCGGGACATCTATCTGTTGCATGTATGCGGTTCCAAGAACCACAACAATATATATACATAGAAATGTATATATATATATATATATATATATATATATATATATATATATATATATATATATATATATATATATATATATACATATACATATAGCTGTGGGCCGGGGGTTGGTGACGAGAACGACCACTAAGTGGGGAAAGCTTGCGTCGTCTCCCACCAAACTCCCCGGAATTGTAGGCCGTCGTTCCGGATAATTCCGTGATGCGGCGGGTCGCTTAACCGACCATGGACGCCAATATCTCAACCACGTAGCGTAGGGTCTATTTGTCAATAACCAATATACCTAATTAACTATGCGATTTCGACTACCGGTGAAACCACGCCCTCGGCACGTCTTGCTCGAACCGGGTCACTCTACCGACTGCAGTAGAGTTCCAACTACCGACTACTAACTCCGGTTCGGGTGCAGTGAGAACATGTGGATTGCCTTTGGCCAAGGCGTGATGGATTCCTTCCATCCTTCCGCGGTAAAGGGAAGAAAACTGCATGGCAGACTTGGAACGTCTTTGATGATGTTTGTGAAACATTCACCAATCTCAGCCAGCATCCAACATTGATTCGTGATCTTGACTTTTTTGAAGTATTTTTTTTTTCAAATTTTTCAAAATTTGGATTTTCAAATGGTCAATCAGGCAGATTTGATTAGAATCCCCTGGAGAACAAATGTGCCAAATTTGATGCTTGTATCATCATTTGCACGATTCCTCTCAAAAATTGCTGTTATCTGCTCCACTACTGCTACTCCTTTACCATCAAACCCATCCAGGCACAGCCAAGTGAGCCTTATTCAAAAAAACATTAAAAAAACCAGAGAACCCAGATCAAAAAAATCAAACAATTCTGGCTGCCAAACCATGTGTCCGATCAGGTTGAAATTTAAAACACTTATTCCCTATCACAACTACATCATAATTGTGAAGTTTCACATCGATTGATGAAGTGGTTCAAGAGAAAACATTTTTAAAGATTTCTGCTCAATCCATTATGGCTGCCACACCATGTGACACCAATTATTCGTGAATACCCTGGTATCCCCAAGGCTTGGGGAACATTTGTGTGAGGCTTCCCCTCGATCTTTCCAGCCATTCCGGAGAAGAAGATTTTTGTATGTTTTAAGGTAAATCCAATATGGCTGCTAAACCATGCGACAAGATATAATATGTTCACATTTTGTTCCTCCAGGATAGGCGGTCATACATGTAAAGTTTTGCCTCGATCTGTTCAGCCACTTCAGAGAAGAAGATTTTTGAAGGTTTAAAAAAAAAATCTAAATATATGGCCACCGAATCACGTGACCGATGACGTCATCAATTTATTTTCTCTATGGACCATTTTATCCCTAGCTGACCCTCAAAATTTTCCATACTGATCCGACGTAGCATTCTACATACACAATTATGATGTCATAACTCTGGCGTCATAAAAACATCACATTCCCCATGAGGAGTACTTGCCGTGTGTTGAGTTTCAATTTTTTCCTTGGTGCAGTTTCCGACATACAGAGGTCCAAAGTTTTTCCAGCATGGCTGCCACACCACGTGACCAATGACATCATTATTATCCATAAAACATTCTACTTGAGTAGTCGCTCCTATGGTGAAAATTTCGTCTCCATCCGACAAGCGGTTGTGGAGAAAAACATTAAAGTTCTGTGCGGACAAACAGACAGACAGAAACAATCAAACAAACAACTAGAAGGGCACTCGGTAGAGCGCGTACCTCCGCCACATAATTCCTGATCCCTGAGAACATACCGGGCCCACTACATGTTTGAAATATCATGCTATACAGTACTATATCCTGTTTGGCCCCATCTCTCAATGATGAAGAATCACTTTAAAAATGAAAATAATTCTCGAATCCAGATCCGCATCTTCATCAAAATTGAATCAATTCGTCGTGGTCACATACCCAACATGCCCACCAAGTTTCATCCAAATCCGTCAACAACTTTTTGAGATATCTTGCTATGTTTCAGTTTAGCTTGATCTCTCAATGGTGAAGAATCACTTAAAAAATTCTCGTCATCAGATCCGGATCCGGATCTTCACCAAAATCGAATCTCTTCATCCTTGTCACACACTGAACCTGTCCACAGAATTTAATCCGGATCCGTCAACAACTTTTTGAGATATCCTGCACACAAACAGAAAGGGGCGAAAACATAACCTCCTTCACCTTCGGTGGCGGAGGTAAAAACAGACAAACGAACGGACAAAAACAAACAAACACACAAAAACAAACAAATAAACAAACACACAAACAAAAACAAACACAAAGACAAACAGACAGACAAACAAACAAACAAACGGCCCCAAATGCAATAGCCTCAACTTTGGCGAGGGTAATTAAACTAACATTGCAGAGTGAGTGCATCAGGAATGAGATTATCAGATTAACAATATTACAAAGAGAAATCTCGTCAAGATGAGCAACATAACCTCAGGTCCTCATGAACAGAGGTGGGGAAGGGGTGTAAAAACAACAACGCCAAAGACAAAAACAATCATATAGAACCTGTATTGCAGTGATTTACTGATTTTTATTTACGAATGAAACAAAAGAAAATTTCCAGAACTCAAAACATCTCGTCCTGAGCACTGCGTCGGGGATGGAACCCACTTCCTAGCACAAACCCTAGGGTTAGATAATTATCTGTGTGTGTGTTTTCAACAATGGCAACAGACTAGAACACCGAGTTACAGTGAAACACAGTACGTTTGAAAATTACAGCAATGGGAATCACTCAGTGCTAACAATAACCATGAGTCATCGTTCAACTAGCGAGGGATGACAAGGCAGAGTGGAGGTAGCTTGCTCATGGCCTGTGAAGACCTAGATAGGCCTGAATAGGCCGCAGCTGACCAGCCCACTGAAAGGCACTGTAGTTGGATGGTCGGTTCCATGGGTGTACGTCCGAGCTACGGTTATCATAGCACAGGTTAAAATTTAGACTTCGGTGGTTCATATGGGAGGGCGAAGTGTTGAAATCAGAGTTAAAATGATATTTCGAGGTAGCTGCTCTTAGAAGCCCCACAGAATCGAAATTAAACCGACATCTAAAATACAAGGGTTCTTCATTCCCTGGCTCTCCGAGCAAACCTGCTGCAAACAGGAATCCGCACGTTACATTCCGGGCTAAGTTACAAACTAAGTGCTTGGTTGCCAATAACATAGCCGGATGTATCCGAGGCCAATCAGTGAGTTGACGTTGAATTTTCTGGTGTGAGTTACGATTTCATATTTTTGGGATTATTACAGCTTTGTTTCCACATTAATATCAACATTTAGCTTCAAGGCAAATCGTTCGTTTAGGTTTGGTGCAGTACTAAACATCAGAAACGTACAACTAATACTATATGGATATACTTTGCAGAAGAATTAAAAAAAAGTAAACTACTTTACTTACACCACTTGAAATGTAACTGTGAACCAACCATATCATCATGATTAAAACGACAAACATTGCAAACAAAGCAACACATCAACAAGGTGTGTGCGTGTGCGTGTGTGTGTGTGTGTTGTTGGTTGGTTGTTATCTCCATACATGGGTTTCAGAAGGTGGAACGGAGTCCTCCCAGGTCTTAAAGTATCCACCTCCGTTAGAGCGTGTGGTGTGTGTGTGCGCGCATCCATACGAGTGTGTGCGTATGCACACATATATGCGTTGAGGATGGTGGGGATAGGTGGCAAAGCATAATTCAACATTGTTGCATCCATTGCTCATTTTTTTTGGCATCAGGTATGTTAAATTTTAATAGTTTACTGCAGATAAGTCACAATATACAGAAGTCAGTATAATGCTGATTCGATTCGTTATCACAGCGGAGCCTAATGAACATCTCGACAATGACAACTTCGGGTTTGACATCTGTTTTCAGTCATTGAGGTTATGGCAACCAAACAATTAATTGGGCTTATCTCAGCATTCTGTGCGCCTCTGTGCCAAAAAAGATCCTGGAACCTCTCTTCACTAGGCAAGTTAACTTGACAGCTTTTTTAGAACATAAGGAGCTGGAAGTGCGTGGTGTGACTGCCAGTGGCTCCACAGGCGAAAATTGGTTCGGTAGGCCTTAAAACAGTCCGGACAGCGAAATGGTTTAAACGGACAAAAGAGCTCTCGGTGTCGATCGAGCTCGTAGGAGGTTTTGAAAGTCACCTCACACTTGGGACAAACGTGGGAGCTCCCAAATGTAGGCCCAGGTTCAATTCCAGCATCACCCATTGCTCCATCGCTGCTACTCGCTGAGCTTTCAGCTTTTGCCTCGAACGAAGGCTTGTCTTCTACGTCCTCACTTGCCTGCTTAGTCCTTTTTTTAACTGCGTGAACTTCAGGCTTTAGCAAAACTAGTGTCAATTTCTGAGATTTTGATGTATCAGAATTTTGTGCCAATGAACTATCGCGTTCCTTGGGACTTGCATCGAGTATTTCAACACAACACTGCCCCTCGTTCTTGTGTCGCCAGAGGCTAAAAGCCGTGCGAAAAACCCGTAAGCACACTCTACACATCTGCTGTTCCTTTGACTTGTTATTGCACAAAGGTTCCGTTTCCATGCCGGAGTTCAGCTCACCACTCGTTATGGCAGGTTCTGTGATTGATGCTATATCTTCTGAGTATGGTTCCACATAATTTGGGTCAATTGCATCTGAACTGACTTTCCTTTTAAGTCCAGGTGATCTAAGGTGTGGTGGGCTTGCGCCCCCCTGTCTGCATTCCTTCATATCATTATCCGTCGGACTGTCGACTGCATCTTCAGGGACATCTTCGGCGATAAGCAAATGGTCCCCAGAGTCCCCCGAATCATCAGCATCTGATAGCCAGTGAGAGCTAACACGAGCCGTGGGTGCAGGGTTGGGCTGCGTATTGTAGTCGTCAGCGTTCGGCCTACGAACCGATCCATGAACTGATCTGGTTTTTGCCCGAACTGCAAAATGACGTCGAGACATTGATGCACGCCTTGCACCACGTCTGCCTCTTCTTGGACGCTTTGCAGAAGAACCAAAGTATCCTAACATATCGAGGTTAGGATCAGAATCAGATTCTGCCATTGTTTTCCTGCCTTCACCTGTGGAAACCAACGATTCCTCAGGAATTTCTTTATCTTTCTGAAATTTCCGAGGCCTACCACGACCTCGTTTTGATTGCCTTGTCGCAGCACGACCTCTGGTAGAAGCTGGTCTTCTACACCTCCCTCTCCTGGGTACACTCAAAATAGAAGCTACTGGGGATAAACACAAGCCCCTCATATATTTATGATCTTTGTCATTTGTACACATTGTTTGGATATTGTCACTCTTCGCCACAAAGGCATCTTCTTTATCGGCATCACTTTTCCTCAGGCTGTCATCTAGTACACCGTCCGTGCTAGTTGCCTGTGCAAAACATCGTTCAGAGTTTACTTGTGTTGTATCATATGATTCCTCAGGGTCACAGAAAAGACCAGCAGAATCGAAGAGAGAATGCTGTGCCTGACAGTGTGTCCATACCTTAAACTTGGACAGAAAACGTCTGTGACAAACAGGGCATGGGTATGGTCTGGCAGGGTCATGATAATCACGAGCATGTCGACAGAGGGCAGCCATAGAGTAGAACAAACGATTGCATTCAGAGCAACACAGGGGCTTTCGTGTCTCAGAATCATCGACTGGAAGGGCTTCCAGGGGCAAAATGGGAAGCTCCTCAGGTCCAAAGTCCTGGGGCACGAGTTTCCTCATGGGTGGCGAGTCTGGGTCAACACCTGGTCGGTAACAACTCAGAGACTGTCGACGAGTCCGAAGCATATTGGTCCTGTGAACCACCATTCCAATACAAGAGAGTGAAGTGGAACCTGTGGCAACGGGGGCTTCTTGCTCAGCAATTTGATCATTTGTGTAATCAAACTCAGCCGGTGAGTTGGTATTGGCTTGTTGCACATCACTGTCATTCTGGAGCAGACCACTTGCTGGATGGCTACTTGGCGTATCCTCGTCGCTACAACTGTCCGCTACTTCCTGCTTCATCGCAGCATTAATCCGTTCTGAGTTTAGATATGGAACTTCCAGTCCTGAAATTGGATAACTCTTGGTTGATAGGTTGGTGGGTACCAGAGAGAGGGACTTTGAATCACAGGGTGAGCGTGAACTGGAGCTACTGAAATATTCACCATCGACCTTTCCGTATCTTCGCCAGTACTCAGAAGTCAAATCAGATGGTTCCGAAGTTGGCTCAGTCTTGAGGTTCAGCTGATCAAGCAAGGTCATCTCAGAGTCTTTGTGAGCATGAGACATAAACTGTGGTTCACCGCTTGATGGTTCCTGCAAGGTTTGTTGGATGACAGCAGACTCTTCGTTACTCCACATGTCTGAAGATGTCGGCATTTGCATCATTTCAAAATTTGATGATCGGTGTGAAGATGAGGACCAAACAGTATCATCCAACCAGGCAGGCTTCCGTCGGTTCCGGGTTCTCAATCCTTTGCTATCCAAACGTCTCAATATGCTATTCGGCTTTTTCTCATCCCGCTTTTGCCGAGCGCTGCAAACAAGGGGTTGAACAGTCTGCTGTAGTCGGGCAATCGTGCGTTCAAGTGATGTGCCACGGGCAGAACGGCGAGGTTGTGAGACCGGTCGACCACCCAAGTTCTGCCTCTTCATGTTGATTTGTCCACTGCCAGGCATCAAACTTTTGTCACTCAACGTCAACGACTCCTGTGATGTTTCCTGTGTGAAAGAGGACAAGCAGCAGTGGGAATTTTGATGAGGAAACACAAAGAACAAAAAACAAGCTTATCAGAAGTTAACCTGTATCATTTTGACCACCTAAGGAATGTGGGACCTAATTCAACAATCAGGTGTTCTTGCACCTGTATACCAAAGCAAATTTCATCAGCAAAATATATTCCCTGCTTTCAACAGGTTCAAACTTATATACACCACAGATCATCAATAAATAAGTACATCTCAATTTTCCATTTTGTATTTCGTGCTCATTGTCAAACATGAGTGAAGAATTACCTGTGGCTTTGATTCCTGTGCAAAGCCGTCCGCATCCTGCCGTTCGCCCTCCACACTAGTATTAGTAGGCCCTGGAAATAGTCCCGCAGGTGCATGACTTTCTAACTCTGACAGGAAATTCACTCCCAGCTTGCGGCCTAGGCTTTGAACTGTAGCAAGATCAGAGGGAGAGACCGCAAGGCTTGCTGTGTATAGGAACCCAAGCACATGCTCAAGTGGTCCTGGTGCTGCATCCAGATGCACAACTGCTGGTCGACTCGCTGTTCCTGAGGTTTCAGGCTGGGGGCTAAGTATCCGTCGGAAATGAGAGCTTCCAGCAGCGAGCACGCAGCGGTGTGCACGGAATTTCGCATCGCCTGCGATAAGGATCACATCACAGTGCTGGGCAGCATGACGGTCAGCATTCAGAAAGCTGAGGAATGCCAAAGGGTGTCCAGGGTCCACGAAGTGCAGCAAGTGCTGGGTAGCCACGGGTTGTGTGACATCCATCATACAGCCTGTTGTGAAGGTCAACAAACTGTCATTGTCATTTTATAAACATTCTGCCTGTGTCTACTGAATTGAATTTTCAAAATGTCGAAAATAAAACAAGGAAATACAAGTGCATTAAGAAACTGAGAAACGATGAAAAGGATGTTGGGCCGACTAAACTAGCATCATTGAAACTATTACAGTAAAATAAGCTGACCTTTTCTTTCATACACCATACTGCACACAAAATCTAAACTTTGCTGACCATGTAGTTCTAACCTCTTCCTGGTTAGTTAAAAAAAAATCCAAACACAACGTTTTGCAAGCATTTTATCAAGGGAGGCACAAGCACGCCTCCCTTTGAATGGGATGGTTTCTCTGTATGCAACGTAAACGCAGTGACGGAAAATTTGTTTCTCGGCTTCTACTGTGCGAAATGGCCTGCAAATTTCAAAATGAAATCCTTTGTACATCGAGGTAATATGTTCCAAATTTCAGCAACGTCCATATCCGCATTCTTGAGTTTTTAACGAAAACCCTCGGAATTAACGTTGGTGTCTGTCAGTCTGTCTGTTCGTCCGTCTGCCCAAAATGTGTTGGCGCTCATATCTCGAAGGCTATGTATTGAAACGAGCTGAAACTTGGAGCATACAGGGTGTTTCAAAAAGTCTGATGCAGTATCCAAGGTATCCAAGGCCATCTCCACTCATGGCAGACAGATTTCCTCTCCTGTCGCAGCCAATGTATGGCCCTAAACGGAGTTCTCTCATCCCCTCTTCCTGTCCAGGCTGGAATTATTCAAGACAGTGTTCTGGGCCCTGTTCTTTTTCTGGTTTTCATCAATGATCTCTCTGACTCTCTGGAAAATCCTCTTTATCTCTTTGCTGGTTACTCCACCCTCTGCTGTACCATCTGTCATCCCTCAGACTGGCAAGCAGCAGCATCTTCGATCTCTGCAGATCTGGGTAAAATCACAAACTGGTCTAACACATGGAACATGTCTTTCAACCCTGACAAATCTCACATTCTCACTATGTCTCTCCGTAAGGACTGTCTGGAACCCCCCCGCCCCTCCCCAATCTACTTTCACAACAATCCTCTGGAAGAAGTCCTTTCATTCAAGCTTCTGGTTCTCACTATATGCCATGATCTTTCCTGAGAAAGCCACATTTCCAACCTGGCTTCAAAAGCCAGTCGCCGACTGGGAATCCTCCGTCGTGCAAAGTCCTACCTCGGCCCACCTGAGCTCCTGACCACTTACAAAGCTTTCGTCTGCAGCCTGATGGAGTACTGCTCTCCTCTCTGGGCTGGTGCTCCTGCCTCTCACCTTTCTCAGCTTCACGCTGTGGAAACCAAGACATTTAGGATCATTGGTATCTCCCACAATGAGGCTGAGTCTTTGAACCTCACTCTCTCACCACAGGTAGGTCGGTGGTCTTTCTGTCTTACATCGTCTCCTCTCCAGTCTCACCCCCCGCCCTGGTCTGCCTGCGATTTGTCCCCTCCATATTTCCCCAGGGCACTCAAGGTCCGCCAACAACTCCCTTCTGGTAAAACTACCAAAATCACGAATCACTGCTCACCTTTACTCTTTCATTCCTCTTTTTTCCCCACCTTTGAAATAAACTTCCACACTCTCTTCAATTCCATTCTTCCCTCCAGGCCTTCAAAACAGCTGTTCACCACCACCTCTTATTTTCCCCCATCTAAAACTTCAATCTTTTCTACCCCCGTTAATCCACCCCAAGCCCACCTCCTTCAAATTCCCTGCTTTCCTTCCTGAAAGTCCCTGTAATGTCCATCTTGTATTCCCCGTGTTTCCACCCCATCCCTCTCCCTTCCACAGATCTCCTCATGTCTCTGTTCCCCACTGTTTATGTCCTTCCCACTCCCACCCCTCTTGTCTCATGCCCCCCCTGCTGTGTGTTGTGTGTTAGCTCTCATATGAGCCTCGACAAGGTATTTAAAAAAAACAAACAAAAAAATTTTTGACTTCCTGCCATTTATTTGTTTTTTGACCTCTCCAGTTTCCCTTTTCAGGGTTTGGTGGTGGTATCGTGGTGTTTGTTCCCTGGGATTTCTAGCTCTGTAGCTCAACTATGCTATTGACAGTGAAGCAGAAGACAAAAGTGGTGGTTCTGTGATGTGAGGCTAAATCATATGAAGCCACCCGCCGGAGGTGCTGCTGGGAATACGATCTCAGAACACGTGATGGATCCACAAATTGTGCCATTCAACGTATTGTGAAACATTTTGAGTACAAGGGTACAGTGCACAACCAGAGCAAGGATAACAGCGGCAGGCCAGCATCAGTAACCAGGAGCCAAGCCAACATTGACGCTGTGTGGGATTCTGCAGTGGATAGTCCCAAGAAGTCCCACCGCTGGTGCTCCCGGAATCTTGGCATCAAACCAACATTAGTCTGGTGTATCCTCACTCAGGAACTGAAGCTTTTCCCAAACATCATCTCGATTTGGCATAAACCGAGTCAAGATGATATGAGAAGGAGACTTGATTTGTGCAATTGGCTCAGTGACAGGATGGAGCAGCACCCAAACTGGATCAACCTGATCTGGTTCAGTGATGAAGCCCATTTCCACTTGAACGGTCCATCAACAACCACAACAACATTTTCTGGGGGACAGAACCACCTGAGGAGAGCACTGAGAGGTATCTGAGAGGACCTAAGGTCACACGCTTCTGTGCCTTCAATGCCAGATGGAGAACGCTAGGGCCTTACTGGTTTGAGAATGACAACAGGACAGTGATGAACAACAGTGTGTGCTACCCTGCCGCGCTCCAGAAGTTGCACAATGACCTAGCCCAAAAGGTCACCCCAAACCAGCTGAGCATGACCTGGTTTATGCAGGATGGTGCACCCCCACATACAGCTGGTGATACCATCACTTTCCTGCGGCAGCTCTTCAGAAACCGCCTCGTTGCCGTGGGAACCGCTCATGACTGGGCACCCCATAGCCCAGACTTGAACCCTCTGGACCATGGGTTCTGGAGGGCTGCCATTGGTTAGGGAGTACCATTCGGGTGAACTGAGGTAGACCACCCAAGGGGCACATATCGAGAACATCAATTGTTAGGATTTTGCGTAAATGCCAATTTCAGACCTTGGGCTCTCATGAACTCTAGTAGTGACTTACTGCAATGTCAATCAGTGAGAGAAGACACCACGTCATAAGCTTTCAACAAATGTTTGGTTCATGTTCCTGAGGTTTCTGTTTCTTTGTAAACCAACATTTAAAGTTGCATCACTCTTTTTAGATCCTCGTGGAAGATCTCTAAGTCTTACTCATGTTGTTGTTCTTCATCTTCTTCTTGTGGACTTTTTTGTTTCACAGCCTACAGTTTTCATCGAAACTTCCTGAAATTTGGCGTATGTATGTAAAAATACCCTGCGCAGACAGTAACCATCTCCAATTTTGAAAATTCCTCCGAGAAAAAAAGTTATGACGTCAAAATATCTCTGCTAATGGAAATTGCCTAAAAAATTATCTCCGAAACTAGGCAAGCTTTTTGAATTCTGTTTGCGGGAATCGAACAGGGCATTAGCAGAGATGAATTACCGCACATATGATACATCACTATGACGTGATTCCTATTTTTTGACATTTTTTGTTTCACAACCCAGAGTTTTCATCGGATCTTCGTGAAACTTGCCATGTATATGCAGAAAGCCCACGCGCGGGCAGTAACCATCTCCGATTTTGGAAATTCTTCCTAGAAAAAAAGTTGACGTCATAATATCGCCGCTAATGGAAATCGCCCATACCATTATCTCCGAAACTAGGCAAGCTGTTTGAATTTTGTTTGCGGGAATCAAGCCGGGCATTAGCACAGATAATTTATCGCAAACCTGATACATCACAATGACGTCATATTCGTTTTTATGACGTCATCATTAAGAGGACAAGGATCTTAGCTCATTTTAGCTTGTTGAAACACCCTGTACATCGGCCAGTACATCTCATTTGGCTTTTAAAACAAATTCCACATCAGTGTCGTCGTGTTTTTACTTTTTTGCTGGTTTTTGCTCAAATTCAACTATCCACACATCATCCACAAATGTTATAAACATCATGCAATTCTGCTTGGTTTCCACCGGAGGGCAGCACTATCGACCATTTATGGATATGCATTAGTCGATCAATTTATTGGTGCATCAAATACGTCGTCTACAATTGTACGTACTCATTACCCTGCACTCGTGAAGCAAAGTGCAGGGTTAAGGGTAGCGTACATACGTATATTGTACATCATACGATGGATGTGTCTGCATTTTGTCAAGAGCATACATCAACCACCGTTCAGCAGAGATTGAAACTTTACCACATTTTACACGACTATGTGATACAGCAATCACTCTTTTGAGGTCAACATAGGTCAAAGGTCAACATATGCCAACATTTTAAAATTTTCATCTGATTGACGAGAAATCTGAAGAGGATTTGCAAATCAAGTCACTGAATTCAACAACCAACGACTTTTGAGGTCAGCATAGGTCACTGGTCAACATTGGCCTGCATTTCTAAAATTGTCAAATTTCATCCGATTGATTTGAAATTTGAACAGGATTTCCATGTCAGCTCACTGATGTCAACGAACAAGTATTTTTGAGGTCAACATAGGCCAAAAAGGTCAACATCGGACGAATATACAAAATTGTCAATTTTCATCTCATCAACCTGAATTAATTTTTGTATTACATGTCAAGGCTCGTATGAGAGCTAACACACAATGCACAGCAAGGGGGGCATGAGAAGTGGGGAGGGAGTGGGAAGGACAAAACAGTGGGGAACAGAGACATTAGGAGATCTGTGGAAGGGAGAGGGATGGGACGGGGAACACGGGGGAAACAAGATGGACATTACAGGGACTTTCAGGAAGGAAAGCAGGTAATTTGAAGGAGGTGGGTTGGGGTGGATTAATGGGGGTAGAAAAGATCGAGGATTTGGATGGGGGACGATAAGAGGTGGTGGTGAACAGCTGTTTTGAAGACCTGGAGGGAAAAATGGGATTGAACAGAGTGAAGGAGTTTATTCCAAAGGCGGGGGAAAAGAGGAATGAAAGAGTGAAGGTGAGCAGTGATTCGTGATTTTGGTAGTTTTACCAGAAGGGAGTTGTTGGCGGACCTTGAGCGCCTTGCGGAAATATGGTGGGGACAAATCACAGACACAGCAGCGGGGCGAGACCCGAGAGGAGACGGTAGAAGTCAGAAAGACCACCGACCAGCCTGCGGAGAGAGAGTGAGAGACCCCAAGACTCAGCCTCATCACGGGAGATGCCAATGATCCGAAATGACTTGGTTTCCACAGCGTGAAGTCGAGAAAGGTGGGAGGCAAGAGCACCAGCCCACAGGGGAGAGCAGTACTCCATCAGGCTGTGGATGAAAGCTTTGTATGTGGTCAGGAGCTCAGGATGGCCGAGGAAGGACTTTGCATGACGGAGGATTCCCAGTCGGCGACTGGCTTTGGAGGCCATGTTGGAAATGTGGATTTCCCAGGAAAGATCATGGCAGATAGTGAGACCCTGAAGCTTGAAAGAAAGGACTTCTTCCAGAGGATTGTTGAGAAAGTTGATTGGGGGGTGGGGGTTCCAAACGGTCCTTTCGGAGAAATATAGTGAGAGTGTTAGATTTGTCAGGATTGAAAGACATGTTCCACGTATTGGACCAGTTTGTGATTTTACGAAGATCTGCAGAGAGCGAAGAAGCTGCTGCATGCCGGTCTGAGGGATGACAGATGGTACGGCAGAGGGTAAAGTCATCAGCAAAGAGATATAGAGGATTTTCCAGAGAGTCGGAGAGATCTTTGATGAAAACCAGAAAAAGAACAGGGCCCAGAACGCTACCTTGAGGAACTCCAGCCTGGACAGGAAGAGGGGATGAAAGAACTCCATTTAGGGCCACACGTTGACTGCGACAGGAGAGGAAGTCTGTGAGCCATGAGTGGAGATGGCCTTGGATACCATAGGAAGAGAGTTCGGTGAGCAGGGCCGGGGCCGGGTGCCAGACCGTGTCAAAAGCACGCGATATGGCTCTGATTTCATGTCCGGCATCGAAGACCTCCATCCATTGTTGGGAGAGCAGAAGTAGCATATCCAGGGTAGAGTGACCTGGTCTGAAACCAAATTGATGATCGGAAATCAAGCCATTGGAGAAGAGGATGGATTTAATGTCTGAAGCGATGATGAATTCCATTACCTTGCTGATGATTGGGAGAAGGCTGATTGGTCTGCAGTTGCAGATTTCTGTGTTTACACCTTTTTATTCATAGGTCATCAGCCATGGCTCAGGAAGTGCCTGAAAATCAAGTTTTGTTCCATTCATCGGGGGGGGGGGGGGTAGACAAAACCTTGATAATATGATAGTATATATCCAAATACATACGTATGCAAAAGTTCTCCACTCAAATAGCTGCAGTTACTGTGTCTTTTCATCATGAAAGTCGATGCATTCCCCGCGCTCTCTCATTTGAAAGTCTCTCCACTCTGATCATGTGTAGGCCATGTGACGCCTCGACAGCCAATAGATCGGCTGGCATCGTATGCAAACTTCGTCAGACTGTCATGTGACCAGATAAGTTGTCCAAGATGGCAGCTTCCTGCAGGGAGGAAATCACCAGCAGCTGATCGGCGATTTATGGGTAATTTTTGATGAATATGGCCAGTGAGGACGCTCCCCACTGTATTATTCACCAAGACAATGTAGCGAACGAAGAAGTCAAACGTTTTACGTCTGTAAGATGGGATAAATGGAGAGAAAGTGTCAACAAATGGCTCGTCTTGGACGGTCACGAACGTCGTTTAGCCGAGAGTGCCGGCGCGGGAGGACTAACTTCGATCATGGGCCTATTGTACCCGAAGTGCCGGCGTGGGAGGACTAACCATTGTGCAACGCCAGCGCATCGACCCATCGAATGAGCGCCATTAACCCTGCCTCGGACAGCTTTATATATAGCCGGTCAGCCATGGCAGGACATTACATACATACGGGCGGTGGAGCAGACAACTGGGCAGTCGAACCGGTGCTGATCGATACTTGAGGCGCACCCAGTCAGCGCGAGGATTGACTTTGCCGCATCGCTCGTCATGTGGCGTCTTCGTCTGGGAAGAGCAACCCTCACCTCGCCATCGTCAGGGTGGCCTTGGGCCAGCCCCGCAGGGTTGAGTCGATGTAACGGGGCAGTATCGTGTGTCGCGGAGAGTTGATTCAATTATATTTATATATTTTACACCCATGTAGTTTGGCTCTAGTGTTCCTCACGGGGTGGGGACCCAGCCTCCTTACCCGTCATCGCATCAGCCCCTAGACGGCCATGACTACTACAATAGGGAAAGCGGGGTAACTTAATTTTGGCTTTTTCGTGGGAGTTGCAGGTAAGTTGCCAGCCAAAGGGTGTGCACTGCAGTTCCGTTGCATTGTTAATCGGAAGTAAATAGAACTTTATTTGCAAGATCAAACCAGATATATACATAATTATCCGTCATCAATAATTATCCGTCATCACAAGGTGGGAGGCTAGGAATTCTCTGAGCTGACCAGACATGATAGTATCTATTTTCCTATCTCGGCATCACTTGGATGACAAAGGTCAATTTGCATCAGGGTTTATCCAAGAAACCTCTTCTTCGTCATCATCAGAAACATCAGTATCATCAGTGTTTTCGGTGTTGGCATTTTCACAGTTGGTACATTTACACATATCTGTACCTGGTACATTGTTTTTTCGACAAGAGCACCTCAACCCTGCACACTTCGAAACATTACAAGAACAATGGCTTACTTGTAAGAGAATATCTGGACCTGGATTCAGTCGCATCCATGTGATGCCGAGTTTACCATCAACCATTTGCCAGCCATGTCCAACAGGAGAAGGGGCGTTTATCCACTGGCAAATAGATCGTTGATGGATTGCCGCCTGGTAATTTGCTCGTAGGACATGCATGCGCAGTTTTTTTGGCGATGGTTCATACATGCAATCATCAAAAATCGCAGAGTCATCATGCATGGTTTGTGAACAACGTTTCTCAGCCCCACGTATTCTTTTTGCATCGATGAAGCGACGGTAGCAAGTGTCGTGATAGCCCAGATGACTAGGGATTTCTTCATACTCAATATACACTCGTGCACTCTCAGCTAAACGACGTTCGTGACCGTCTAAGACGAGCCATTTCTTGACACTTTCTCTCCATTTATCCCATCTTACAGACGTAAAACGTTTGACTTCTTCGTTCGCTGCATTGTCCTGGTGAATAATACACTGGGGAGCATCCTCAATGGGCATATTCATCAAAAATTACCGATAAATCGATCAGCTGCTGGTGATTTCCTCCCTGCAGGAAGCTGCCATCTTGGACAACTTAGCTGGTCACATGACAGTCTGACGTAATTTGCATACGATGGGAGAATTTGTTTGGATGAGTGAGTTTGATGGGTGACTTTAGCTGGTTGGATGAGTGAAGTTGATGGGTGAGATTGGTTGTATGAGTGAGTTTGGTGTGTGACATTGGTTGGAAGTGTGAGTTTGATGTGTGAGATTGGTTGGATGAGTGAGTTTGATGTGTGAGATTGGTTGGATGAGTGAAGTTGTTGGGTGAGATTGGTTGGATGAGTGAGTTTGACTGGCATGAGGTTGGTGCAATCCTGGTTCACAACCACCCCCATTCCCCCACTACCACCTACTAAAGGCACAATGACCATACCCCCCCTCCCCCCCCACACACACACACACACACACACACACACACACACACACACACACACACACACACACCATCACCACCACCACCACCACCATCCCTCACAATCACCACCTCCCCTGATGGTCGTTCATTCAACCAATCTCACACGTCAAACTCACTCATCCAACCAATCTGAACAATCCAACTCACTCATCCAACCAACCTCACCCATCAAATTCACACATCCACCTTAAAAGTAACTTATGATTTCATATTGCTAAAAAAAAAACTTTTGAAGAAAATATGTGGCTATTTCCTTTTTCCTGTGGCTAATCATTCGAAACCTGGATTAGCCACAGTGCCTAATGGGTGGTTTAAAATATTAGCCACAGGAAAGGGGGATTCACCCTGTGGCGACGAAGCGAGCGGCAGCGCACACCCAGCACACACTTTTTGTGAGCATTGTGGAAGGAACTGAGATTCCCTTCAGTTGGGTTTGCTTTCCATGAGGCAAAGGCAAGTTGTTTCAGGACAATTGCCTCGTCACAATCTTCAGTGAACCAAGGGCGGGAGGAAGGGGAGGACAACTGAAGACGAGAGGATAAATCTGTGCATGAGGGAGAGCAAGTTTCTTTGAAAGAATTCCCAGGACAAGTTGATGTTGGAGAAAGTAGTGATGGGAGACCAGTCTAGATGTTGATGGCTGCTTGGAGACCCTGCCAGTCGGCCTGAGTGAAATGCCAGACTCGACGGAGCTGGGGTGGTTCTCTAATAACAGCCAGAGAGATGTCCACTTTGACAAGGACGTGGTCAGAAGAACCGATTGGAGCAGAGGAAGAACAGCAGATATTTTTAGGGAAATTTGTCAAAATCAGATCCAGAAGAAATGGAGTAGCATTGGTTGAGATCCGGGTCGGGAAGTTGACCGATTGAGTCAGTCCCAATGAGCCGCAGAAAGATTTTGCTGAGGTGCCATGACAGGTGAGAGAGGGACCCACACCTAGCCAACTGTCGTGATGACAATTGACGTCACCACATATGAGGAAGAGAGAGTTTGGATGAGTCGATAGAAGTTGGTCCATGTTTTCGATAGTGAGTTGAAGATGGAGTAATTTGAAGAGGATTTGAAGAGTAATTTGAAGAAGATTCTTGGGAAAAATGCCAGCGGCATAGAAAAAAACCCTTTATATGATGTGGACCATGTGGAAAACTTCAGAAAACAAGAGATAATTACAGATATTGACGAAAATTACAAACAAGAGAAAAGAAGGGAGATACCGTGGCTTGTGGAGAATGCAAGACGACAGAAAATAAGGCACACAATGAGAAAAAGGGGGTGTAGACCCTCAAAAACAATGTACATGTGCATGTGATGGTGTTTGTATGTGTATATGTGATGGTGTTTGTAAGTGTAGATGTGATGGTGTTTGTATGCGTTTATGTGATGGTGTTTGTATGTGTATATGTGATGGTGTTTGTATGTGTTTATGTGATGGTGTTTGTATGTGTTTATGTGATGGTGTTTGTGTGTTTATGTGATGGTGTTTGTATGTGTTTATGTGATGGTGTTTGTATGTGTTTATGTGATGGTGTTTGTATGTGTTTATGTGATGGTGTTTGTAAGTGTATATGTGATGGTGTTTGTATGTGTTTATGTCATGGTGTTTGTATGTGTATTTGTGATGGTGTTTGTATGTGTTTATGTGATGGTGTTTGTAAGTGTATATGTGATGGTGTTTGTATGTGTATATGTGATGGTGTTTGCATGTGTATATGTGATGGTGTTTGCACGTGTATATGTGATGGTGTTTGGATGTGTATATGTGATGGTGTTTGTATGTGTATATGTGATGGTGTTTGTATGTGTATATGTGATGGTGGTTGTATGTGTATATGTGATGGTGTGGGTATGTGTTTATGTGATGGTGTTTGTATGTGTTTATATCATGGTGTTTGTATGTGTTTATGTGATGGTGTTTGTATGTGTTTATGTGATAGTGTTTGTATGTGTTTATGTGATGGTGCTTGTATGTGTTTATGTGATGATGTTTGTATGTGTTTATGTCATGGTGTTTGTATTTGTATTTGTGATGGTGTTTGTATGTGTTTATGTGATGGTGTTTGTATGTGTTTATGTGATGGTGTTTGTATGTGTTTATGTGATGGTGTTTGTATGTGTTGATGTGATAGTGTTTGTATGTGTTTATGTGATGGTGCTTGTATGTGTTTATGTGATCATGTTTGTATGTGTTTATGTCATGGTGTTTGTATGTGTATTTGTGATGGTGTTTGTATGTGTTTATGTGATGGTGTTTGTAAGTGTATATGTGATGGTGTTTGTATGTGTATATGTGATGGTGTTTGTATGTGTATATGTGATGGTGTTTGTAAGTGTATATGTGATGGTGTTTGTATGTGTATATGTGATGGTGTTTGCACGTGTATATGTGATGGTGTTTGGATGTGTATATGTGATGGTGTTTGTATGTGTATATGTGATGGTGTTTGTATGTGTATATGTGATGGTGTTTGTATGTGTATATGTGATGGTGTTTGTATGTGTATATGTGATGGTGTTTGTTTGTGTTTATGTGATGGTGTTTGTATGTGTATTTGTGATGGTGTTTGTATGTGTATTTGTGATGGTGTTTGTATGTGTTTTTGTGATGGTGTTTGTATGTGTTTTTGTGATGGTGTTTGTTTGTGGAAATGTGATGGTGTTTGTATGTGTTTATGTGATGGTGTTTGTATGTGTTTATGTGATGGTGTTTGTATGCGTTTATGTGATGGTGTTTGTATGTGTTTATGTGATGGTGTTTGTATGCGTTTATGTGATGGTGTTTGTATGTGTTTATGTGATGGTGTTTGTATGTGTTTATGTGATGGTGTTTGTATGTGTTTATGTGATGGTGTTTGTTTGTGCATATGTCATGGTGTTTTGAAGTGTATATGTGATGGTGTTTGTAAGTGTATATGCGATGCTGTTTGTATGCGTTTATGTGATGGTGTTTGTGTGTTTATGTGATGGTGTTTGTATGTGTTTATGTGATGGTGTTTGTATGTGTTTATGTGATGGTGTTTGTAAGTGTATATGTGATGGTGTTTGTATGTGTTTATGTCATGGTGTTTGTATGTGTATTTGTGATGGTGTTTGTATGTGTTTATGTGATGGTGTTTGTAAGTGTATATGTGATGGTGTTTGTATGTGTATATGTGATGGTGTTTGTATGTGTATATGTGATGGTGTTTGTAAGTGTATATGTGATGGTGTTTGGATGTGTATATGTGATGGTGTTTGCACGTGTATATGTGATGGTGTTTGGATGTGTATATGTGATGGTGTTTGTATGTGTATATGTGATGGTGTTTGTATGTGTATATGTGATGGTGTTTGTATGTGTATATGTGATGGTGTTTGTATGTGTATATGTGATGGCGTTTGATTGAGTCTATGTGATGGCGTTTGTACGTGTATATGTGATGGTGTTTGAATGTGTATTTGTGATGGTGTTTGTATGTGTATTTGTGATGGTGTTTGTATGTGTTTTTGTGATGGTGTTTGTTTGTGGAAATGTGATGGTGTTTGTATGTGTTTATGTGATGGTGTTTGTATGTGTTTATGTGATGGTGTTTGTATGCGTTTATGTGATGGTGTTTGTATGTGTTTATGTGATGGTGTTTGTATGCGTTTATGTGATGGTGCTTGTATGCGCTTATGTGATGGTGTTTGTATGCGTTTATGTGATGGTGTTTGTATGTGTTTATGTGATGGTGTTTGTTTGTGCATATGTGATGGTGTTTTGAAGTGTATATGTGATGGTGTTTGTAAGTGTATATGTGATGGTGTTTGTATGTGTTTATGTGATGGTGTTTGTGTGTTTATGTGATGGTGTTTGTATGTGTTTATATCATGGTGTTTGTATGTGTTTATGTGATGGTGTTTGTATGTGTTTATGTGATGGTGTTTGTATGTGTCTATGTGATGGTGTTTGTATGTGTTTATGTGATAGTGTTTGTATGTGTCTATGTGATGGTGTTTGTATGTGTATATGTGATGGTGTTTGTATGTGTATATGTGATGGTGTTTGTAAGTGTTTATGTGATGGTGTTTGTATGTGTTTATGTGATGGTGTTTGTATGTGTTTATGTGATGGTGTTTGTATGTGTTTATGTGATAGAGTTTGTATGTGTTTATGGGATGGTGTTTGTATGTGTGTAGGGGATGATCTCTGAATGTGTTTATGTCAGGGGGATTGAATGTGTAATTGTGATGGTGTTTGTATGTGTTTATGTGATGGTGTTTGTAAGAGTATATGTGCTGGTGTTTGTATGTCTATATGTGATGGTGTTTGTATGTGTATATGTGATGCTGTTTGTAAGTTTATATTTGATGGTGTTTGTATGTGTATATGTGATGGTGTTTGTATGTGTATATGTGATGGTGTTTGTATGTGTATATGTGATGGTGTTTGTATGTGTATATGTGATGGTGTTTGTATGTGTATATGTGATGGTGTTTGTATGTATATATGTGATGGTGTTTGTATGTGTATATGTGATGGTGTTTGTTTGTGTTTATGTGATGGTGTTTGTATGTGTATATGTGATGGTGTTTGTATGTGTATTTGTGATGGTGTTTGTATGTGTATTTGTGATGGTGTTTGTATGTGGAAATGTGATGGTGTTTGTTTGTGGAAATGTGATGGTGTTTGTATGTGTTTATGTGATGGTGTTTGTATGTGAATATGTGATGGTGTTTGTATGTGTATATGTGATGGTGTTTGTATGTGTATATGTGATGGTGTTTGTATGTGCATATGTGATGGTGTTTGTATGTGTCATGTGATGGTGTTTGTATGTGCATATGTGAAGGTGTTTGTGTGTGCATATGTGATGGTGTTTGTATGTGTCATGTGATGGTGTTTGGATGTGTTTATGTGATGGTGTTTGTATGTGTTTACGTGATGGTGTTTGGATGTGTTTATGTGATGGTGTTTGGATGTGTTTATGTGATGGTGTTTGGATGTGTTTATGTGATGGTGCTTGGATGTGTTT
Organism: Eptatretus burgeri; assembly: GCF_056783735.1. Taxonomy (NCBI): domain Eukaryota; kingdom Metazoa; phylum Chordata; class Myxini; order Myxiniformes; family Myxinidae; genus Eptatretus; species Eptatretus burgeri. The sequence continues at coordinate 3,272,603 of NC_140965.1, read as the reverse complement.
ATGTGATGGTGGTTGTATGTGTATGTGTGGTGGTGTTTGTATGTGTATATGTGATGGTGTTTGTATGTGTCATGTGATGGTGTTTGCATGTGTATATGTGAAGGTGTTTTTATGTGGATATGTGGTGTTTTTGTGCAGATGTGATGGTGTTTGTATGTGTTTATGTGATGGTGTTTGTATGTGTATATGTGATGGTGTTTGTATGTGTATATGTGATGGTGTTTGCAAGTAGAAATGTGAAGGTGTTTTTACGTGAATATGTGATGGTGTTTGTATGTGTATATGTGATGGTGTTTGCATGTGTATATGTGATGGTGTTTGCATGTGTTTATGTGATGGTGTTTGTATGTTTATATGTGATGGTGTTTGTATGTTTATATGTGATGGTGTTTGTATGTGTATATGTGATGGTGTTTGTTTGTGTATATGTGATGGTGTTTGTATGTTTATATATGATGGTGTTTGTATGTGCATATGTGAAGGTGTTTGTGTGTGCATATGTGATGGTGTTTGTGTGTGTCATGTGATGGTGTTTGTGTGTGTTTATGTGATGGTGTTTGTATGTGTATATGTGATGGTGTTTGTGTGTGCATATGTGATGGTGTTTGTATGAGTTTGTATGTGTAGATGTGATGCTTATGTGATGGTGTTTATGATGATGGTGTTTGTATGTGTATATGTGATGGTGTTTGTGTGTGCATATGTGATGGTGTTTGTATGAGTTTGTATGTGAAGATGTGATGGTGTTTGTATGTGCATATGTGATGGTGTTTGTATGAGTCATGTGATGGTGTTTGTATGTGTGTATGTGATGGTGTTTTTATGTGTATCTGTGATGGTGTTTGTATGTGTATATGTGATGATGTTTGTATGTGTATATGTGATGGTGTTTTTTGTGTATATGTGATGGTGTTTGCAAGTAGAAATGTGAATGTGTTTTATGTGAATATGTGATGGTGTTTGTATGTGTATATGTGATGGTGTTTGTTTGTGTATATGTAATGGTGTTTGTTTGTGTGAATGTGATGGTGTTTGTATGTGCAGATGTGAAGGTGTTTGTACGTGTTTCTGTGATGGTGTTTGGATGTGTATATGTGATGGTGTTTGTATGTGTATATGTGATGGTGTTTGTACGTGTTTATGTGATGGTGTTTGTACGTGTTTATGTGATGTTGTTTGTACGTGTATTTGTGATGATGTTTGTATGTGTATATGTGATGGTGTTTTTTGTGTATATGTGATGGTGTTTGCAAGTAGAAATGTGAAGGTGTTTGTATGTGTATATGTGATGGTGTTTGTTTGTGTATATGTGATGGTGTTTGTATGTTTATATGTGATGGTGTTTGTATGTGTATATGTGATGGTGTTTGTATGTGTATGTGTGATGGTGTGTATATGTGATGGTGTTTGTTTGTGCATATGTGAAGGTGTTTGTGTATGCATATGTGATGGTGTTTGTATGTGTCATGTGATGGTGTTTGTATGTGTATATGTGATGGTGTTTGTATGTGTATATGTAATGGTGTTTGTTTGTGTGAATGTGATGGTGTTTGCACGTGTATATGTGATGGTGTTTGGATGTGTATATGTGATGGTGTTTGTATGTGTATATGTGATGGTGTTTGTATGTGTATATGTGATGGTGTTTGTATGTGTTTATGTGATGGTGTTTGTATGTGTTTATGTGATGGTGTTTGTATGTGTTTATGTGATGGTGTTTGTATGTGTCTATGTGATGGTGTTTGTATGTGTTTATGTGATCGTGTTTGTATGTGTCTATGTGTTGGTGTTTGTATGTGTATATGTGATGGTGTTTGTATGTGTATATGTGACGGTGTTTGTAAGTGTTTATGTGATGGTGTTTGTATGTGTTTATGTGATGGTGTTTGTATGTGTTTATGTGATGGTGTTTGTATGTGTTTATGTGATAGTGTTTGTATGTGTTTATGTGATGGTGTTTGTATGTGTTTATGTGATGATGTTTGTATGTGTTTATGTCATGGTGTTTGTATGTGTATTTGTGATGGTGTTTGTATGTGTTTATGTGATGGTGTTTGTAAGTGTATATGTGATGGTGTTTGTATGTGTATATGTGATGGTGTTTGTATGTGTTTATGTGATGGTGTTTGTATGTGTTTATGTGATGGTGTTTGTATGTGTTTATGTGATGGTGTTTGTATGTGTTTATGTGATGGTGTTTGTATGTGTTTATGTGATGGTGTTTGTATGTGTTTATGTGATGATGTTTGTATGTGTTTATGTGATGGTGTTTGTATGTGTTTATGTGATGATGTTTGTATGTGTTTATGTCATGGTGTTTGTATGTGTATTTGTGATGGTGTTTGTATGTGTTTATGTGATGGTGTTTGTGTCTTTATGTGATGGTGTTTGTATGTGTTTATGTGATGGTGTTTGTATGTGTTTATGTGATGGTGTTTGTATGTGTTTATGTGATGGTGTTTGTAAGTGTATATGTGATGGTGTTTGTATGTGTTTATGTCATGGTGTTTGTATGTGTATTTGTAAGTGTATATGTGATGGTGTTTGTATGTGTATATGTGATGGTGTTTGCATGTGTATATGTGATGGTGTTTGCACGTGTATATGTGATGGTGTTTGGATGTGTATATGTGATGGTGTTTGTCTGTGTATATGTGATGGTGTTTGTATGTGTATATGTGATGGTGTTTGTATGTGTATATGTGATGGTGTTTGTATGTGTTTATGTGATGGTGTTTGTATGTGTTTATATCATGGTGTTTGTATGTGTTTATGTGATGGTGTTTGTATGTGTTTATGTGATGGTGTTTGTATGTGTCTATGTGATGGTGTTTGTATGTGTTTATGTGATAGTGTTTGTATGTGTCTATGTGATGGTGTTTGTATGTGTATATGTGATGCTGTTTGTATGTGTATATGTGATGGTGTTTGTAAGTGTTTATGTGATGGTGTTTGTATGTGTTTATGTGATGGTGTTTGTATGTGTTTATGTGATGGTGTTTGTATGTGTTTATGTGATAGTGTTTGTACGTGTTTATGTGATGGTGCTTGTATGTGTTTATGTGATGATGTTTGTATGTGTTTATGTCATGGTGTTTGTATGTGTATTTGTGATGGTGTTTGTATGTGTTTATGTGATGGTGTTTGTATGTGTTTATGTGATGGTGTTTGTATGTGTTTATGTGATGGTGTTTGTATGTGTTTATGTGATAGTGTTTGTATGTGTTTATGTGATGGTGCTTGTATGTGTTTATGTGATGATGTTTGTATGTGTTTATGTCATGGTGTTTGTATGTGTATTTGTGATGGTGTTTGTATGTGTTTATGTGATGGTGTTTGTAAGTGTATATGTGATGGTGTTTGTATGTGTATATGTGATGGTGTTTGTATGTGTATATGTGATGGTGTTTGTAAGTGTATATGTGATGGTGTTTGTATGTGTATATGTGATGGTGTTTGCACGTGTATATGTGATGGTGTTTGGATGTGTATATGTGATGGTGTTTGTATGTGTATATGTGATGGTGTTTGTATGTGTATATGTGATGGTGTTTGTATGTGTATATGTGATGATGTATGTATGTGTATATGGGATGGTGTTTGTATGTGTATATGTGATGGTGTTTGTTTGTGTTTATGTGATGGTGTTTGTATGTGTATATGTGATGGTGTTTGTATGTGTATTTGTGATGGTGTTTGTATGTGTATTTGTGATGGTGTTTGTATGTGTTTTTGTGATGGTGTTTGTTTGTGGAAATGTGATGGTGTTTGTATGTGTTTATGTGATGGTGTTTGTATGTTTATGTGATGGTGTTTGTATGCGTTTATGTGATGGTGTTTGTATGTGTTTATGTGATGGTGTTTGTATGTGTATATGTGATGGTGTTTGTAAGTGTATTTGTGATGGTGTTTGTATGTGTTTTTGTGATGGTGTTTGGATGTGTTTATGTGATGGTGTTTGTATGTGTATATGTGATGGTGTTTGTATGTGTATATGTGATGGTGTTTGTATGTGTATATGTGGTGGTGTTTGTATGTCTCTATGTGATGCTGTTTGTATGTGTTTATGTGATGGTGTTTGTATGTGTTTCTGTGATGGTGTTTGGATGTGTATATGTGATGGTGTTTGGATGTGTATATGTGATGGTGTTTGTATGTGTATTTGTGATGGTGTTTGTATGTGTTTTTGTGATGGTGTTTGTTTGTGGAAATGTGATGGTGTTTGTATGTGTTTATGTGATGGTGTTTGTATGTGTTTATGTGATGGTGTTTGTATGCGTTTATGTGATGGTGTTTGTATGTGTTTATGTGATGGTGTTTGTATGCGTTTATGTGATGGTGTTTGTATGCGTTTATGTGATGGTGTTTGTATGTGTTTATGTGATGGTGTTTGTATGTGTTTATGTGATGGTGTTTGTTTGTGCATATGTGATGGTGTTTTGAAGTGTATATGTGATGGTGTTTGTAAGTGTATATGTGATGGTGTTTGTATGTGTTTATGTGATGGTGTTTGTGTGTTTATGTGATGGTGTTTGTATGTGTTTATGTGATGGTGTTTGTAAGTGTATATGTGATGGTGTTTGTATGTGTTTATGTCATGGTGTTTGTATGTGTATTTGTGATGGTGTTTGAATGTGTTTATGTGATGGTGTTTGTAAGTGTATATGTGATGGTGTTTGTATGTGTATATGTGATGGTGTTTGTTTGTGTATATGTGATGGTGTTTGTAAGTGTATATGTGATGGTGTTTGGATGTGTATATGTGATGGTGTTTGCACGTGTATATGTGATGGTGTTTGGATGTGTATATGTGATGGTGTTTGTATGTGTATATGTGATGGTGTTTGTATGTGTATATGTGATGGTGTTTGTATGTGTATTTGTGATGGTGTTTGTATGTGTATTTGTGATGGTGTTTGTATGTGTTTTTGTGATGGTGTTTGTTTGTGGAAATGTGATGGTGTTTGTATGTGTTTATGTGATGGTGTTTGTATGTGTTTATGTGATGGTGTTTGTGTGCGGTTATGTGATGGTGTTTGTATGTGTTTATGTGATGGTGTTTGTATGCGTTTATGTGATGGTGTTTGTATGCGTTTATGTGATGGTGTTTGTATGTGTTTATGTGATGGTGTTTGTATGTGTTTATGTGATGGTGTTTGTATGTGTTTATGTGATGGTGTTTGTATGTGTTTATGTGATGGTGTTTGTTTGTGCATATGTGATGGTGTTTTGAAGTGTATATGTGATGGTGTTTGTAAGTGTATATGTGATGGTGTTTGTATGTGTTTATGTGATGGTGTTTGTGTGTTTATGTGATGGTGTTTGTATGTGTTTATATCATGGTGTTTGTATGTGTTTATGTGATGGTGTTTGTATGTGTTTATGTGATGGTGTTTGTATGTGTCTATGTGATGGTGTTTGTATGTGTCTATGTGATGGTGTTTGTATGTGTCTATGTGATGGTGTTTGTATGTGTATATGTGATGGTGTTTGTATGTGTATATGTGATGGTGTTTGTAAGTGTTTATGTGATGGTGTTTGTATGTGTTTATGTGATGGTGTTTGTATGTGTTTATGTGATGGTGTTTGTATGTGTTTATGTGATAGTGTTTGTATGTGTTTATGTGATGGTGTTTGTATGTGTTTATGTGATGATGTTTGTATGTGGTTATGTCATGGTGTTTGTATGTGTATTTGTGATGGTGTTTGTATGTGTTTATGTGATGGTGTTTGTAAGTGTATATGTGATGGTGTTTGTATGTGTATATGTGATGGTGTTTGTATGTGTATATGTGATGGTGTTTGTAAGTGTATATGTGATGGTGTTTGTATGTGTATATGTGATGGTGTTTGGATGTGTATATGTGATGGTGTTGGTATGTGTATATGTGATGGTGTTTGTATGTGTATATGTGATGGTGTTTGTATGTGTATATGTGATGGTGTTTGTATGTGTATATGTGATGGTGTTTGTTTGTGTTTATGTGATGGTGTTTGTATGTGTATATGTGATGGTGTTTGTATGTGTATTTGTGATGGTGTTTGTATGTGTATTTGTGATGGTGTTTGTATGTGTTTTTGTGATGGTGTTTGTTTGTGGAAATATGATGGTGTTTGTATGTGTTTATGTGATGGTGTTTGTATGTGAATATGTGATGGTGTTTGTATGTGTATATGTGATGGTGTTTGTATGTGTATATGTGATGGTGTTTGTATGTGCATATGTGATGGTGTTTGTATGTGTCATGTGATGGTGTTTGTATGTGCATATGTGAAGGTGTTTGTGTGTGCATATGTGATGGTGTTTGTATGTGTTTATGTGATGGTGTTTGTATGTGTTTACGTGATGGTGTTTGGATGTGTTTATGTGATGGTGTTTGGATGTGTTTATGTGATGGTGTTTGGATGTGTTTATGTGATGGTGCTTGGATGTGTTTATGTGATGGTGTTTGTATGTGTATGTGTGGTGGTGTTTGTATGTGTATATGTGATGGTGTTTGTATGTGTCATGTGATGGTGTTTGCATGTGTTTATGTGAAGGTGTTTTTATGTGGATATGTGGTGTTTTTTGTGTAGATGTGATGGTGTTTGTATGTGTATATGTGATGGTGTTTGTATGTGTATATGTGATGGTGTTTGCAAGTAGAAATGTGAAGGTGTTTTTACGTGAATATGTGATGGTGTTTGTATGTGTATATGTGATGGTGTTTGCATGTGTATATGTGATGGTGTTTGCATGTGTTTATGTGATGGTGTTTGTATGTTTATATGTGATCGTGTTTGTATGTGTATATGTGATGGTGTTTGTTTGTGTATATGTGATGGTGTTTGTATGTTTATATGTGATGGTGTTTGTATGTGCAGATGTGAAGGTGTTTGTGTGTGCATATGTGATGGTGTTTGTGTGTGTCATGTGATGGTGTTTGTATGAGTTTGTATGTGTAGATGTGATGCTTATGTGATGGTGTTTATGATGATGGTGTTTGTATGTGTATATGTGATGGTGTTTGTGTGTGCATATGTGATGGTGTTTGTATGAGTTTGTATGTGAAGATGTGATGGTGTTTGTATGTGCATATGTGATGGTGTTTGTATGAGTCATGTGATGGTGTTTGTATGTGTGTATGTGATGGTGTTTTTATGTGTATCTGTGATGGTGTTTGTATGTGTATATGTGATGATGTTTGTATGTGTATATGTGATGGTGTTTTTTGTGTATATGTGATGGTGTTTGCAAGTAGAAATGTGAATGTGTTTTATGTGATTATGTGGTGGGGTCTGTATGCGCATCTGTGACGGTGTTTGTTTGTGTATTTGTAATGGTGTTTGTTTGTGTGAATGTGATGGTGTTTGTATGTGCAGATGTGAAGGTGTTTGTACGTGTTTCTGTGATGGTGTTTGGATGTGTATATGTGATGGTGTTTGTATGTGTATATGTGATGGTGTTTGTACGTGTTTATGTGATGGTGTTTGTACGTGTTTATGTGATGTTGTTTGTACGTGTATTTGTGATGATGTTTGTATGTGAATATGTGATGGTGTTTTTTGTGTATATGTGATGGTGTTTGCAAGTAGAAATGTGAAGGTGTTTGTATGTGTATATGTGATGGTGTTTGTTTGTGTATATGTGATGGTGTTTGTATGTTTATATGTGATGGTGTTTGTATGTGTATATGTGATGGTGTTTGTATGTGTATGTGTGATGGTGTGTATATGTGATGGTGTTTGTTTGTGCATATGTGAAGGTGTTTGTGTATGCATATGTGATGGTGTTTGTATGTGTCATGTGATGGTGTTTGTATGTGTATATGTGATGGTGTTTGTATGTGTATATGTAATGGTGTTTGTTTGTGTGAATGTGATGGTGTTTGTATGTGCAGATGTGATGGTGTTTGTATGTGTATATGTGATGGTGTTTGTATGTGTATATGTGATGGTGTTTGTATGTGTATATGTGATGGTGTTTGTATGTCTCTATGTGATGCTGTTTGTATGTGTTTATGTGATGGTGTTTGTATGTGTTTATGTGATGGTGTTTGTATGTGTATTTGTGATGGTGTTTGTATGTGTATATGTGATGGTGTTTGTATGTGTATATGTGATGGTGTTTGTATGTGTATTTGTGATGGTGTTTGGATGTGTTTATGTGATGGTGTTTGTATGTGTATATGTGATGGTGTTTGTATGTGTATATGTGATGGTGTTTGTATGTGTATATGTGGTGGTGTTTGTATGTCTCTATGTGATGCTGTTTGTATGTGTTTATGTGATGGTGTTTGTATGTGTTTCTGTGATGGTGTTTGTATGTGTTTCTGTGATGGTGTTTGGATGTGTATATGTGATGGTGTTTGGATGTGTATATGTGATGGTGTTTGTATGTGTATTTGTGATGGTGTTTGTATGTGTTTTTGTGATGGTGTTTGTTTGTGGAAATGTGATGGTGTTTGTATGTGTTTATGTGATGGTGTTTGTTTGCGTTTATGTGATGGTGTTTGTATGTGTTTATGTGATGGTGTTTGTATGCGTTTATGTGATGGTGTTTGTATGCGTTTATGTGATGGTGTTTGTATGCGTTTATGTGATGGTGTTTGTATGTGTTTATGTGATGGTGTTTGTATGTGTTTATGTGATGGTGTTTGTTTGTGCATATGTGATGGTGTTTTGAAGTGTATATGTGATGGTGTTTGTAAGTGTATATGTGATGGTGTTTGTATGTGTTTATGTGATGGTGTTTGTGTGTTTATGTGATGGTGTTTGTATGTGTTTATGTGATGGTGTTTGTATGTGTTTATGTGATGGTGTTTGTAAGTGTATATGTGATGGTGTTTGTATGTGTTTATGTCATGGTGTTTGTATGTGTATTTGTGATGGTGTTTGTATCTGTTTATCTGATGGTGTTTGTAAGTGTATATGTGATGGTGTTTGTATGTGTATATGTGATGGTGTTTGTTTGTGTATATGTGATGGTGTTTGTAAGTGTATATGTGATGGTGTTTGGATGTGTATATGTGATGGTGTTTGCACGTGTATATGTGATGGTGTTTGGATGTGTATATGTGATGGTGTTTGTATGTGTATATGTGATGGTGTTTGTATGTGTATATGTGATGGTGTTTGTATGTGTATATGTGATGGTGTTTGTATGTGTATATGTGATGGTGTTTGTTTGTGTTTATGTGATGGTGTTTGTATGTGTATATGTGATGGTGTTTGTATGTGTATTTGTGATGGTGTTTGTATGTGTATTTGTGATGGTGTTTGTATGTGTTTTTGTCATGGTGTTTGTTTGTGGAAATGTGATGATGTTTGTATGTGTTTATGTGATGGTGTTTGTATGTGTTTATGTGATGGTGTTTGTATGCGTTTATGTGATGGTGTTTGTATGTGTTTATGTGATGGTGTTTGTATGCGTTTATGTGATGGTGTTTGTATGCGTTTATGTGATGGTGTTTGTATGTGTTTATGTGATGGTGTTTGTATGTGTTTATGTGATGGTGTTTGTTTGTGCATATGTGATGGTGTTTTGAAGTGTATATGTGATGGTGTTTGTAAGTGTATATGTGATGGTGTTTGTATGTGTTTATGTGATGGTGTTTGTGTGTTTATGTGATGGTGTTTGTATGTGTTTATATCATGGTGTTTGTATGTGTTTATGTGATGGTGTTTGTATGTGTTTATGTGATGGTGTTTGTATGTGTCTATGTGATGGTGTTTGTATGTGTCTATGTGATGGTGTTTGTATGTGTCTATGTGATGGTGTTTGTATGTGTATATGTGATGGTGTTTGTATGTGTATATGTGATGGTGTTTGTAAGTGTTTATGTGATGGTGTTTGTATGTGTTTATGTGATGGTGTTTGTATGTGTTTATGTGATGGTGTTTGTATGTGTTTATGTGATAGTGTTTGTATGTGTTTATGTGATGGTGTTTGTATGTGTTTATGTGATGATGTTTGTATGTGTTTATGTCATGGTGTATGTATGTGCATTTGTGATGTAGTTTGTATGTGTTTATGTGATGGTGATTGTAAGTGTATATGTGATGGTGTTTGTATGTGTATATGTGATGGTGTTTGTATGTGTATATGTGATGGTGTTTGTAAGTGTATATGTGATGGTGTTTGTATGTGTATATGTGATGGTGTTTGGATGTGTATATGTGATGGTGTTTGTATGTGTATATGTGATGGTGTTTGTATGTGTATATGTGATGGTGTTTGTATGTGTATATGTGATGGTGTTTGTATGTGTATATGTGATGGTGTTTGTTTGTGTTTATGTGATGGTGTTTGTATGTGTATATGTGATGGTGTTTGTATGTGTATTTGTGATGGTGTTTGTATGTGTATTTGTGATGGTGTTTGTATGTGTTTTTGTGATGGTGTTTGTTTGTGAAAATATGATGCTGTTTGTATGTGTTTATGTGATGGTGTTTGTATGTGATTATGTGATGCAGTTTGTATGTGTATCTGTGATGGTGTTTGTATGTGTATATGTGATGGTGTTTGTATGTGCATATGTGATGGTGTTTGTATGTGTCATGTGATGGTGTTTGTATGTGCATATGTGAAGGTGTTTGTGTGTGCATATGTGATGGTGTTTGTATGTGTTTATGTGATGGTGTTTGTATGTGTTTACGTGATGGTGTTTGGATGTGTTTATGTGATGGTGTTTGGATGTGTTTATGTGATGGTGTTTGGATGTGTTTATGTGATGGTGCTTGGATGTGTTTATGTGATGGTGTTTGTATGTGTATGTGTGGTGGTGTTTGTATGTGTATATGTGATGGTGTTTGTATGTGTCATGTGATGGTGTTTGCATGTGTATATGTGAAGGTGTTTTTATGTGGATATGTGGTGTTTTTTGTGTAGATGTGCTGGTGTTTGTATGTGTATATGTGATGGTGTTTGTATGTGTATATGTGATGGTGTTTGCAAGTAGAAATGTGAAGGTGTTTTTACGTGAATATGTGATGGTGTTTGTATGTGTATATGTGATGGTGTTTGCATGTGTATATGTGATGGTGTTTGCATGTGTTTATGTGATGGTGTTTGTATGTTTATATGTGATGGTGTTTGTATGTTTATATGTGATGGTGTTTGTATGTGTATATGTCATGCTGTTTGTTTGTCTATATGTGATGGTGTTTGTATGTTTATATGTGATGGTGTTTGTATGTGCAGATGTGAAGCTGTTTGTGTGTGCATATGTGATGGTGTTTGTGTGTGTCATGTGATGGTGTTTGTATGAGTTTGTATGTGTAGATGTGATGCTTATGTGATGGTGTTTATGATGATGGTGTTTGTATGTGTATATGTGATGGTGTTTGTGTGTGCATATGTGATGGTGTTTGTATGAGTTTGTATGTGAAGATGTGATGGTGTTTGTATGTGCATATGTGATGGTGTTTGTATGAGTCATGTGATGGTGTTTGTATGTGTGTATGTGATGGTGTTTTTATGTGTATCTGTGATGGTGTTTGTATGTGTATATGTGATGATGTTTGTATGTGTATATGTGATGGTGTTTTTTGTGTATATGTGATGGTGTTTGCAAGTAGAAATGTGAATGTGTTTTATGTGAATATGTGATGGTGTTTGTATGTGTATATGTGATGGTGTTTGTTTGTGTATTTGTAATGGTGTTTGTTTGTGTGAATGTGATGGTGTTTGTATGTGCAGATGTGAAGGTGTTTGTACGTGTTTCTGTGATGGTGTTTGGATGTGTATATGTGATGGTGTTTGTATGTGTATATGTGATGGTGTTTGTACGTGTTTATGTGATGGTGTTTGTACGTGTTTATGAGATGTTGTTTGAACGTGTATTTTTGTTGATGTTTGTATGTGTATATGTGATGGTGTTTTTTGTGTATATGTGATGGTGTTTGCAAGTAGAAATGTGACACTGTTTGTAAGTGTATATGTGATGGTGTTTGTTTGTGTATATGTGATGGTGTTTGTATGTTTATATGTGATGGTGTTTGTATGTGTATATGTGATGGTGTTTGTATGTGTATGTGTGATGGTGTGTATATGTGATGGTGTTTGTTTGTGCATATGTGAAGGTGTTTGTGTATGCATATGTGATGGTGTTTGTATGTGTCATGTGATGGTGTTTGTATGTGTATATGTGATGGTGTTTGTATGTGTATATGTAATGGTGTTTGTTTGTGTGAATGTGATGGTGTTTGTATGTGCAGATGTGATGGTGTTTGTATGTGTATATGTGATGGTGTTTGTATGTGTATATGTGATGGTGTTTGTATGTGTATATGTGATGGTGTTTGTATGTCTCTATGTGATGCTGTTTGTATGTGTTTATGTGATGGTGTTTGTATGTGTTTATGTGATGGTGTTTGTATGTGTATTTGTGATGGTGTTTGTATGTGTATATGTGATGGTGTTTGTATGTGTATATGTGATGGTGTTTGTATGTGTATTTGTGATGGTGTTTGGATGTGTTTATGTGATGGTGTTTGTATGTGTATATGTGATGGTGTTTGTATGTGTATATGTGATGGTGTTTGTATGTGTATATGTGGTGGTGTTTGTATGTCTCTATGTGATGCTGTTTGTATGCGTTTATGTGATGGTGTTTGTATGTGTTTCTGTGATGGTGTTTGGATGTGGATATGTGATGGTGTTTGGTTCTGTATATCTGATAGTGTTTGTATGTGTATTTGTCATGGTGGTTGTATGTGTTTTTGCGATGGTGTTTGTTTGTGGAAATGTGATGGTGTTTGTATGTGTTTATGTGATGGTGTTTGTATGCGTTTATGTGATGGTGTTTGTATGTGTTTATGTGATGGTGTTTGTATGCGTTTATGTGATGGTGTTTGTATGCGTTTATGTGATGGTGTTTGTATGTGTTTATGTGATGGTGTTTGTATGTGTTTATGTGATGGTGTTTGTATGTGTTTATGTGATGGTGTTTGTTTGTGCATCTGTGATGGTGTTTTGAAGTGTATATGTGATGGTGTTTGTAAGTGTATATGTGATGGTGTTTGTATGTGTTTATGTGATGGTGTTTGTATGTGTTTATGTGATGGTGTTTGTGTGTTTATGTGATGGTGTTTGTATGTGTTTATGTGATGGTGTTTGTATGTGTTTATGTGATGGTGTTTGTAAGTGTATATGTGATGGTGTTTGTATGTGTTTATGTCATGGTGTTTGTATGTGTATTTGTGATGGTGTTTGTATGTGTTTATGTGATGGTGTTTGTAAGTGTATATGTGATGGTGTTTGTATGTGTATATGTGATGGTGTTTGTTTGTGTATATGTGATGGTGTTTGTAAGTGTATATGTGATGGTGTTTGGATGTGTATATGTGATGGTGTTTGCGCGTGTATATGTCATGGTGCTTGGATGCGTATATGTGATGGTGTTTGTATGTGTATATGTGATGGTGTTTGTATGTGTATATGTGATGGTGTTTGTATGTGTATATGTGATGGTGTTTGTATGTGTATATGTGATGGTGTTTGTATGTGTATATGTGATGGTGTTTGTTTGTGTTTATGTGATGGTGTTTGTATGTGTATATGTGATGGTGTTTGTATGTGTATTTGTGATGTCGTTAGTATGTGTATTTGTGATGGTGTTTGTATGTGTTTTTGTGATGGTGTTTGGTTGTGGAAATGTGATGGTGTTTGAATGGGTTTATGTGTTGGTGTTTGTCTGCGCTTATGTGATGGTGTTTGTATGCGTTTATGTGATGGTGTTTGTATGTGTTTATGTGATGGTGTTTGTATGCGTTTATGTGATGGTGTATGTATGCGTTTATGTGATGGTGTTTGTATGTGTTTATGTGATGGTGTTTCTATGTGTTTATGTGATGGTGTTTGTATGTGTTTATGTGATGGTGTTTGTTTGTGCATATGTGATGGTGTTTTGAAGTGTATATGTGATGGTGTTTGTAAGTGTATATGTGATGGTGTTTGTATGTGTTTATGTGATGGTGTTTGTGTGTTTATGTGATGGTGTTTGTATGTGTTTATATCATGGTGTTTGTATGTGTTTATGTGATGGTGTTTGTATGTGTTTATGTGATGGTGTTTGTATGTGTCTATGTGATGGTGTTTGTATGTGTTTATGTGATAGTGTTTGTATGTGTCTATGTGATGGTGTTTGCATGTGTATATGTGATGGTGTTTGTATGTGTATATGTGATGGTGTTTGTAAGTGTTTATGTGATGGTGTTTGTATGTGTTTATGTGATGGTGTTTGTATGTGTTTATGTGATGGTGTTTGTATGTGTTTATGTGATAGTGTTTGTATGTGTTTATGTGATGGTGTTTGTATGTGTTTATGTGATGATGTTTGTATGTGTTTATGTCATGGTGTTTGTATGTGTATTTGTGATGGTGTTTGTATGTGTTTATGTGATGGTGTTTGTAAGTGTATATGTGATGGTGTTTGTATGTGTATATGTGATGGTGTTTGTATGTGTATATGTGATGGTGTTTGTAAGTGTATATGTGATGGTGTTTGTATGTGTATATGTGATGGTGTTTGTATGTTCAAATGTGATGGTGTTTGTATGTGTTTATGTGATGGTGTTTGTATGTGTTTGTGATGGTGTTTGCACGTGTATATGTGATGGTGTTTGCACGTGTATATGTGATGGTGTTTGGACGTGTATATGTGATGGTGTTTGTATGTGTATATGTGATGGTGTTTGTATGTGTATATGTGATGGTGTTTGTATGTGTATATGTGATGGTGTTTGTATGTGTATATGTGATGGTGTTTGTATGTGTATATGTGATGGTGTTTGTTTGTGTTTATGTGATGGTGTTTGTATGTGTATATGTGATGGTGTTTGTATTTGTATTTGTGATGTTGTATGTATGTTTATTTGTGATGGTGTTTGTATGTGTTTTTGTGATGGTGTTTGTTTGTGGAAATGTGATGGTGTTTGTATGTGCATATGTGAAGGTGTTTGTGTGTGCATATGTGATGGTGTTTGTATGTGTCATGTGATGGTGTTTGGATGTGTTTATGTGATGGTGTTTGTATGTGTTTATGTGATGGTGTTTGGATGTGTTTATGTGATGGTGTTTGTATGTGTATGTGTGGTGGTGTTTATATGTGTATATGTGATGGTGTTTGTATGTGTCCATGTGATGGTGGTTGTATGTGCCATGTGATGGTGTTTGCATGTGTATATGTGAAGGTGTTTTTATGTGGATATGTGGTGTTTTTTGTGTGGATGTGATGGTGTTTGTATGTGTTTATGTGATGGTGTTTGTATGTGTATATGTGATGGTGTTTGCAAGTTGAAATGTGAAGGTGTTTTTACGTGAATATGTGATGGTGTTTGTATGTGTATATGTGATGGTGTTTGCATGTGTATATGTGATGGTGTTTGTTTGTGTATACAAGATGGTGTTTGTATGTTTATATGTGATGGTGTTTGTATGTTTATATGTGATGGTGTTTGTATGTGTATATGTGATGGTGTTTGTTTGTGTATATGTGATGGTGTTTGTATGTTTATATGTGATGGTGTTTGTATGTGCATATGTGAAGGTGTTTGTGTGTGCATATGCGATGGCGCTTGTGTGTGTCATGTGATGGTGTTTGTGTGTGTCATGTGATGGTGTTTGTGTGTGTTTATGTGATGGTGTTTGTATGTGTATATGTGATGGTGTTTGTATGTGTAGATGTGATGGTGTTTGTATGTGTAGATGTGATGGTGTTTGTGTGTGCATATGTGATGGTGTTTGTATGAGTTTGTATGTGTAGATGTGATGTTTATGTGATGGTGTTTATGATGATGGTGTTTGTATGTGTATATGTGATGGTGTTTGTGTGTGCATATGTGATGGTGTTTGTATGAGTTTGTATGTGTAGATGTGATGGTGTTTGTATGTGCATATGTGAAGGTGTTTGTGTGTGCATATGTGATGGTGTTTGTATGAGTCATGTGATGGTGTTTGTATGTGTGTATGTGATGGTGTTTTTATGTGTATCTGTGATGGTGTTTGTATGTGTATATGTGATGGTGTTTGTAAGTGTATATGTGATGGTGTTTGTATGTGTATATGTGATGGTGTTTGTATGTGTATATGTGATGGTGTTTGTTTGTGTATATGTGATGGTGTTTGTATGTGTATATGTGATGGTGTTTGTATGTGTATGTGTGATTGTTTTGTGTGTGTTTATGTGATGGTGTTTGTAAGTGTAATTGTGATGCTGTTTGTATGTGTATATGTGATGCTGTTTGTATGCGTATATGTGACGGTATTGCAAGTGTTTATGTGATGGCGATCGTATGTGTATTTGTGATGGTGATTGTATGTGTATATGTGATCGTGTTTGTATGTGCAAATGTGATGGTGTTTGTATGTGTATATGTGATGGTGTTTGTATGTGTATGTGTGATGGTGTTTGTATGTCTTTCTGTGATGGTGTTTGTATGTGTATATGTGATGGTGTTTGTTTGTGTATATGTGATGGTGTTTGTATGTGTATATGTGATGGTGTTTGTATGTGTATATGTGATCGTGTTTGTATGTGCAAATGTGATGGTGTTTGTATGTGTTTATGTGCTGGTGTTTGTATGTGTTTATGTGATGATGTTTGTATGTGTATATGTGATGGTGTTTTTTGTGTATATGTGATGGTGTTTGTATGTGTATATGTGATGGTGTTTTTTGTGTATATGTGATGATGTTTGTATGTGTATATGTGATGGTGTTTTTTGTGTATATGTGATGGTGTTTGCAAGTAGAAATGTGAAGGTGTTTTATGTGAATATGTGATGGTGGTTTGTATGTGTATATGTGATGGTGTTTGTTTGTGTATATGTAATGGTGTTTGTTTGTGTGAATGTGATGATGTTTGTATGTGCAGATGTGAAGGTGTTTGTACGTGTTTCTGTGATGGTGTTTGGATGTGTATATGTGATGGTGTTTGTACGTGTTTATGTGATGGTGTTTGTACGTGTATTTGTGATGATGTTTGTATGTGTATATGTGATGGTGTTTGTATGTGTAGATGTGATGGTGTTTGTGTGTGCATATGTGATGGTGTTTGTATGAGTTTGTATGTGTAGATGTGATGTTTATGTGATGGTGTTTATGATGATGGTGTTTGTATGTGTAAATGTGATGGTGTTTGTGTCTGCATATGTGATGGTGTTTGTATGAGTTTGTATGTGTAGATGTGATGGTGTTTGTATGTGCATATGTGAAGGTGTTTGTGTGTGCATATGTGATGGTGTTTGTATGAGTCATGTGATGGTGTTTGTATGTGTGTATGTGATGGTGTTTTTATGTGTATCAGTGATGGTGTTTGTATGTGTATATGTGATGGTGTTTGTAAGTGTATATGTGATGGTGTTTGTATGTGTATATGTGATGGTGTTTGTATGTGTATATGTGATGGTGTTTGTTTGTGTATATGTGATGGTGTTTGTATGTGTATATGTGATGGTGTTTGTATGTGTATGTGTGATTGTTTTGTGTGTGTTTATGTGATGGTGTTTGTATGTGTATTTGTGATGGTGTTTGTATGTGTATATGTGATGGTGTTTGTATGTGTATATGTGATGGTTTTGTATGTGTTTATGTGATGGTGTTTGTATGTGTATTTGTGATGGTGTTTGTATGTGTATATGTGATCGTGTTTGTATGTGCAAATGTGATGGTGTTTGTATGTGTATATGTGATGGTGTTTGTATGTGTATATGTGATGGTGTTTGTATGTCTTTCTGTGATGGTGTTTGTATGTGTATATGTGATGGTGTTTGTTTGTGTATATGTGATGGTGTTTGTATGTGTATATGTGATGGTGTTTGTATGTGTATATGTGATCGTGTTTGTATGTGCAAATGTGATGGTGTTTTTTGTGTATATGTGATGGTGTTTGTTTGTGTATATGTGATGGTGTTTGTATGTGTTTATGTGCTGGTGTTTGTATGTGTTTATGTGATGATGTTTGTATGTGTATATGTGATGGTGTTTTTGTGTGTATATGTGATGGTGTTTGCAAGTAGAAATGTGAAGGTGTTTTATGTGAATATGTGATGGTGGTTTGTATGTGTATATGTGATGGTGTTTGTTTGTGTATATGTAATGGTGTTTGTTTGTGTGAATGTGATGGTGTTTGTATGTGCAGATGTCAAGGTGTATGTAAGTGTTTCTGTGATGGTGTTTGGA
Organism: Eptatretus burgeri; assembly: GCF_056783735.1. Lineage (NCBI taxonomy): Eukaryota > Metazoa > Chordata > Myxini > Myxiniformes > Myxinidae > Eptatretus > Eptatretus burgeri. Next base: position 3,254,440 of record NC_140965.1, on the reverse strand, counting down.
TGTGTATATGTGATGGTGTTTGTACGTGTTTATGTGATGGTGTTTGTACGTGTATTTGTGATGATGTTTGTATGTGTATATGTGATGGTGTTTTTTGTGTATATGTGATGGTGTTTGCAAGTAGAAATGTGAAGGTGTTTTATGTGAATATGTGATGGTGTTTGTTTGTGTATATGTGATGGTGTTTGTATGTTTATATGTGATGGTGTTTGTGTGTGTATATGTGATGGTGTTTGTATGTGTATATGTGATGGTGTGTATATGTGATGGTGTTTGTATGTGCATATGTGAAGGTGTTTGTGTATGCATATGTGATGGTGTTTGTATGTGTTTATGTGATGGTGTTTGTACGTGTATATGTGATGGTGTTTGTATGTGTATATGTAATGGTGTTTGTTTGTGTGAATGTGATGGTGTTTGTATGTGCAGATGTGAAGGTGTTTGTACGTGTTTCTGTGATGGTGTTTGGATGTGTATATGTGATGGTGTTTGTATGTGTATATGTGATGGTGTTTGTATGTGTCTATGTGATGCTGTTTGTATATGTTTATGTGATGGTGTTTGTTTGTGTATATGTGATGGTGTTTGTATGTGTATATGTGATGGTGTTTGTATGTGTATATGTGATGGTGTTTGTATGTGTATATGTGATGGTGTTTGTATGTGTATATGTAATGGTGTTTGTATGTGTATATGTGATGGTGTTTGTATGTGTATATGTGATGGTGTTTGTATGTGTATATGTGATGGTGTTTGTATGTGTATATGTGATGGTGTTTGTATGTGTATATGTGATGCTGTTTGTATGTGTTTATGTGATGGTGTTTGTATGTGTATATGTGATGGTGTTTGTATGTGTATATGTGATGGTGTTTGTTTGTGTATATGTGATGGTGTTTGTATGTTTATATGTGATGGTGTTTGTATGTGTATATGTGATGGTGTGTATATGTGAAGGTGTTTGTGTGTGCATATGTGATGGTGTTTGTATGTGTCATGTGATGGTGTTTGTATGTGTTTATGTGATGGTGTTTGTATGTGTATATGTGATGGTGTTTGTATGTGTATATGTGATGGTGTTTGTATGTGTATATGTGATGGTGTTTGTATGTGTATATGTGATGGTGTTTGTATGTGTATATGTGATGGTGTTTGTATGTGTTTATGTGATGGTGTTTGGATGTGTTTATGTGATGGTGTTTGAATGTGTTTATGTGATGGTGTTTGAATGTGTTTGTGTGATGGTGTTTGTATGTGTTCATGTGATGGTGTTTGCATGTGTTCATGTGATGGTGTTTGTATGTGTATATGTGATGGTGTTTGTATGTGTATATGTGATGGTGTTTGTATGTGTTTATGTGATAGTGTTTGTATGTGTTTATGTGATGGTGTTTGTATGTGTTTATGTGATGGTGTTTGTATGTGTTTATGTGATGGTGTTTGTATGGGTTTCTGTGATGGTGTTTGTGTGTGTATTTGTGATGGTGTTTTTTATGTATATGTGATGGTGTTTGCAAGTAGAAATGTGAAGGTGTTTTATGTGAATATGTGATGGTGTTTGTATGTGTATTTGTGATGTTGTTTGTATGTGTTTATGTGATGGTGTTTGGATGTGTGTATGTGATGGTGTTTGTATGTGTATATGTGATGGTGTTTGCAAGTAGAAATGTGAAGGTGTTTTATGTGAATATGTGATGGTGTTTGTATGTGTATATGTGATGGTGTTTGTATGTGTATATGTGATGGTGTGTATATGTGATGGTGTTTGTATGTGCATATGTGAAGGTGTTTGTGTGTGCATATGTGATGGTGTTTGTATGCGTCATGTGATGGTGTTTGTATGTGTATATGTGATGGTGTTTGTATGTGTATATGTGATGGTGTTTGTTTGTGTATATGTGATGGTGTTTGTATGTTTATATGTGATGGTGTTTGTATGTGTATATGTGATGGTGTGTATATGTGAAGGTGTTTGTGTGTGCATATGTGATGGTGTTTGTATGTGTCATGTGATGGTGTTTGTATGTGTTTATGTGATGGTGTTTGTATGTGTATATGTGATGGTGTTTGTATGTGTATATGTGATGGTGTTTGTATGTGTTTATGTGATGGTGTTTGGATGTGTTTATGTGATGGTGTTTGAATGTGTTTATGTGATGGTGTTTGTATGTGTTTATGTGATGGTGTTTGTATGTGTTCATGTGATGGTGTTTGCATGTGTTCATGTGATGGTGTTTGTATGTGTATATGTGATGGTGTTTGTATGTGTTTATGTGATGGTGTTTGTATGTGTTTATGTGATGGTGTTTGTATGTGTTTATGTGATGGTGTTTGTATGTGTTTATGTGATGGTGTTTGTATGGGTTTCTGTGATGGTGTTTGTATGGGTTTCTGTGATGGTGTTTGTATGTGTTTATGTGATGGTGTTTGTATGGGTTTCTGTGATGGTGTTTGTATGTGTATTTGTGATGGTGTTTTTTATGTATATGTGATGGTGTTTGCAAGTAGAAATGTGAAGGTGTTTTATGTGAATATGTGATGGTGTTTGTATGTGCATTTGTGATGTTGTTTGTATGTGTTTATGTGATGGTGTTTGCATGTGTTCATGTGATGGTGTTTGTATGTGTATATGTGATGGTGTTTGTTTGTGTATATGTGATGGTGTTTGTATGTGTTTATGTGATGGTGTTTGTGTGTGTATATGTGATGGTGTTTGTATGTGTTTATGTGATGGTGTTTGTATGTGTATATGTGATGGTGATTGTATGTGTTTATGTAATGGTGTTTGTATGTGTTTTTGTGATGGTTTTGTATGTGTATATGTGATGGTGTTTGTATGTGTATATGTGATGGTGTTTGTTTGTGTATATGTGATGGTGTTTGTATGTTTATATGTGATGGTGTTTGTATGTGTATATGTGATGGTGTGTATATGTGAAGGTGTTTGTGTGTGCATATGTGATGGTGTTTGTATGTGTCATGTGATGGTGTTTGTATGTGTTTATGTGATGGTGTTTGTATGTGTATATGTGATGGTGTTTGTATGTGTATATGTGATGGTGTTTGTATGTGTTTATGTGATGGTGTTTGGATGTGTTTATGTGATGGTGTTTGAATGTGTTTATGTGATGGTGTTTGTATGTGTTTATGTGATGGTGTTTGTATGTGTTCATGTGATGGTGTTTGCATGTGTTCATGTGATGGTGTTTGGATGTGTATATGTGATGGTGTTTGTATGTGTTTATGTGATGGTGTTTGTATGTGTTTATGTGATGGTGTTTGTGTGTGTTTATGTGATGGTGTTTGTATGTGTTTATGTGATGGTGTTTGTATGGGTTTCTGTGATGGTGTTTGTATGGGTTTCTGTGATGGTGTTTGTATGTGTTTATGTGATGGTGTTTGTATGGGTTTCTGTGATGGTGTTTGTATGTGTATTTGTGATGGTGTTTTTTATGTATATGTGATGGTGTTTGCAAGTAGAAATGTGAAGGTGTTTTATGTGAATATGTGATGGTGTTTGTATGTGCATTTGTGATGTTGTTTGTATGTGTTTATGTGATGGTGTTTGCATGTGTTCATGTGATGGTGTTTGTATGTGTATATGTGATGGTGTTTGTTTGTGTATATGTGATGGTGTTTGTATGTGTTTATGTGATGGTGTTTGTGTGTGTATATGTGATGGTGTTTGTATGTGTTTATGTGATGGTGTTTGTATGTGTATATGTGATGGTGTTTGTATGTGTTTATGTAATGGTGTTTGTATGTGTTTTTGTGATGGTTTTGTATGTGTATATGTGATGGTGTTTGTGTGTGTACATGTGATGATTCCTTCGTGCAAAACTCTGTGAAAAATTGACAAAACGTCGAGAAAACTCGAACTTGTGTGAGTTATCATTATCAAGTCTTGTACCAACTTTCAGTTGAAGATGTTAAACGGTTTGGGACAAAGGCTGAAAACCCACAGGTTGGACGGACGGACGGACGGAAGGACTGACGGAAGCAAACCTTCAGTCCCCTCTGGTGATACCAGTCGGGGACGAAGAAAATGAAGTCATTTTCTCCTTGTACAGTAATTACAGTTGCAGGTTGACCACGGAGGGTGGTGACTGATCATGAAGTAATTTTTTAACTTTATTGTCGTCCACCAACCCGCGTGCCGTCACGGTGTGAAAGTTCACTCATTGCGCTCGTGTCGTGGTGTTTGTGACGTGTTTGAACTCTTCCCGATGTCACTGCGAGTCACGAATGCCGTATCACGTTCACTCACACAGTGAACCACGTGCTCGGCCTTCGACACAATGGTGTCCAGGTGCTCGGCCTTCGACACAATGGTGTCCACGTGCTCGGCCTTCGACATAATGGTGTCCACGTCCCCCTCAGGTTGGGAAAACCCATTTCGACGAGATTGGTTTTTGTTTGAGAAGAAAATAAAAACCCACGAGTGAAACAAACACCACAACTGTTTTATACCATAAGTCATGAGACAATGGACGGGTCCGTGTCGCTGGATCGAGAAAACGACGAGGTGGAAATTTCAAACCGACGTCCGACGGGTCACGACGGGTCACGAGGCACGTGCGACCGGCCCATGAGGAGGCGCCTCGTCGCGCGGCGACTGGACCGGGTGGAATATCGGCCCATGAGGTGTCTCCATGGTAACGCGGCCCAGGGTGCTCGCTTCCCGTTCTCCTCACGGGTACCAGTTACCAATCGTCCGCTTCGTTGTAGTTTTTATCATTTAACCATTACGGTCGTCGTGTCGCCGTCATCGTCCGCGGTCACGAACAACGCGGTCCATGTGCAGCCATTCAATCGCGGACGAACACGAAGCGTGACATTTGTTGGTGTGTTTGAACAAACTACTTCAGGACGTGTGCCCGTAAAACGATCGTCCTCCACCTCCACCACCTCCACCACCACCACCTCCACCACCACCACCCCACATCGAATGGACGTGACGTCATTTGCAAGCGACACTCAAACGGAACTACGTGACGTCGATGCCGCGTCGCGTCCCGTACAAGTTCGTGGAAATGTAAAAGGCGCCTCAGCACAAACCGAACTTGACACGTTTCCTCATAATCTGAGAGAAACGTTCGACGTCGCAAGACGAGAAGCGCTCACACAGCGACCGACGCAAATCAAGGAGGTTAATTAAATAAGTCTCTCAGTTCCCAACGCGCCTCCTGCCGCATAGCAACCGGCGCCTAAAACTTCGGTCTCTCAAACTCACGTTCGAGCGGATTCCTCGGTCGCAGATTCCAACGGCTCCTCGGTCGCTCTTCTACCGGGGTGCACGCGGCCGTTGGCGATCGAACACGACCATGTTGTTTTTGACGTCATCCATGTACCTGACGTCATCGTTTGGGTGTATGAAATCACCGCGTGCCGATTGGTTCACTGCCGGGGTGATGACGTACGCGCATTGGGCGGACGTCATCACCCAAGCAGATTGGGAGGCGTGATTACGTCATCACCCAAGCAGATTGGGAGGCGTGATTACGTCATCACCCAAGCAGATTGGGAGGCGTGATTACGTCATCAGCCAAGCAGATTGGGAGGCGTGATTACGTCATCAGCCAAGCAGATTGGGAGGCGTGATTACGTCATCAGCGGACGGCTCACTTCGGCGACGTGTGACGTAAAGGGGGGATCGTCCGAACTCACGGCGAGCCTGCGCCCCGCGCGGTCGCTCAACGAAACGTGCGTGCGTCGTTTGAAAAGGCACGGATGGAGAGAAAACAAGCACGTGACAAACACGTGACCGTGCGTGCGTCGTTTGAAAAGGCACGGATGGAGAGAACAAACACGTGACCGTGCGTGCAGTTTCCTTTGGAATCGTTGTCAGAAGCAAGGATTGCACTTGGTGGTTTGCCTTTGCCTTCCCCGTGGTAGTCAAGGCAGGAATTTGGAATTCGGCCAAGTGGAGGTTCAAGGTCGTCCAGGTAACGACCGTTGAACGTCCGTCCGAAGGACGACGCACACACATTGATGGATGGATGACCCGGTGAAACACCAGGAAGACAGTTCGTAGCCGGGGAGGGATTCGGACCCAGGATAGACGGCTTGGAGGCAACAAGAAGTCATTTTTTTTTTAGCTCACCTGGACTTTAGTCAGGTGAGCTTATGCGATCGAGCAGTGTCCGTGGGTGAGTCAGTCAGTGAGTCCGTAAACATTTCAGTCATTACCGTTTGAAAGTTGAACCAAACACACGATTTGGATGAGCCTTGGCTACAACCTTCACATCTGGTGCCTCACGAAAGTGTATCGACCGCATCAAAATCTGCGCTCATTAAGGGGGCTTACGGGGGTCGTCGGTGGGGGGGTTACAAATACCTGGTGTACAAAATACACATACAAACACCATCACTAATACCTCGTGATTTTGGTGGTTAACCCCCAACATACGTATTTCCTCTTCTCCGAATTACACACAGAATTTCAATGAAACTTGACCACAACCTTCATCACCCGTGACGTACCAAAGTTTGTTCACGACATTAAAGAATTCAGGGTCTAAGGGGGTCTGTGGTGGTTTGAGTGACTGTTGCTCCCGATCCAGGTGAGCTTCAGGACAGGCGGTCCTATTTTCTCAAACCTGGTGAAATACGCAATATCTTAAGAGCCGCAATGCATGATGGGTACTGTAAACCCCCATTAACCCCGACTCCATTGCTTGTCCTGAAAGAGGGTTTCCCCCCTCTTTGTTAAAGTCGTTCCATTTAAACCCTTTTAATTATGTCAATCAGCCTGGAATTGTCTTCGTGGTTCGGGTGGCTGGCATGGGATCCGAGGGCCCTGAGTTCGAGCCCCGTTTTAATGTTGAATTAACACCAGGTGGGGTTGACTCAGCTTGTCATCTTTCCGAGGCTGGCGAAATGAGTACCAGTGTGCTGGTAATTGGGGCACAGCATCAGTGGCATTGTCGTGACCCAACAAAATTATAGCTACCTGGCAAGAAGAATAAGAAGAAGACCAATTTGATTTCACGTTGAATTCCAACTTTGATTTCTTTGTTAATGGACTTCTCCAATTGGGATCACGATGCTGTGTGTCATTACTAACAATGTGATGGCTGCCAAGTCTTCGACAAAGCTTGTGTTGGCGACGTGGAGATACGCAAAGCTTGTGCTCACTGTTCTTCACCTGGGAGTGAGGCATACCAGGCAGACTTCCCGGGGAGGAGACACCCACCGTCCGTGGTTCGGGTGCTTGTTGACAGCGACTAAAAACTCAGACTTGGTTTGTGAATACACAGGGTAAGTTTATAATCAACTTTGATATGACTTGTGCGGGCCCGTACGTGAAAAAAAGATTGTGACGTCATTTGTGATGTCATAGCACTGTGTCCTGTCATTGGTTTGGTAAATAAATGGCCATAACTTGGGAACCACTTGTCCGATTAATATCAAACCTTTAAAAGGCACATACTCAGGTCCCCAGCAATACACCTGGCAAGTTTCAATTAGATCGGACCAGTGGTTGTCCAGAAACAGTGGTCACATACACACACACACACACACACACACACACACACACACACACACACACACACACACACACACACACACACACACACACACACACACACACACACACACACACACACACACACACACACTGCTGGAATTATAGATATATTATATTTACTATTAATCACGTTGGGGGTGAGGAGTGGGATCTGTGAAGGCTGTATCTTATATATTGCTTGTTTGTTTCTCTGGCGCCACAACAAATCAGGGTCTTCAGGAAGTATGCAGACCTCGCAACTTTCTCACATTTTGTTGTGTTACAGCCTGAATTTAAAATGGATTAAATTTTAATTTTTAGTCACTGATCTCCACAAAATACCCCATGTGGTCAAGTATCTACGGAGGGTATCTGTGCACCCCCCCTCCCTCCCCCAGGACTCTACAAAAACCAACTTTTTACTAAACTTCCTTTTATGGTGCTATGACACATTTGAGATGTCAACAAAAAAATTTCCAGGCACTCTGGCGATATTCAACATAGCGTCCAAAATGGGTAAAATCATACAATACGGTATATAACATCTCAAAAATGTGGCAAATTGGAAAAACAATCATTGGGACTTGGTTCCTGATCATTAGTTACTAGTTTCTGATGAATGGGTTTTGTTGCCACTTTAAAAAATCCAAGATGGCGTCCAAAATGGCTGCTAAAATATGCAAAATCATAGAAAATTATATATAACTGTAATGTCCGAGGTGCAGCGAAACACGGAGAGTGAGAGCGTGGCAGTAACTCCACTTTATTGCATGCCCGGATGTACACTACTACCACCCCTAGCGGGCGAGTCATCATATACTGTATGAAACCCAACCACGTGATGCAGCACAATAACAGCCAAAAACAATGACAAAATTGTAAATTATTCATTGGAATAATGTGTTTCTCATCTTTTGTAACTAATACCTCGTGATTGGATTTTGTTGCAATGTTTAGATTCCAAGATGTCATCCAAAATGGCTGCCACAATAGGCAAAATCATAGAATATTGTATATAACAGCCTGAAACTCAGAATAATATACAGTAAATTAATGTTTGGATTCAGTGTAATATACATTCCTGATTGTTATAAACTAATAGGCCGATGTGGTGATTTATGTTTTGTTGCTATCCATAAAATCCAAGATGGAGTTCAAAATAGTTTTAAAAATGGTAAAATCATTGTAAATATCAAATGTCAGCTTCAAATAATCATTAATGTAATAATAATGGAGAGACAGAACCATCGAATATTCATCTTGTAATTCTTATCAAGGATGTTTGTTATTGTTATCGTACTTGGAATTGAAGATGGCGGACAATTTGAAAGCCAGAAAACACACACCCCCACACACACACCCACACAAACACACTCCTCTACACACCCCGATGCACTTTGAATATTTAAATACACTCAATAAATTGTGTACTAATCTTTTTAGGTGTATTTTTTTCTCTATCCAGGTTAGATTAGTTAGCTTAGCAAGACCGGAGCTAGTCAAGATCAAGATCACAATTCAAGATGTCAGACAAGCAAGAAATAGTTTAATGTAATTGTCAAAAGAAAATTATTGAAATGGAAAGAAAACGCAAACGGGAACATTGTGTCATTCATATGTCTGGAATAAATCATGGATCGTTCACATATTTTTCAGACTTGATGAATCCAAATGATAGATTGGCACTTCTCAAAAATATACGGGATCGTCGCTAAGCTGAACCACCAGGTTCTTCATATCGAATGACAGATATCTGTCAGGGCATTCCTGATGAGATCCAGGAGAACGAGGGCTATCACCGAGGATGTTACCAAAGATTTACCATGAACATACATAGGTTAACAGCTAGTAAACCATCTAACGATCCTGAAGTTCCTGGACCATCTACCAGCCAGGAAGGAAGGGTAAAGCGCAAGAAAGCATCAGAAAAGATCATTTTTGAACCTGATTGTATTTTCTGCAATACTGAAGGCCGAATCCATGTGAAAAAGGCAGGCATCGACACAAAGGAAGGCACCTCTTCATTTGAGCGTGATGGATGGCAGAAAGTACTGCAAATAGCAGAAGAGAACAATCACGAGTGGCTCTTAAGGCGAATCCGAGGATTTGATTTGTTTGCAGCAGAGGCCCAATACCACCCAAAATGCAAAAATCAGTACACAGCCAATAATCAGAAACTAGTAACTAATAATCAGGAACCAAGTCCCAAAGATTATTTTTCCAATTTGCCACATTTTTTAGATGTTATATACGATATTCTATGATTTTACCCATTTTGGTGGCCATTTTGGATGCCATCTTGAATATCACAAGAGTGCCGGGAATTTTTTTTGTTAACATCTCAAATGTGTAATCGGACCAGAAAAGGAAGCAAAAAAAAGTTGGTTTGGTAGAGTCCTGGGAGGGGGGGGGTGGGGTGCATGGATACAGACTCTTGGCCGTCTGACTCTTCCTAGAGCAACCCGGCAAGAAGAACCTTGGTCAGCGAGGTGACCAAGAACCTCATGACCACTCTGGCAGAACTACAGAGTTTCTTGACTGAGATGGGGGGCACCTGCTGGAAGGACAACAATCTCTGCAGCACTTCACAAGTCTTGGCTTTATGGGAGAGTGGCCAGACAGAAGCCACTCCTGAGAAAAAGGCACATGACAGCACGCTTGGAATTTGTAACAAGGCACGTGAAAGACTGAGCATGAGATAAAAGATTCTGTGGTCTGATGAGATGAAAACTGAACTCTTTGGCCTGAATGCAAAACGTTATGTTTGGCGAAAAACGAGCACGGTTCATCACCCATCAAACATCATCCCTACCGGTAAGCATGGTCGTAGCAACATCATGCTAAGGGCATGATTTTCAGTGGGAGGGAATGGGAGACTTGTAAAGTTAGAGAGAACAATGAATGGAACCAAATACAGGCAAATCCTTGAGGAAAACTTGCTTGAGAGTGAAAAAAACCTGAGACTACGATGAAGATTTACATTCCAACAGGACAATGACCCCAATAATACAGCCATAGCAACACTGGAATGGCTTCATAACAAGAATGTGAAAGTCCTTGAGTGGCCCAGCCAAAGCCCAGACTTGAATCCCATTGAGAATGTGTGGAAAGACTTGAAGATTGCTGTTTACCAACACTCCCCATTCAACTTGAGGAAATCTGAAATGGGTGAAAATCCCCAAATGCACATGCACAAAGCTGATACAGACATACACAAGAAGACTGAAACCTGTAATTGCTGCCAAAGGTGCTTCCACAAAGTATTGACTCAGTGGCTGAGTACTTCTTATATTAGACACCAGCAAATACCAGCCGTTGCTTCGCTGATGGTAATACTAAATGGGGGAGGAAGAAAAAGAGGGGGGGTGAGAAGGAGAGAGAGGGTGGGGGGGGAGAAAGTGGGGAAAGTGAAGAGGTAGAGGGGAAAGGAGAGAGGAGGGTGGGGGAGAGAGGAGGGTGGGGGAAGGGAAGACAGTGAGAGGTGAGAGCAAGGGAAGGCAGACGTGCGGTGGAGTGTTAATTACGATTCATAGTCTCATCAAAATGATTCTGCATCGAATAACAGTGAAGATGGAAACAAAATAATGTATGAAATACATTTTCTACCGATCATAGTATAAGTACCACCCAGAGCCAAACTCCAGTCCGGAGACAAACTCCCATCAAGACGTAAATAGTGCCTGGACACGTCTGGAGGCAAGCTGTCAAGAGACACCGCCCGGACACGTCCGGAGACAAACACCACCCAGATGCGTCCGGAGACAAACACCGCCCGGACGCAAACACTGCCTGGACACAAACACCGCCCCAACATGTCTGGACACAAACTCCACCCCGACGTTTTCGGAGACAAACATTGCCCAGATGCGTCCAGAGACGATCACCGCCCAGACGCGTCCAGAGCCAAGCTGGCCGGACACAAATACCGCTCGGACACGTCCAGAGACAAACCATGCCCAGAGATAAACACCGTCTAGACATAACCACCATCCTGATATGTCCACAGACAGAGAGGGGAGGGAGAGTGAGAGAGGAGATGTGGGAGGAAGGTACTGCACTGTATGGGGAGGGGTTAGATCAAGGATGGGACAGGAAGGACAGAGAGAGACAGAGAGAGACAGAGACAGAGACAGAGACAGAGACAGAGACAGAGACAGAGACAGAGACAGAGAGAGAGAGAGAGAGAGAGAGAGAGAGAGAGAGAGAGAGAGAGAGAGAGACAGAGAGACAGAGAGACAGAGAGACAGAGAGACAGAGAGACAGAGAGACAGAGAGACAGAGAGACAGAGAGAAGGAGAGAAGGAGAGAAGGAGAGAGAGAGAGGTAGATGTGTAGATGTGTCCGGCGGTGTCTCCTGACAACTTGCCTCCAGACGTGTCTGGGCGGTATTTATGTCTGGATGGGAGTTTGTCTCCGGACTGGAGTTTGGCTCTGGGTGGTATTTATAGGATGATCGGTAGAAAATGTATTTCATACATTATTTTGTTTCCATCTTCACTGTTATTCGATGAAGAATCATTTTGATGAGAGAGGGAGAGGGAGATGGAGGTTGGGGAGTTAACCAAAATAATGTTATGCTTCATGAACACACACACACATACACACACACACACACACACACACACACACACACACACACACACACACACACACACACACACACATACACACACACACACACACACACACACACACACCCTTGTATTCGCATCGATTTCTGTGTTTCATTACCTCCACCACTGAAAGTGAAGGAGGTTATGTTTTCACCCCTTTCGGTTTGTTTGTTTGTTTGTGTGCAGGATATCTCAAAAAGTTGTGAACGGATTCAGATGAAACTTGGTGGAGATGTTGGGTGTGTGATAAGGAAGAATTGATTTAATTTTGCTGAAGATCCCAATCCAGATATGATGATTATTTAATTTTTAAAGCGATTATTGACCATATGCCTGGTGTTGGCTTAATGATTAGGGTGGCTGGCTTTGGATCCTAGGGTCCTGAGTTCAAATTCCGCTCAGCTGTTGAATTAACACCAGGTGGGGTTTACTCGGCCTGTCATCCTTCCGAGGTCGGCAAAATGAGTTCTAGCATGCTGGTATTCTGTGTCGGAGTGGCGACCCATCCAGGATTGTGCCCAATAGCCAAGGAGACTGCTTAAGTAGCACCAACGCTCTGCACAGAGTATGGTCCCAATCTCCTCCTCGTCCTCTTCATCATTGAGAGATTGGGCTAAACTGATAGCACGATATCTCAAAAAGTTGTAGACGGATTTGGATAAAACTCGGACACTTGGGTGTGGCAAGGACAAATTAATTCCATTTTGGTGAAGATCCGAATCCGGATACGAGAATTATTTAACTTTAAAGTGATTCTTCACCATTGAGAGATAGGGCCAAAACGATAGTGCTGTATAGCATGATATTTCAAACATGTATTGGGCCCGATATGTTCTCGTGGATCAGGCATTACGTGGCTGAGGTATGCGCTCTACCGAGTGCCCTCCTAATTTTCAATAAATTCATAAACCTTTCTAAAAACATTTTTATTTTGTCATTATAGGGTATTTTGTTTAGATCAGTGACAATAAAAAAAATAATCCATTATAAATTCAGGTTGTAACAACAAAATGTGACAAATGTCGAGAGGTGTGAATATTTTCTGAAAGCACTTCATACCAGATTTTTGCATCTATTGAGGTGTGTGTGCGTGTGTGCGTGTGTGCGTGCGTGCGTGCGTGCGTGCGTGCGTCCAGTGCCGCTGCTTACTTGTATTAACAGGAAATGGTAGAAACTCGACACCTCTCACCCATGGATATTTATTGTATTTTCTATTTTTGAGAGTCAGATTTGCATCCAGGAACAGAACAATTATGGTTAACCACTCAAATTGCCGCTCTGTCGTTTCAATGCTGAAAATCATGTTTAAAAGACTGAATTCCAGATCTTGCCCGAGCAACTTCAATTTGAAAGTGCCCCAGTTCATAGAAACGAGTCACTGAAAACACATGCACAGCCCATGCACGAAAGGCTTAATTAGCATTCATACGTCATTTTGAAAAAAGTCCCATATTGCCAGGCTTTTTATGACGTCATTTCCCTTTATCATTCTTGCTCCCCTAACGATCGAACTCCCCTATTTACCCCACTTTGTTCTTTCCTTTCCTGCTTGCTCTTGTTCTATTCTCACACCTGCCTCCCTTTCTCTATTCCAATGCCTGTGCCCCTTTTCCCACTCCTTCCACATTCTCCCCCCTCTCCTATTTTCCTCAAAACACCCTCCTCACCCCTCCCACAACCCCCTATTTCCTCACCCTCTGCTCCCCCCTCACTTATTCACACCCACAAAAATTATAGGAAGAAAAAGAAAATACAATGAATAATAAGTTTTTATTGCATATGTAAATAGAGGTTGAAAGAAGTCTATGTGATCTGGCAAATTAAAAATTCACAAATGATGAAACTCAGATCAGGAAAGTGAGGATGGAAAATCTAAACACAGGGGCTCATTTTATCACAATACATCAGAGTGGAAACAAAATAAATAAATAAAAATATATTACAAGAGAAGTGACATTCATTATTGCACCAATTAAGGACAGGCAAAGACTGCCAGTCCAGGACAGTATCAGGTTCAACAGCAGCTCGGTCATCAAGGTCAGTTGGAAATGATCATACAAAGTTATACTCTAACCTTCTCAAATGTACAACGAGCAATGTTTACTTTTAGATGTCAAATGTAGCTCACAACTGTAGATATCGCCATTATATTACAATGTGCGAGATTAGCGGTGGCAATGAGCAGACGTCAAGGCATAGCAAACAAATGACAATTAGTGGAGGACACAATGGTTGATAGCCTGGTAAAGATGGCAAACCGGGCCTGCAAATTCAATGAAGTACTGTGTCGTGATATCCTCCCTACACAATGTCAACTGAAGCGACACCTCTCGTCCAAACTGCAATCACTGCCATACATGGTCCTCGTTAAACCACACAATATCACTCATCGGGAGCGACTGGCATCTCCAGCTCAGCAAGTTTGTGCAAAAGCAAACTGTCCAAGGTTGGCTCTTCTGTTGAAGACCGACAAATATTCGTCCAACTACTCCTTGATATCCGACTCTTGCGATGACCTCTCTTGGTCCCAAAGATAAGCGAGCGACATTTCTTTGCACGGCTTGTGAGAACAAGTCGACCTTTTTGCTCTTGAGGATCCTCAAATATAGTCTCATACTTTCTGCAGAACAAGTACAAAAGAACACAGTTATCATGACGGAAGCTGTCAAGCAAAAAAACAGAGTGGAAGATGATGCACAAAGAACGACGAGCACACCTGTTTTGAGGTGGAGTTTTGTAGTTTCTGTTCAGGTAAACATCTTCAAGAGTGAAATTTTTCTTTAATCTGCAAAATAATAAAATATATTATTGCTGGGACGGCCACCAGGTTCAAAGGGAGTAAGATCGAATAGATATTTCAATAATAAACTGGAATGTGATAGAATCGATATTTCATTAATAAACGTGAATAAAGGCTCTGTCACACCTTGACGTTTTAGCCAGCAATGGCAACGTATAAAAATGTATGTAAAACGTTGGCGTACGCTGAAGTTTTGAGGTTTTTTTTAAGTTTTGGTCGTATTCATAATGTGTTGGTCGTATGAATTAACATATTAGTAATGGGCACAGAACGTTTCGTTGTCTTATAGATAACTTATACCAATGAATGCTTAGCCTGTTGTCGGCGTTCACAACCTATGCCCAACGATAGTTTAACTTAGGCATAGCGCTGCACGTATCGCCGACGAACTCGTGGCATTCTCTGTTCAAAACCTGCCACACACCGATTTAAATCATAACCGCCTGAAAATTGGAAGTGTCAACATCGCAGTCACACCTTGACGATTTTGCCAGCATATGCTGACCTATGAAAAATGTGTCTAAAACGCTAGCACACGTCGAATATGGTATGGGTTAGTTGTGTATACGTTAGGAGCACACTGAAAAACAATGAAGTACGCTGTCATATTCCGTGGTACGTCTCGTACGTCCTGAAATTTCAAGCATGCTGAAAACTTTATGACGTACTCGACGTATGGCTCACAAGTTCCGCATACGCTGGCATAAGTTCTCGGCACGCTCCGCGATCGTTGACACACATCGGACACACGTTACTTGTAAGTTACTCATAAGTCGAAACGCGTCGAGGTAATGTTTAGCATACCCGAAACTTAATTTTTAACCTATCAGTAACGTGCTTTGAACCTATGAGTAGCTTACTTTGAACGTATGTGTAACGTATCTCAAACGCACATTGTCGTATGAAGACGAATTTGATTGACGAATCAAAAATAACGGGAATAAGACAGAAAAGATATTTCAATTATGAACTGGAATAAGATAGAATAGATATTTCAATGATAAAATGGAATAAGATAGAATAGATATTTCAAAAATAAACGGGAATAAGATAGAATAGTTATTTCAAAAATAAACGGGAATAAGATAGAATAGATATTTCAAAAATAAATGGGAATAAGATAGAATAGATATTTCAATAATAAACTGGAATAAGATAGAATAGATATTTCAAAAATAAATGGTAATAAGATACAATAGATATTTCAATAATAAAACGGGAATAAGAAAGAATATACATTTCAATAATAAACAGGAATAAGATAGAATAGATATGTCAAAAATAAACGGGAATAAGATAGAATCGATATTTCCAAAATAAACGGTAATAAGATAGAATAGATAATTCAAAAATAAATGGGAATAACATAGAATAGATATTTCAAAAATAAACGGGAATAAGGTGGTATAAGATAGAATCGATATTTCAATAATAAATGGGAATAAGATGGAATAGATATTTCAAAAATAAACAGGAATAAGATGGAATCAACATTTCAATAATAAACGGGAATAAGATAGAATAGATATTTTAATAATAAACAGGAATAAGATTGAATAGTTATTTCAAAAATAAACGGGAATAAGATAGAATAGATATTTCAAAAATAAATGGGAATAAGACAGAATAGATATTTCAATAATAAACTGGAATAAGATAGAATAGATATTTCAAAAATAAATGGTAATAAGATAGAATAGATATTTCAAAAATAAATGGGAATAAGACAGAATAGATATTTCAATAATAAACTGGAATAAGATAGAATAGATATGTCAAAAATAAACGGGAATAAGATAGAATCGATATTTCCAAAATAAACGGTAATAAGATAGAATAGATAATACAAAAATAAATGGGAATAAGATAGAATAGATATTTCAAAAATAAACGGGAATAAGGTGGTATAAGATAGAATCGATATTTCAATAATAAATGGGAATAAGATGGAATAGATATTTCAAAAATAAACAGGAATAAGATGGAATCAACATTTCAATAATAAACAGGAATAAGATAGAATAGATATTTTAATAATAAACAGGAAAAAGATTGAATAGTTATTTCAAAAATAAACGGGAATAAGATAGAATAGATATTTCAATAATAAACTGGAATAAGATAGAATAGATATTTCAAAAATAAATGGTAATAAGATAGAATAGATATTTCAATAATAAACGGGAATAAGATAGAATAGATATTTCAAAAATAAACAGGAATAAGGTAGAATATACATTTCAATAATAAACAGGAATAAGATAGAATAGATATGTCAAAAATAAACGGGAATAAGATAGAATCGATATTTCCAAAATAAACGGTAATAAGATAGAATAGATAATTCAAAAATAAATGGGAATAAGATAGAATAGATATTTCAAAAATAAACGGGAATAAGGTGGTATAAGATAGAATCGATATTTCAATAATAAATGGGAATAAGATGGAATAGATATTTCAAAAATAAACAGGAATAAGATGGAATCAACATTTCAGTAATAAACGGGAATAAGATAGAATAGATATTTTAATAATAAACAGGAATAAGATTGAATATATTGTGACGTCCACGGGACTTGAACAGTCCCGCCAACGAAGAATGAGCCGAAACTATGGAGGCGGTTTATTTTTTTATAACCCAAAGATGGCGGTTTTAATCGCTCTACCGCAAACGGGACGAGGAAGGTGGCACGAGTCGCTTTTCACTGAGTTAATAACGTTTATTTCTCCAACCAGAAATAATAAGACTTGGCAAGAGGAGGGATCCGGGGCGATTCGACGGGATGGTGGTGTGGGTTCGGGCGTGGGGAAAACACAAACATTTCCAATGGATATACAAATCTCAAACCCTATAAGGAGCCAGGCGCACACACACACACACACACACACACACACACACACACACACACACACACACACACACACACACACACACACACACACACACACACACACACACACACACACACACACACACACACACACACACACACACACACACACAACGTAGCTGGTCCTGGTGGTCAGGCTGGCCCGTGGTGTAGACTCAACAGTCCCTGGATTGGCGTCGGACGAGCTGGCGTTGCGCTCGTCAGGGGCAGGAGACACCGTGGTGCTGTCGACCTCCTGGTGTCGGCGCAAGTCTGCTCACAGCCGCCAGGGAGCCAGTTCTGGCGCCAAGTTGCAAGCAGGAGAGGGAGGCAGGTCCGCCCGCCGTTCGACCCCGTACCCCGAGCCAGCAGAACCGCAGAGCCAACCGAGCTGAGGCACGAGGCACAGCGAGGCCACGAGACACGATCAATTCAGGATCGAATCAGCGCAACAAAACAGCACGCTCCCAGCACAACAGCCTCCACCAAAACGGGTTTTTCTTTACCGATCTTCTTCCTCCCACCCCTTTTCCCGGAACAGAACCTTTTTATCCTCGAGTCCTCGTCACTTCCAATCGAGCCGTTTTATTGGCCCTCCGCCGTGGCCTTCCGCCAATCGTGATCACGGGGCGGAGCCATCCGCAGCACTGTCCTGTGACGTCACGGCAAGCCTCCAGGGAATACTAACAGGGTTTACGCAGACACACTTACCTTATCCCGTCTCCCTATCTAATTACGTGACAATTATCATTTCCCCCTTAAAGAAATGGACATTTACTAGACAACTTATCACCACTGAATAGCTACTTATTACATCGAGATCCTGGTAAACTCGAACAGCATGGCATACCTAATTAAACATCCTAATTACCCTTTGAATGCATACCCCCCTCAAACGTAACAAGATATTTCAATAATAAAGGGGAATAAGATGGAATCGATATTTCAATAATAAACGGGAATAAAACAGAATAGATATTTCAAAAATAAATGGGAATAAGACAGAATAGATATTTCAAAAATAAATGGGTATAAGAGAGAATAGATATTTCAAAAATAAACGGGAATAAGATCGAATATAAATTTCAATAATAAACTGGAATAAGATAGAATAGATATTTCAATAATAAATGGGATAATATGGAATAGATATTTCAATAACAAACGGGAATAAAATAGAATCAATATTTCAGAAAAGAAACGGGAATAACACGAATAGATATTTCAATAATAAACTGGAATAAGATAGAATCGGTATTTCAAAAATAAATGGTAATAAGATAGAATAGATATTTCAATAATAAACGGGAATAAGATAGAACAGATATTTCAAAAATAAACGGGAATAAGACAGAATAGATATTTCAAAAATAAAGGGGAATAACGTAGAACAGATATTTCAATAATAAACGGGAAAAAGATAGAATAGATATTTCAATAATAAACGGGAATAAGATAAAATATATATTTCAAAAATAAATGGAAATAAGATAGAATAGATATTTCAAAAATAAACGGGAATAACATAGAATAGATATTTCAAAGATAAGCTGGAATAAGATAGAATAGATATATCAATAATAAATGGGAATAAGATAAAATATATATTTCAAAAATAAATGGAAATAAGATAGAATAGATATTTCAAAAATAAACGGGAATAACATAGAATAGATATTTCAAAAGATAAGCTGGAATAAGATAGAATAGATATATCAATGATAAGCTGGAATAAGATAGAATAGATATTTCAATAATAAAATGCAATAAGATAGAATAGATATTTCAAAAATAAACGGGAATAAGATAGAATAGATATTTCAATAATAAACTGGAATAAGATAGAATAGATATTTCAATAATAAACGGGAATAAGCAAGAATAGATATTTCAAAAATAAACAGAATAAGATAGAATATATATTTCAATAATAAACTGGAATAAGATAGAATAGATATTTCAAAAATAAACGGGAATAAGATGGAATAGATATTTTAATAATAAAAGGGAATTAGATTGAACAGGTATTTCAATCATAAACGGGAATAAGATAGAATAGTTGTTTCAAAAATAAACGGGAATAAGACAGAATAGATATTTCAATAATTAACTGGAATAAGATAGAATAGATATTTCAATAATAAACGGGAATAAGATAGAATAGATATTTCAATAGTAAACTGGAATAAGATAGAATAGATATTTCAATAATAAAATGGAATAAGATAGAATCAATATTTCAAAAATAAACGGGAATAAGCAAGAATAGATATTTCAAAAATAAACAGAATAAGATAGAATACATATTTCAATAATAAACTGGAATAAGATAGAATAGATATTTCAAAAATAAACGGGAATAAGACAGAATAGATATTTTAATAATAAGCGGGAATAAGATTGAATAGGTATTTCAATTATAAACGGGAATAAGATAGAATAGATATTTCAAAAATAAACGGGAATAAGATAGAATATATATTTCAATAATAAACAGGAATTAGATAGAATAGATATTTCAAAAATAAACGGGAATAAGATAGAATCGATATTTCAAAAATAAATGGGAATAAGATAGAATAGATATTTAAAAAATAAAGGGGAATAACATAGAATTGATATTTCAATAATAAACGGGAATAAGACAGAATAGATATTTCAAAAATAAATGGGGATAAGATAGAATACATATTTCAAAAATAAACGGGAATAAGATAGAATAGATATTTCACTAATAAACGGGAATAAGATAAAATAGATATTTTAATAATAAACGGGAATAACATTGAATAGATATTTCAATAATAAACGGGAATAAGATGGAATCAATATTTCAATAATAAACGGGAACAAGTCTGAAGACGACAATGGTTCACGAGCGGTATTTGACGATGTATATTATTTCAGAAGTCAAGGATGAGACAATGTGATAATTTTTGACCCAGTTATTGGTTCACGAAAAAAATATAAGTGACCACTATATTCGTTATTGTTGTGTGTCTCTCTGTCCCGAGCAAAGCTCCGTGGGTTTTGATCCGATCCTGATGAAATTTTGGTGTGAGGTTTATATCATGATCTCGTGTTTTCCTGAAAATGGGCATGGTCCGCCCATTATGGGCGGAGCCACGCCCAAAAAAACATGTTTTTAGGGGGTAGCCGATTTCAATTTGCATCTTCTCCGAGGGGTTTTGTCGAATCTGACAGGGGTTTCGGTATTTGGTTAGCCCAATGGCACCTGCATAGCCCCACTGAGCTCGATTTTTCATTTTCGTCCCAAGGTCAAGGTCACAAGGTCACGAACTTTGAAAATTGTGATTTTGACATTAAAAAATTCTTCTCCGAGGGGTTTGTCGAATCTGGCAGGGGTTTCGGTATTTGGTTAGCCTAATGGCACCTGCATAGCCCCACAGAGCTCGATTTTTCATTTTCGTCCCAAGGTCAAGGCCACAAGGTCACAAACTTAGAAAATTGCGAATTGTGTGTTTTAGGGGGTAACCGATTTCAATTTGCATCTTCTCCTAAGGGGTTTGTCGAATCTGGCAGGGGTCTCGGTATTTGGTTATCCCAATGGCACCTTCATAGCCCCACGGAGTTCGATTTTTCATTTTAGTCCCAAGGTCAAGGTCACAAGGTCATGAACTTAGAAAATTGTGATTTTGACATAAAAATCCATCTTCTCCGAGGGGATTTTCGAATCTGGCAGGGGTTTTGGTATTTGGTAAGCCCAATGGCACCTTCACAGCCCCACGGAGCTCGATTTTTCATTTTAGTCCCAAGGTCAAGGTCACAAGGTCATGAACTTAGAAAATTTCGAATTTTGACAGAAAAATCAGACGACCGCCCAAACTTTGAGAGCTTGGATGACAATATTTTTTATACATAATCTTGAGGTCATTCCCCACCTAAAGACTTTTTTTTTTTTTTTTTTGTATACCTTGGTCGAGGCTCGTATGAGAGCAAACACACAACTCACATCAAGGAGGCATGAGACAAGAGGGGCGGGAGTGGAAGGGACAAAACAGTGGGGACCAGACACATTAGGTGAACTGTGGAAGGGAGAGGGATGGGGATGGGACGGGGAACATGGCGAAGAGAAGATGGACATTTCAGGGACTTTCAGGAAGGAAAGCAGGAGAAATGAAGGAAGTGGGCTTGGGTGGATTATCGGGGGTAGAAAAGATCGAGGATTTGGATGGGGGAAGATAAGAGGTGGTGGTGAACAGCTGTTTTGAAAGCCTGGAGGGAAGAATGGGAAAGAATAGAGTGAGGAAGTTTATTCCAAAGGCGGGAAAAAAGAGGAATGAAAGAGTGAAGATGAGCAGTGAGTCGTGATTTTGGTAGTTTTACCAGAAGGGGGTTGTTGGCGGACCTTGAGCGCCCTGTGGAAATGTGGTGGGGACAAATCGCAGAGAGAGCAGGGGGGGCAAGGCTGGAGAGGAGTCGGTAGAAGACAGAAAGACCACCGACCAACCTGCGGTGATTGAGTGAGAGGCCCAAAGACTCAGCTTCATTGCGGGAGATGCCGATGATCTTAAATGCCCTGGTTTCGACAGCGTTAAGCCGAGAAAGGTGGGAGGCAGGAGCACCAGCCCAGAGGGGAGAACAGTACTCCATCAGGCTACGGACAAAAGCTTTGTAAGTGGTCAGGAGCTCAAGAGGGCCGAGAAAGGACTTAGCACGACGGAGGATTCCCAGTCGGCGACTGGCTTTTGAGGCGAGGTTGGAAATGTGACTTTCCCAGGAAAGGTCATGGCAGATAGTGAGACCTAGAAGCTTGAAAGAAAAGACTTCTTCTAGAGGATTGTTGAGAAAGTGGATGGGGGGGTTTGTAAACGGTCCTTTCGAAGAGACATAGTAAAGACTTCAAACCATTTTGCTCTATCTCGAACACCTTGCCCGTGGCGCCCCCTTCAAGTTTGTTTTTACGCCGATTTCATCAAAGTATGGATAATCCGAGGAGTATGAAATGCCATATAGCCGATATGACGTTATATTGTTCCTGGAATGTTCCAGAGGAAGTTTTGCACCAAAGGTGATAATCCTTGACCTTTGACCTTTAAAGTTCACAAAGGTCAAATTTTCAAAGTTGTGGGAATCAAACCGGGTTTTCGACCTTCTTTGACGAACTAACTTCATTAAGCTATAGCACGTATCCTGCTTCCTTATTTCAATGTCCACAACATTGTTTTGGGACCTTTAAAGGTTATGCAAAGGTCAAATTTTTAAAGTTGTTGAACGAAACCTGGTTTTCGACATTTTGCAGCTAATAACCTGTCACTCGTACCACATCATGTTGATGATTTTTTATAACTTGGTCAAACATTATCACATTGTCTCATCCTTGACTTCTGAAACAATTTACATCGTCAAATACCGCTCGTGAACCATCGTAGTCTTCAGACTTGTAATTAATTATAGTGGCTTTCAATCAACACCTCAGAACAGATCACCATATTCATATTCATGGTGAGAGCAGACCGACGAACCAATTGGTGATTGTTCTTGTTCATCATTTGTGTTGATAAGCCTGGTGTTGGCTTAGTGGTTAGGGTGGTGGCTTGGGATCCCAGGGTCCTGAGTTCAAGCCCCGTTGGCTGCTGAATTAACACCAGGGGGTTGACTCAACCTGTCATCCTTCCAAGGTCGGCGAAATGAGTACCAGTGTACTGGTCCCGGTGTATGCCCTGGTTAGAATAGGTGTACCATATCCCTTTGTGTCGTAAGAGGTGACCAGGGTTGGCGTCAGTAAGGGCATCTGGCCATAAAACATTGCCTCAAGAAAAAGCCCAACCCCTGCACAGCAGGGAAAAATGGCTGTAAAAACGGTCATTTTTTATCATTTGTGTTGATGCGACCACTTTGGTCACTGGCTTGAGAGGGTCAGGTCAGGTATGGGAGCATGTGCCAGAACTGCGCGTCGCTGCGTCCACTTTCTGCCGGTACTCCAGGAGCCTCCGTCTGGCCATCCCCCAGGCAGATGCCAGGCCCATCCCCATCTCCTTGAGATGATGGTCAACCTGCTGCAACCACGAGGCACGTGGTCGGCCCACTGGTCTCCTCCACTCATGAGACTCCCTCGCTGAGAGAATCTGGTGAGCAGGATCAGTGTCAGGAAAACGAGCCACATGTCCAGCCACAACTGACGCTCACGGACTATGCAGAAAACAAATCTCATCCGAGTCTCTCTCAGCAACCGCTCGTTGGACACAAAATCCGACCAGCGATAGCCAAGGATTCTCCGAAGAGACCTGGTACCAAAGGAATTCAGTCTCCATCTCAGATCCTTCGTCAGAGTCCAAGTCTTGCATCCATAGAGCAAGACTGGAAGTACCAAGGACCTGAAGACTCGGACTTTCATCCTCCCGCACAAGTACTGGCTGCACCACACCCCATGATCCAGTGAATCCATGACTCCCCAGGCCCCACCCAGACGTCTATTGACCTCTGACTCACAACCAGCAGAGACATGAATATCACTGCCAAGGTAAGTGAATCTCTCCACGACCTCAACATCCTCACCACAAACAGACACGGACAGGACAGCAGCATCCAACATGTCACCGAAAGCCTGGATCTTAGTTTTGACCCAAGAAACCCGTAATCCCAGCGGCTCCGACTCCTCATTCAGCACCTCGAGGGCCCCCAAAAGGATATCTAAAGTCTCCGCAAAGATGACTGCATCATCTGCAAAATCAAGGTCCGAGATCTTGACATTCCCAAACGATGCACCGCAGCTTGATCTCTGACATCCTCCCGAAAATGCAGTCCATACAAGTGCTGAAAAGTGTGGGGGCCAGTACACACCCCTGACGAACTCCAGTAACAACTGGAAATAAGTCAGAGATGGTACCACCACACTTCACAGCACTCTCAGTACCAGAGTAGAGTTCAGACATCAGATCGATCAGTTTTGGTGGCACCCCATGAAGACCAAGAATCCTCCAGAGGACATACCGATTCACTGAATCGAACGCTTTACAGAGATCAACATAGGCTGCAAGCAGCCCCTGCCGAAACTCTCGTCTGCGTTTGGTGAGGACACGAAGAGCAAGGATACGGTCAATCCTTGACCTCTTTGGTGTAAAGCCTGACTGCTCTGGACGCTGGTGCTCAAGCAGATGGTGGCGAACCCGATC
The DNA here is from genome assembly GCF_056783735.1 of Eptatretus burgeri. Classification (NCBI taxonomy): domain Eukaryota; kingdom Metazoa; phylum Chordata; class Myxini; order Myxiniformes; family Myxinidae; genus Eptatretus; species Eptatretus burgeri. The sequence continues at coordinate 3,229,508 of NC_140965.1, read as the reverse complement.
AAGAATTATTTGAGTAAAGACCTTGCCCGGCACTGAGAGCAGTGTCACCCCGCGGTAGTTGTTGCAGTCTTGGTGATCACCCTTCACTTTCCAGAGAGGGACAACAAGGCCCCTCTTCCAATCAGTTGGGATGATGCCTGTGTTCCAGGCAGAGCACAAAACTGCCTGCAACGACACGAGTGCAGCATTTCCACCAGCCTTGAGAAGTTCAGCATGGATGCCACAGATCCCTGGAGCTTTGCCCCGTTTCAACTGGTTCACCGCAGCCCGTGTTTCCACAAGCGTAGGTGGACCACAGTTGATTCGAGGGTCAGCAACAGGGATTGTAACACCCTTGACGTCCAACTCAACAGCTGGGGGATCAGCCTGGTATAACCGCTCAAAGTAACCGGCCCAGCGGGCCTTCACTTCAGACTCCTCTGTCAAGAGCCTACCACTCTCTGCTCTAACTGCAGTGCTCCGAGCAATGGGCTTGGATGAACGCAATGCGCGAATTCCCCTGTAAGCGGGACGAGAATCACCTGTCCACAGGTGATGCTCTACCCCTCACAGATTCCTCGCACATAGGCATCCTTGTCCACCCTCAGTGCACGTACAGTTTTACGCCTCAGCTCCCTGAACAGCTCAGCTCTGCCATTCAGCCTGGCCCTGCGACTCTGGTCAATGGTATCCAGTGTCCCTTGAGAGACAAAATTCTTCTTTGCCCTGCGGTGAGTTCCAAGACATCCACCGGCAACATCAAGGACGGTGGTCTTGAAGGCACTCCACAACTCTTCAGGACCCCCCAAAGCATCCAGACCCCCCAAGTGTCCACTCAGCCTGTTCGCAAACTCCTCAGCTACTCTCTCATCCCTGAGCTTGCCAACATCCAGCCTAGGCTGGGATGGTACCATTCTCCAGGATTTAAGGTGTAGCTTTGGAGTTGCTACAACAAGCCTGTGGTCAGTATTGAGGAACTGAGCACTCAGGTAGACCCTGCAGTTCTGGATCATCCTCCTATGACCGTCAATGAGGACATGGTCAATCTCCTTTGCCACACCGCCAGCGTTGGAATACCAAGTCCAGTGATGAGCTTGTGGGCGCTGAAACCATGAATCAGCCACCCTAAGTCCATGACTTCTTGCAAAGTCAAGGAACTTCGTGCTATTCTGGTTCATAGTTCCTGACCCATGGGGACCAACACACACCTCATAACTATCCCTATCAGTTCCAGTCGATGCATTGAAATCCCCCAAGACTAGAAGTGTATCTCGTCTGGGGCACTGATCAACCACAGACTCGAGCGTGGCGTAGAATGCATCCTTTACGGTGAGATCACTCGCCTCAGTCGGAGTATAAACAGAGACCAGGGAAATGACACCTAAGGAGTGACGAATCCTTAATCTCATAATACGCTCGTTGACCGGTGTTACCTCAATTATCATTGGGGACAGCTTATTGGACACAGCTACAGCAACTCCTTGGGTATGGTAACCATCAGAGCGACCAGACCAATAGTAGGTGTAACCACCCACCATTATCTCACCGCAATCCGGTCTCCGAACCTCAGAGAGTGCTGCAATCCCGATGTCCAAACGCTTGAGCTCAGATGATAACAGAGACAGGTGATCATCCTCTCTTAGGGATAGGACATTCCAGGCACCCACCCGAAGGGACCGCCTCAGGTTAACCCAAGGAGACCGCCGTCTGGTGGACGACACCTCAGCACCACTCCGACACACTCTCCCGCAATCTGACCCAGGGATGTTACCCCGTGGTTTCCCTCCTATCATCAAAGATTGGGGGTCCCGAAGGCTTTGCCCCAATCCCGTCATCCGGTGAGCTGCCCTGCGAAGGGAAGCTGCATAGGAGGTACTCCCACGGAGTTGGTTTACAGATTTTTTTTGCGTTTTTGTGTTTTGCGGAATGAAGGGTTTTACGGTGGCCGGAGTGCAAATCCTGCCACCACCCTCCTCATGAAAAAGTAACCCAATTGCAGGAGGACGTCCGCAGACACAGTTGGGCACTAGATATGGATGGCCGTTGGCTCACAAGGAGGCTCCTCCGCCCTTTGACAGGTTTTGTTTTTAATCCTGCTGGATGTCCATATCCAAACATCCTCCTCACCAGAAAACCTGGTGTGGGAGACGGTTTTGTCGCCGACAACCCGACCATGGAACAGGTTAGTGCAGGTTTACATGGTACCTGTAGCAGGTCACAGATCTAACCTGACCTAACTCCAGAAATGAGAAACAATCCTCAAAATTTATCATTTTTCTCTGACCCAGATATGGTATGTATGGTATGGTGAGTTACCAGTGACTGCAGCGTTGGTGCATGGTGCAGTGCCTGAAAAATAGTAAATCATGATCTTATGATTCTGTTTCATTTTTACCTCAACCAATGAAATAAACTGAGCTCATGAAATGCCTTATATGAAGCGATATTATGGAGAAACATTTCTCCAAGAGACGACACTGGATGAAGTAATAAGAGTTCGAACTCGTGGCTGATTTTTTCATCTGAAAATACAAGGAAATTATGTGAATGTGTCGTCACTACCAGAATACGACCACGCATTTCATACTTTTCTTGACAAACGCCAATAAATTCATTCCAAACCACCTTTTCAATTCCGATAACTTTGAAAATGTGACCTTTATTTGACAAAACCTAGGACACCGACAATGCAGTAGAGAAAATTATCAACATGATGTGGTACGAGTGACAGGTTATTAGCCGCAAAATCTCGAAAACCCGGTTTCGGTCAACAACTTTCAAAATTTGACCTTTGCATAACCTTTGAAGGTCACAAAACAAGGTTGTGGACATTAAAATAAGGAAATAGAATACGTGCTATAGCTTAATGGAGTTAGTTCATCGAAGAAGGTCGAAAACCCGGTTCGATTCCCACAACTTTGAAAATTTGACCTTTGTGGCCTTTAAAGGTCAAAGGTCAAGGATTATGACCTTTGGTGCAAAACTTCCTCTGGAACATTCCAGGAACAATATAGTATCATATAGGCTATATGGCATTTCGCACTCATCGGATTATCGATACTTTTATGAAATCAGCGTAAAAACAAACTTGAAGGGGGCGCCACGGGCAAGGTGTTCGAGATAGAGCAAAATGGTTTCAAGACTTTAGGTGGGGAATGACCTCAAGATTATGCATAAAAAATATTGTCATCCGAGCTCTCAAAGTTTGGGTGGTTGTATGTTTTTAATGTCAAAATTCGCAATTATCTAAGTTTTTGATCTTGTGACCTTGACCTTGGAACGAAAATGAAAAATCAGACAACGACAAGTTTTAGATAATTCATTTTGCTGTTCAAATGCCAAAGAACCCATTCCCCATTCAGTCAATTCCCTTGGAGAAGATAGATTTTTAATCCGACTACCCCTAAAAATGGCTATTTTTTGGGCGTGGCTCCGCCCACAATGGGCGTAGCATGCCCTCATCCAGGCAAACACAACGAGACATTGATATCGAACACATAACCAAGTTTCATCAATCTCGGATCAAAGTCCACAGAGTTATGCTCTGGACAGACAGACACAGACATAACGAATATAGTGGTCAATCTGGCTGGCGCTCGTGAACCAATAGATATTTCAATAATAAACGGGAATAAGATGCAATAGATATTTCAATAATAAATGGGAATAAGATGCAATAGATATTTCAATAATAAATGGGAATAAGATGCAATAGATATTTCAATAATAAACGGGAATAAGAGAGAATAGATATTTCATGAATAAATGCTTCACAAAAGTATTTGGTTTCTGTATGAAATAATAGTTCACGTGTTGAAGGTTATGTTAGCATACATCCAACGTCGACCAACTATTTTGTGCGACTAAGCTACTACTCTATCCTCTAAATCGTTTCCCCATTTATGATCTGTCCAAATGTGTTCTGTTGAAAAGGTAAGCAGCTACTTGTGTGCTGCAGAGTGAATCCCCACAGCCTCCCCCCCCCCAACCCAACTTCACAAGGAGGCATGAAGATCATGAAAGGAGGAGAAAAAGGGGAGGGGGGAGGCACGGCACCTCAGCATCCTTGCCTGAGGCAGCGGAACATCCCCGAGGGTTCGAAGCCTCGAGAAGGCCGATGCAGAGGCTATAAAAGCCATGTTGGGAGAATGTGCGAATGAGTCAGAGGTGCGCAGAGGGGGTGAGTTGGAGAGCTGCACAGCAGTAAGAGAGCGAGTTGGTTGGTTGACACCAATCCAAAATGAAGGGATAGCCCTGTGAGGACGAACACGGAACGGAGCGAGGCACTACCAGACAACGGCACTCCAGTTTCAACCGAGCCTGCAACTCCCGTCACAACCACAACCAGGGCCATAAGTTATCGGATAAGTTGACGGGATTATTCGTGGGTGCGGGACATAATCTGTACAGAATTCTCCTTCATTGTAGTGTTACTTTTCTGTTCTCCTCCCTCCCTTTGTATAAACCAAATTTTCACCACGGAAGTGTTGGTTTTGTGCACGCCCTGGAATTGGGACACAAACGTGGTGCTAGTAAATCCAGGGCCATTGGAAATTGATGCAAACACCCCTCATGACAAACATGACGGTTTGTCAAGGGTCTTCACTTGGCCCCCACCCCATCCTTTTGAATTGATGAACTCATCATAGGCGGCAGGCTCGTTGGAGTTACTGTGCGTCGGAAACCGATGTAAACATCTTTTTGGCTTTTCCGGCAGATGGCGTAGAGTCCTAAGGACTACCAGTTGCTAAATTAGTGACCCGGTGGGAGATTTGACCATGTCCATCCACATCACAGTTACAATACAATTTAATTAAAAAAATCCAGCTTGGGTAAAAGAAAAATGTAAATTTATCATTGAAGACAAAAAACAACAACAAGTATTCGGGGCATTCCAAAACAGGGTCAATTGACATCTTTACATTGAGAGTAGTTCTGCAAAGGGGCCAACTCACCGCTTGGCTTTCGGCAGGCCGAGAGGGGTAAGACAAAGATGGGAATTAGCAGGAGCAGGTCGGATTCTGAGGCGCAGCTTGCAAGGCTTCTCTCCGAGGATGGTCAAAGGGCAAAAGATTGGCACAAAAAAAAAACACAAAACAAAACAAAAAAACAACATTTATATTTAAAAAATAAAAATAAAAAAAAGCAGAAAAACAATTACAAATAAGGTTGGAACTGCATTTGTGAAAAATGTTCTGTTTCTACTCTTTCAAGACATCTATTACTAAAAGGAGAAATGTGTGTCCATGTGTCGGTCACGCTTTATTCGAAAGGACTTCTGCTGTCGTAAAAATCCTAAAAAAAGGTTAGTTGGAAAACCAATGATGTATTTGCTTGGAAAAAAAAATGTGTCCGTTTAATCATGAAATTATCTGTTTTAAAAGCCCATCTTTTCAGGATGGAAGAAGAAGCATGACTTGAAGCTTTAATGTAGTCATTCCAACGGTACGACAGCAGGAACCCTTCAGAATATAGTGTTACCGACATGGACAGAGCACAACAAATTATATAAAGTAATACTTCGTGAAGAAATAGCAAAATGTATAATAATACATGGGACACACAAACAACAAAAACTATCACCACGAGAACTGCAGCAACAACTACGTGTTATAAAACATCCTTTTTTGTGTGTTTCACTTCATTTTACACACTCATTGAGACTCACAGATAGACGTGCCATATGTTTATGAAGTGCTACATGTAGTCTTTTGCGACGAGTAGTGTAGACAAAGAGTAGAGTAGAGTAGAGTAGACTACGAGTAGAGTAGACTTTTCTGCCAGCAAAGCGATGAGTAGACACGACTAGTTGTGAACTAATAGGGATCCTTTTGCATGTATATCGGACATATCCTGATGTCCAATATACATACAATGAGATTAAGGTCAGTTCAGCAGAATTTCTCAAGCGTGATGTAAAAATGACTTGAGGAACACTCTGGTGCCAAGGTCTAAAGTGACAAACTCAACTTAGAATGGAGTAATATCTCGGAAGAAGGCAAGCAAACCGAGATATGAAGCTCATCGAGCAAATGAAAGTCGAAATAGGATGGTGAATAATGGGTGGTTTGCAAATAAATTAATGAGACTTGACAACAAAACAAAAACAAACAGGAAATTAAATTTAAAATTATTTTTAAAAGTCAAAGTACTGGCTAAAACTACTTCCTCACTCTGCTCAGCATTTATAGTTGTTAAAGAGTAGTTAAACACCTTTTGTGGTGGCCATCTTGGAAAATGGCTGCCTCAATTGATCATAGAGTATTTCTGAAAAATGACTCGAACTTTGCATATACAACCCTTAATAAACGTCCAGTATAAAATTTGGCACAATCCAGTATAACCTTTGTAAATAGTGATCCATTGGATTCCGAAATAATTGATAAAACAGATCAGAATTTGGATTTTTCTCACATTTTTTTTTTTTTTTTAAACACCGAGCATCATGCTTACTGAAATATTTATGATATTTAACATGCAGATATCTCTCCTAATAAGTGTGTGTGTGTGTCTTCTTCACAACACCAAAACCATGAAACTGAGCAGCCTGAAAAACTTTGCATCCATACTAAGGGAACCCCAAGGAAGTGCATGAGTGAGAAGTGAATGTTTAGTTCAATTAAAAGACTCCTTTTGAAGATGATCAATGGCCTTATTTAATGATATCCTTTATTCGGCGCATCCTTGGCCACCTCTCTCTTTGGGATCTTAAAGGCCTCTTCTGGGTAACCTCGTTGAGGTCTTAACCCGCCATGTTTTTTGGCCTGCTCAACCATGCCCCGACCTTTGGAACAGGCCGCAACAATTTCTTAACAATAAAGTAAAAAAAAATTTCCACTTTCCTCACTCATATTGAATGCCTGTTCATCACAGCTACGAATTGTTGTGTACATCACTTTTGTAAGTGCTATCGTTTTCAAATTAGGAGCTTGGAGCGATTTCATGCATTATATGAGATCATTTTCCACAATCTACTCTCATGGACTCATTAAAGTACATCATCAAAATATTATTTCGCTTTTGAGGCGGATATCATCCGTACTAAATTAGTGTCAAAATCTGGAATGAAATCTGATGATTTAAAGAAATAATGAGTCTTATAACTAAGCCAATATACCTATTGACTTTAAGCAAGCAAGGCTATGTTCCCTCCTCCATTGACACACAAGAAAATGTGAAATTTCCAAAACATTAAACTTATCTTTTCTACTGTTTGGAGAATTATGTTGAGTGAACCAAAAAATTTAAGAATGTGCCAAAATTAACCAGCTTCATTGAGCTATATGATTGAATGCATTTACTGCTTGACCTCGACACCTGTCCCACAAAGGGACTGCTTATCCAGAGAGTCTGCTAAATCGGTCTATTTTTGGAGGTTTCGCGAAGTGTTCTACAGGGAATCAAAGCAAATCTGGTGAAAAACGGATGTTTTAAAATAAAGTTATAATGTTTGTGCTGACCGCAAACAATGTACCACATGAAACATGCACAGACAAGCAGGCAACGTGGCGGATTATCTGCAATGTTTATTTCACAGGCGATTAAACTTTGCGATGTCTCAAGGTTGTTGTACATCAAGCTGCAACTCTTTTGTGGATGAAGTCATTATTTGAACGAATTCATTTTATTTCTCTAACTGCTGTGTGCACGGTGAAGACTGGCTGTAAAGTTAAAAGGATCCTTTTTGTTTATGCAGCCACAGCCTGGCCAGCCGTTCCTTATCAACCATTTAATTGGAGCGTTTGCTTGAGTGCTTAATCCACTTGTAGAGCGTCCAATAGTCGATAGTGGTACCGTGCTCCATGATCGTGAGTGAGCGGTACCACGCTCCGTCATCGTGAGTGAGCGGTACCACGCTCCGTCATCGTGAGTGAGCGGTTGTGAAATAACACCCGATTTCCGAGCCATTTGCCGTATTAACGCGTTTTCTAAATTACAGAGCCAAAATTATTTTTTCCACCTGTCACACGCAGCTCTTTTTAAAGATTAATGTTTGTGAACATATGCATGAAACGTCTATATAAATGCAACAATCTTTTTCGGTGAAAGATACTCAAGGTATCTAGGTTGTATACAGGAATCACACTCACTCCAACCTGCCGATTCCCCAAAAATTGCCGATATTGGCCAAGTGTGTGTGTGTGTGTGTGTGTGTGTGTGTGTGTGTGTGTGTGTGTGTGTGTGTGTGTGTGTGTGTGTGTGTGTGTGTGTGTGTGTGTGTGTGTGTGTGTGTGTGTGTGTGTGTGAGAGATAAGACGTCATCCGTGGACTGGATGTGACACACTTGGGACATTTGCCAGGCAAGGAAAGATGAAGCCTTTGAAAATCCTCCTGTGTGACTATAAGTTCATGGATGTCTTTGCATTACTTGGAACGAGCTGGAACATTATCAATGACGTGTTCTGCATCATCCAGAAGTTTGTCAACTTTACTGTCACAATAGCAAAGTGGTTAAGGTTCATGAAATCAGATAAAACTCGGATAACAAATGTTCCGCAGCACACGAGGGGAGCTCGAATCAGCACAGCTTCCAGCTTGAGGACAAGCTCCTACAGGACACGTTGATTTAACTTCCAGGCGGCCATATGGTGACGGAGTTTTGTCAATTCCCCACATATTCCTAACCCCAGTCAAGGGCATGGATGGACAAGGGAAAATGGCAGCCTTCTTATCCCATGGATGACAGAATCCCCCCGCTACCAAAGTTGTTCTCAGTTTGATGTCGTGCAAGTGTGATCACTCTTGTCGGCCAACTGACTGCTCATGCATCATTAATGGCCTGAAATGTACAGCAGTGTGAAAGTTGCACACTTCCTCCAACATGGCCAGTGATGATGAGGAGCCAGAGCATGACCAGCAGGACACATCAGATGGTGGTGACGAATGAAAGGACACCTACACCAGCATGTGAGTAATTATCTGAAACTTGAAGAACAGCATTAAAGCTCATACTTGCCTCTGCATGTTAAATATTTCTTATATCTGAATGTTAAATATGATGGGAATACTAAAGGGGGGGGGAGGGAGTGATGGAGGGAGAGCGGGGGGGTTAGAGAGAAGAGGAGGATGGGCAGGGGAAGGGAAGACAGTGCGAGGTGAGAGGAAGGGAAGGCAGACATGTGGTGGAGCGTCAATTACGATTCATACTGTCTCATCAAAATTATTCTGCATAGAAAAACAATGACGATGGAAAAAATTAATGTCTGAAATCGATTTTCTACCAGTAATACTATAAACATGGCCCGGACATGTCTAGAGACAAACACTGTCCAGACATAACCACCGTCTGGATATGGACGGAGACAGAGAGGAGAGTGAGAGAGGAGGGTGCTGCACTGTATGGGGGGGGGGGTACTGGAGTAGAGCAAGGATGGGAGGGAGAGAGAGACAGAAACAGAGAGAAAGATATAGGGGAGTTAGCAGAGAAAATATGTAAGGCTTTATGAAAACACACACACACACACACACACACACACACACACACACACACACACACACACACACACACACACACACACACACACACACACACACACACACACACACACACACACACACACACACACACACACACACACACACACACACACACACACACACACACACACACCAGTAAGTTTTGTGACATCGACAAGCCTAACAGATGATTTTGATCCATGTCTGATGAATATTTTGCTGTTTACATGTTTGCTCAATCTGAGGCAAATGATGAAGACATGTGTCCTCTGTGATGCAAACAAGTTCCGGGAAGTTTCCTGCAGAGTTTTTGGCATGCAACAGGATGCGCGTATCTGCCTCTTCTTGGCTGGATTGGAGGTCATGGATTTCTCACCAACCATCTGCAGTTAACATGAAGCACCTGTTTCCAGACATGACAAACGTGCTTTTGCTTCCAAGCTTTGCTCTGATGATATTCTCCTTCCAGCTCTCTGTGAGAAAAGCAGTAAACTTGTTCTTGCTGACTGTGCATGAGACAAGTCGCCTCCAATTCTTGATCTTGTGACGTGGCATTATATTGTTGAACGCGATTGCCTTTTTCAGAACCACGTTGAATGCGTTCAGCAGATTTAATCGAGTGACCATGGTATGCGTCAAATCGCACATCAATTCTGTCACTTCTTTTGTCAATGTGGAGGATTTGTGAGAACACATGATCAGAGAGTTCAGTGAATGTTCGATTCTCACCAAGCAGTTTATGCTTGGGTCCCATGGCATTGATTAGTGTCACAAGTGGATGAGGGACATCCTCTGTTAATAAGACTTTGCTCTCAAGGTATTTTGCCAAAATATCCTTATTTGTTTTCTTCATAGTACCATCACAATTGGCCAATGCCCAAGGTAATGGTCCGAGATGATGAGACAGGACATCATGCATTTCCAATTTTCTGCTTTGAGCAGGTAGAGCGATGTTCCCAAAAAGGGTGGTACTATTGCGGGTGGACTGTTCCTTTTCCCAATAACGTATTGGCAGTTGCGCACCCGGTGCCTTTATTGTGTGCTTCTTATCCTTCGTGGATGCAGTCGTGACAGGTTTCAGTGGCACACACGATGATGATGTTGATTAAACAATGATACCTTTGACACGATGTGAGGTTCCTGCTCCACTTAAAACTTCCTCTTGCCTGTCAACATTGTCAAAGGCAAGCACTGTAGATATGGATGGATGTACGCACATGGGAAGAGGTACTGTGTCAAACTCGACACTTTCCAGCTTTTCCATACTTCATGCTGTCTATTTCTTCCAAACAAGAGTAGGAAGAGGCATGAAGACACGCTCCTACAGCACACGTGTCAATCTAACTACCAGGTGGCCATATGGCAATGGAGTTGAGTCAATTCACGAGACATTCCTATCCCCAGTCAAGGGCATGGATGGACAACAAGTGAAGATGGCAGCCTTGTTATCAGTGAATGACAGGATCGCCGCTCCCAAAGTCGTTCTCAGTTTGATGTCATGCAAGTGTGCTCACTCTTGTCGGCCAACTGACCGTTCATGCATCATTAACGGCCTGAAACGTTGCACACTTGCTCCAACATCGCCAGTGATGATGAGGAGCCAGACAGAGCATGACCAGCAGGACTCGTCAGACGGTGATGACGAATGAAAGGAAACCTCCATGAGTGTGCGAGTAATTATCTGAAATGTGAAGAAAAGCATTAAAGCTCGTACTTGCCTGAAATCTATCCAGATGTTAAATATCATAAATATTTCAGTAAGCACGATGCCAAGTGTAGGAAAATCCAAATTCTGTCCAATTTTCTCAATTATTTTGGACTCCGATTAACGAATATTAACAAACGTTATACTGGCATGTTCAAATTTTAACACTCAACATATTGTTATGAATTCTGGCCCGCCTGGCGTGCGATCGGCCGCGTACCTCTAATGGCAGCCGCGTCACCCACCGGACGGAGAATTCAGTCATGACCCTCCTGGAACTACTGCCAGGAGCCAGTCACGGGTGGGGGTTTAACCTCACCACAACCCAGTCTGCATTCCACCCGCACGAAATAGGGTGAATCGCCGATGTCGATATACCTAAATACCCGCGTGGGTAACCTACCGAGGGGTTGCACCACGCCGCAGCTCGGCTTAGGACACGGACCGTTTAAGCGGTTCGTTTCATGCTACAGGGATAGCCGAGCGGTGTTATCGCCGACCTCGACGGTTCAGATTATTTATCGGGTGTTTAAAACCCACTACCAATCATTCCACGATTCAAGATGGCACTTTCAAAAGAGGGGAAGGACGCAACGAATGGGGAACATTTCACATACAACACAAACAAGCAAGGGCAGTCATGCAATATGTACAGCAAGAAATGAAAGACGTTGCGACCGACTACAGCATTAAATGTACAGGCACTTAAACAGGTTTGCTTCACGGACTGGCGCCACAAACACACATACAAAAGCCCAAAGAAAAGAAAACCTCCCTTCTGCGGCCGGTGAACCCTCTCCGGCACTCTCCTCGTCCGCACGCGCAGGTCCACCACAGACTGCCTGCGGCACCTCCCGTCCACGTCTCCGAGGCGTCGCCCGGACTCGCCACCGGCCGCGCCTTCACCGACAGGTCGCTCAACGCCAAAACGAGAGGGAGGGAGAGAGAACTCGACCTCGACGACAAAGAAAGAGAGAGAGCCAGCACGACCCCGACAGAGAGGATGACGTCGACGACCCAGACAAAAAAAGGACTTGACCTCGACCACCAAGAGAGACTGAGCCCCGCGTGCGGTCCGCCTTGTATAGCGCGGGGCTCCGCCTTTCGCTCCTCCCTGTTTTTGGCTCCGCCTCCCTTCGAGAAGGTTCCCGAAAAGGGGCGTTCCCTCACCCCGACCGCCTCACGCCCTGCATCCACCAATCGGCAGCGAGCTGCCCTCCCCCTTCCCTTCACACCAAGCGCGGGGAAAATAGGCAGGAAAAACCCCACAGGCTTCACAATAGCTTTTGTTCTGCCAATCCTTCTCGGACGGTTTCCGACGCGGAAACCGTCTTACCGTGGTCCGCGGAGGATGGCGTTCATAAGCGGGCGTAGTGGCGAAGATGGTGGTGATTGTGGGGGTGGTGCGAGTGTGGTGGGCGTTGTGGCGTAGTTGTTGTTTGCGTGGAGGTTTGTTGCAATGGTGGCTCAAAATAACGATAGATAAAGAAAAATGGCTATCTCAAAGAGTCGCAGCCCTTTAAACAACGGTGGGGACCTATCTGAACACTCACTTACCGGCATAGCTAATCTAAGGAACCTTTATGGTGTATTGCGAATTTCCACAGCCGTAACAATATCATGTTCAGGGTTGTCTGTGCCTCAGATCAGCCGTTGCAAAGTTGTAATCAATTTTCAGAAATATGATGAAATGAATCAGCCATTTTCCAATATGGCCACCAAAAAAGTGTTCAACTACTTTTTCAAGATGTCCATCACAGTTTTTATTTACTACCTTACTGGACAATACAGTGGATTTTATTCCCCCTTTCTGGTAGTCAACTCGTCTGGTTCATGGACGACCACAGGTTGCCATGTAGTTCAAGTTAGAATCAGCTCTCACACGGGAAAGGCAGTGCCATCCCTGTAGTTTAAAGCAGGAATTTGGAATTTGTCAGGGTGTCGGCACTACGTTACTAACTCGTCACGAAGGACACTGTGTGATCTTTAACCTTCACCAATTAAAGGGGGAGGGGTTCTCTTTAAAATGTCCCACTGACTGGGGGGGGGAGATACCCATGAGATGGCACTGCCGACATCGCGAATGTACCAGGAAGTTACTTCTCTCGAGGTTAATGGCTGTTTGTGTCATGTTGCTGCACAATTTATGTTACAGCTTTCCCACGAGTCAGATAAACCTTTATAGGAAAAAAAAAAAATAAAATGCAAGAGGATATTCCTTATCGCTTGATTCACCTGGGAAAGCGCTGCTTCTTGCTGCACATTTCTCACGTTCATTTCATCCTCGGCTCCAGTGGAATCCATTGTTTTGTTGACCAAAGTTTTGTCTGTAGTCACATTCACAAGCAGTGCCACAGTCTCGCTTTCAGTGCCACTCACGGCCACATCCGCAGCCTTCGTAGCAATCTCAGTCTCAACCAATGTCTCATTCATTTCCCTGGAATGACCCACTTCCTTAGCCATGTGAAGCCCATCGCAATCCTCGCACCAAGCTCCAGGTTCATTGTTGTCAGTGAACCTCTGAGTTTTCTCAACAAACGGACACACAGACACGTTCTCATATTCGTTTGCTGGAATATCACCAGTGACAACTTTGGCTCCATCTCTGGATTCATCACCATCTGTGGAGCAGCCACCTTCTTTGAATTCTGTCCCATTCACAGCCGCTACATCACTGTGCAAACACAAAACAAAATACAAATTAATGAATAAATAAATCCAAATTTAAAAGACAGGTACATGAAGGGGTCTGATGTGAACAGAATGATTAAAGAGATACAAACATGTAGGATTGGGCATCCACCATGGCCAGATGTACAAAATATGCATCAGTGTGATCAAGGTGCACATTCTGGCCAGTTACATAGATAGAGAGAGAGATAGATAGAGAAAGAGAGATAGATAGAGAAAGAGAGATAGATAGAGAGACTGGCCAATTTAACAATGGGTGCCATGTTGCCTTCCTCCACTGGCATAGGTGACAACAGAGGGAGGCAAAAAGAGCCATACGTGCACGGTCATATCACGTTGAAAACACTGGTTTTCTTCCAATCACCAAAGTTAAGCAACATAGAGATTAGTTAGTACTTAGATGGTTGACCACTTGGGCTTCTTTTATCCATAGCAGTAGCGGAATGGAAAGGGTGCACACTAAAATTCATGGCACAGTGCAACAATGGCTATGCTAGCCTGGTTGTGATTATATATATATATATATATATATATATATATATATATATATATATATATATATATATATATATATATATATATATATATATATATATAAATATATATATATTTTTTTTTTTCGGCCTGACGTCAATCTTGATACGACCGAATTCATTGGTTCTAGATATTTATCTGCCTAATTCACGATGGTGGATGGCCGAGCATGGAATGATGGTGGTAATGAGTAAGGGGTGGGGGGGGGGTTGAAGTTACTTCCCCATTATCAAGTCCCATGTCGCAAAAGGAGTTGGGGATGTGTGAATTTATCTTTTGGTTTTATCAATTCAGATCTTTTGCAGGCAGAAAATCAGTCCAGTCAAGTTTTATTGAACAATCTGCATACAAGGTACAACAATGTAACAGTACAATGCAACAGAATAGCAATCAGAGGGGCACCAGGAACAAAATGATGAGGTGGGTCAGGGGAAGGGGTACAGAACAGAGGGACTGTTCACCTGACAATGCTGTGAAATGAAGAAAGAACAAACAGGGAGAGAAGACCCCTGAAATAGAGTTCATTAAATCAAGTTGCAGCACCTAATTGTGGAATATGGTAACCGGCGACACAATTGGCAGATCACTACGATGGTGTTCGTACGAGATGGCTCGAGAGGACAGGAGTCAATGATGATTGTACTACAAAGAGGGTGATTGATGTGTATCGTGAATGTCGGCTCTGTATGAGAAACGGAAGAAACTCACCAAACGCAAACACGATTCGTCATTTGGTTCCCATCCCTATCGGCTCACTTTCCTTGCACATCATGAGGGAAACAATCTGACACCTTTGACCAAAATGACAGAGCATCCATCCCCAAACAACAGAGCAAACCACAACTTGCGAATATATTGTGATATATAATAGGAAGAAAATCCTGTTCCGTATGGATTGTTTGCGGCGTCTGTATATACAGATGTAGGGAGGCAACATGGCATCTCTGAAGTGCAGACGCACACAGTCAATCACAGCGCTGCTAGTACCGGCATGCTCAAGACAATAGATGGCCAGACTCGAGAGGTATACGGCACCGATTGTGACCAATTTAGCAAGGAAAATCAATGAAGGAGTGTGTTGCTCAATTAAAACAGAATATTTACCATTGGTGCACATGTCATACATACAGGGGTCTTCAGTGCAGAGATGGGCATTAACTAATAATAATAATAATAATAATAATAATAATAATAATAATAAAAGATCCTGCACCATACTCTTATTTACAGAGCATTGGTGTTTCTGAAGCAGTTTCTTGGCAAGGGTTAGGCCTAAGTCACATTTGCTCTATGGCGAGGATACGGCGGCCGTACCCCCCCTGAATTGACAGAAACGTGCGGCGGCCGCAGAGTTTCTGAGGTGGCCTCAGGGTGGCCCTACGCCGATTGGCTATCTTTTACAGGCCGTAGGGTCGCCGTGGAATTATAGCGCGGAGTTATAACTTTTTTCATTTCTACGTTCGCCGGAGCAATTCGACAAGCCGAAAAAAAAAAAATGGCTAATAAAAAAAACCCACTCGTTAACGTCCGTCTGGCCGCACGTTCGCCTTAGGGCCCCCCTGCGGTCGCCTTGCGTCTGCCTTGAAAATTCTATGGCCGCCGCAGGAACGCCCTAAGGTCACCGTGCGACATCAAATCAAAGACCGTACGGCAACCCCACGTTTTCGGTCTCCACAATTTCTAAATACGCCGTGCGGCTCCCCGAAATATAAAAACATATGTGACTGCTACATTGTGTGACCGTGGAAATACTGCGGCCGCCGTATAATTGCTAGTGGCCGTAGATTTTGGAGACCCCACGGCCGCCGTGGCAAATGTGACTTAGGCCTTATACTTGGTTGTTTGTGGAGTCCGGCGATATATCAATATACCGGTTAAATTGATATAATTTTCCATATCGATTATAACAGTATTGTAATTGTGATTACTCCAGTATACCGAAAAGAAAAAAAAAAATCGAGATGAAAAAAGATATCCCGGTTTATCACCAACAAATCGAGGAAAGGTGTTTACAATGTTTAAATACCGGCCATGATTTTAAAAGCTTTGATGCACTCGGCGTCTCGGCTAAACGTGGAACAGGCACAGTGAAACGTATGACGTCAAGACGTACCAGTAAGTTCAGTAGGATTTAACTTTTAACCCCCAGCGTCCGAGCTCATCAGCTCCGAACAAGAAATCGTGTTTTTCTTTGCCCTCTTGGCTGTTTTTTTTTTGTATATTATGAGACAAGAGGGGTGGGAGTGGGAAGGACAAAACAGTGGGGAACAGAGACATTAGGAGATCTGTGGAAGGGAGAGGGATGGGGTGGGAACACGGGGAATACAAGATGGACATTACAGGGACTTTCAGGAAGGAAAGCAGGGAATTTGAAAGAAAGTGAGTTTGGGGTGGATTAACGGGGGTAGAAAAGATTGAGGATTTGGATGGGGGACGATAAGAGGTGGTGGTGAAACGCTGTTTTGAAGGCCTGGGGGGAAGAATGGGATTGAACAGAGTGAGGGAGTTTATTCCAAAGGTGGGGGAAAAAAAAGAGGAATGAAAGAGTGAAGGTGAGCAGCGATTCGTGATTTTGGTAGTTTTACCAGAAGGGGGTTGTTGGCGGACCTTGAGTGCCCTGCGGAAATATGGTGGGGACAAATCGCAGACACAGCGGGGGGGGGGGGCGAGACCGGAGAGGAGAGGGGAGAAGACAGACCACAGACCTGCCTGCGGTGAGAGAATGAGAGGCCCAAAGACTCAGCCTCATCGTGGGAGATGCCAATGATCCGAAACGCCTTGGTTTACACAGCGTGAAGCCGAGAAAGGTGGGAGGCAGGAGCACCAGCCCAGAAGGGAGAGCAGTACTCCATCAGTCATCAGGGTATGACTCAGCCAGAATTTGAAACACCGACCTCCCAGGCTCTGAGTGGACGCTCAAACCGCTATGCCACCAATAGACGACTACTACAAGTACTACTACTACACATGCCGAGTTAACGGATGTACCAACCCACTTGGGGGGCTGACCCCTTTGCACTTGGTTCCCTTATATCATTGTCACCATGATAGTACTGTGAGAAATTCATTCATGAAAATGATCATTATGAGGGAAGATGAAGACGACGAAGACCGAGAAAGATGGGCACGAGGTTTGAGCAGGAATTTGTAATTTGTTCATGGTGCCCGTGATAGCTCACCTACTCTTCACGAAGGACACAGTGGGATCTCTAACGTAAACAAACGAATGCCGGAAGACGGGACGCCGAGTTTAACGTTCATCCGAGGGATGACGCAGATCAATCGCCCGTCTATGAGACACCGGGATGACTGTTTATAGCTGGGTCAGGATTCGAACCCACACCAGACAGCTTAGAAGCGAGAGTGCACACCTCTAGGCCACCCTGACAACCCGAAAGCAACCCCCAATTGGGTCCAATTTCAAATGGATAAAAATAATATTGAGGTGCGAGGAGAAAAACAAAACAAACAAAAAAATACAAATCGCAAAGGATGATGGGGGAGATGGCAGCACTTTCCTTCAAACATTAATTTATTTTGCATCTGTTCAGAGAAATTGAAGCAATTCAAAATTCCACATTGTGTGTGAACAGAAACAAGAGTGCTAAATGATAAAAGCTCTCGAGTCCATTATTAATATTCAATACAAGCAGTGATGGTCATCACGAGCACATCGAGTAACTTCAGTTTAACAACACAATTCAATCAATGATAACCACAATATGAAGCAATTCTCCAAATTAACACCCACTCCACATTCTCCAGGTGCATGTTGCAGCATTCATTCATTCATTCATTCATTCAATCAATCAATCAATCAATCCACCCCCGTTGGTTTGGTGCTGCGTCCTTTCGTCCCCAACGTTTCTGATCATGAACCTCCATCTTTGATTGTTGGATTCCTTGCTGGTGAGCAAATTTCCTGAATTTCATCCTTCTGTCTTCTCTTGGTTTCCTTCATTTTGGAATTAAATCACCACATTTCTGATGTTCCCCCATCCTCCACATGCCCAGTCCACGTCGGGTACCACTCCGGCCAGCTCACTTAACTTCCTCTGTCCAGTTTCTGTCCTCGCTTCCTCGTTGGCTACTCTCTACATTCCACGAATCCCAAGTGTCCTTCTCAGGCATCTACTATGAAGATTATGCAAAACTGCATTCCTTCGTAAAGGAATAGGTAGGGATGAGAGGGATGGGCGGGACTACGACCATCAATCAGCCTGATGGGGGCGGGGCCACTAGACACAATCAGAACTACATGTCTGTGATTAACAGTGGAATATTATCAGCACTGTTCGTGCAGGGCAGTCATAGGGCCAATCGACAGCAACAACACACCTTTCCAATAAGAAAACATTAAATTTTTTTAAAAAGGCAAAAGGAAGTAACCATGGTGGGGTGGTCATGAGAAATCATCATGTGAAACCACCCCTACATCTTTCTTTGAATAATGGTTGTCCCTAGAAAAGACAAAGTTATAACTAATAAACAAACGAACGAACAAACGCACACCGGGTAGGTCTCCGTTGTTTTCGGGTTATCTATCCGTCCTAATTTTCTCTGCAACCGCTTAAGCGATTGGCAAGAAATTTTCATCATCGGTGCAACTACTCATGTAGAATGTTTCATTGATAATCATGATGTCATAGGTCACATGGTGTGGCAGCCATGTTGCAAAAAGGAAAAACTTTGGAACTCTCTCCCAAGCCGCTCCATGGAAAAAAACTGAAACTTGGCACATGTGAAGTCCTGTTTGACCCCGCTATTTGCAGAACCTGCTCCGACATTCGTGGGGAGGGGGGTTGCGGGTTTTTAAAAATTTTCCCTCATGGATCACTAACCGGCAGGAATACTGGATTTATTGCCCATTTTTCCATTGAAACCATCCATCCATTGGGACCATACCCTGTACAGAGCATTGGTGCTGCCGAAGCAGTCTCCTGGGCTCTTGGGAAAATCTTGGACAGGTAGCAAATTATCCATACCGGTATCGACTCAGGATACCCAAATGGATCAATCATCCCAGCATGCTGGCATTCATTTTGCTGACCTCGGAAGGATGACACGCTGAGTCAACCATCCATCCATTGGGACCATACTCTGTGCAGAGCATTGGCGCTGCCTTAGCAATCTCCTTGGCTATTGGGCACAATCCTGCACAGCTCGCCACTCCGACACAGGATACCAGCAAGCTGGGATTTGTTTTGCCGACCTCAGAAGGATGACAGGCAGAGTCAACCCCACTTGGTATTAATTCAACAGCTGAGCAGGATTTGAACTCAGGACCTTAGGATCCCAAGCCCGCCACCGAGCCATGAACCCAACACCAGGCATAATATTAACATTGAAAAAATAAATAAATAAATAAATAAAACCAATGTCACCTTGCGGGTGACCCGTATCTTGCCAAAAGGTGACCACGTGTGACTTCTTTAAGGTCACACTGAGGTGAACAGAGCTGCTATCCACCAGGAGCGACTCCTTGAGGAATATCTGCCTACGAGAGATTCCGATCAGAATCGTTCTACAGAGTAACCATGAAAAATATGCGTTTGCCTCATAACATCACCAAATGACGTCATAATGTCTCAAGCTTGACATATCTAGAAAGCACTCATCGAGGTGTTCAATTTGAGGTACTACACGATATGGTACCTAAGATTTCAAAATTTGACCTTGGGGTCAAAAACTTTTGACCTCCAGCGCTAACCATGAAGATCAAGGCCGATCGCCACCAAAAATTAATCAGCTGAGCGCCAGACCATGAGCTATATTCCCATGAAGTTTGAAGACGATCCGATCAAAATTACTCAAAAAATAAGGGTTTCGTCGACTCCCCTGATTTGCGACAAAGTGACCTTGATCTTTGACCTTGACCTTCAAAATTGTATGCGCTGAAAGGGACCTCTATAGGCCTCTGATATGCGAAGTTACAAAAATTTCCAATGATAACTGTGCTCTGCAGAGTGATCGATACGTGATTACAGACAAACAAACAAAAACATACAAGCTGATTAACATATCTTGCAAAAACTTTGTTTTGGCAAGATAATAAAGAATTGTGGAGACCAAATATTTTCGTCAATTTAAACTTTTTCTTTGAGGGAAAATTGTGAGTTATTTGAAAAAAAAGTGTAAGGGTGCCAATATTTTTGGTCACGACTGTTACCAATTGTGTGGGTCATGTTCAGTCTTTCTGTAACATTTACGTAAAATATTGGGTTCCTAACCAATATAATTTTCAGTGGATGTGAATTATATTGAGTTCTCATATAAAATAAAACATATTAAAATGTAAATAAATAAATAAATAAATCACCTTGTATGATCACCCATCCAAAAGGAACAAAAAGCTCTCCACCTCTGATGTCATGGGTCACGTGGTTTGGCAGCTATGATTATTTTTTTTTGAAGAATAAACCTTTAAAATCTCCTCCAGAACAGCTTGACAGATCGAGGGGAAACTTCACGAATAATTAATAGGTCACATGGGTTGGCAGCCATATTGGATTTAACAAGAATCTTTCAAAAAAATATATTATTTCTCTTGAACCACTTCGACAATTGATGTGAAACATCACAATTATGACATAGTAGTCAAGGAGAAAATATGCTTTAAAATTCAACCTGATCGGACGCATGGTTTGGCAGCTAGAATTATTATACATTTTGAATGTGGGTTCAAGGATTTAAATCAAACTTTGTACAAGTATGTATAATAATGTAATAATGTGGGTAGAGGCACATCTGGCGATATAGAAGAGTGCTCTTCTCCTTTAAAATGCTTTTATTACTCGTTTCTTTGCTTTTAAATTTTTTTTGGAAATGTATATCGATGTTTTACTCCTGATTTACAAAAGTTGTTGTGCATACTTTATAGATGATCTCACATTCGAACTAGTATGTACTTTACAGAAATATGTGTGGGCTGTTGCTGTCACCGACTTCCTGATTTAATATTGTACTGTTAACTACTCCCATATACTCAGTGTACAGAACATTAGGAACACCTGCTCGTTCCATGAAATGGACCGATCAGGTGAAAGCTATGATCCCTCGTTGATTGCACCTGTTAAATCGACTTCAATCAGTGCAGATGAATGGGAGAAGACCGGTTAAAGAAGGATTTTAAAGCCTTGAGATGATTGAGACATGGATTGTGTGTGTGCCAGAGGGTGAATGGGCAAGACAAAAGATGCAAGTGCTTTTGAACTGGGTATGGTAGTAGGTGTCAGGCGCACCGGTTTGAGTGTGTCAAGAACTGCAACACTGTTGGGTTTTTCATGCTCAACAGTTTCCCGTGTGTATCAAGAATGGTCCACCACCCAAAGGACATCCGGCCAACGGCAAACCAGTGGTCGAAAATGGCCAAAGGAAGCCGACACAAATTGTGCAGAGCAAAAGATGGGCTACAGTTCGTCAACTGACAGTCCAGTACAACATTTGTGCCAAAAGACCCATAAAGAATGCACAATTCATCATACCTCGACACGAATGGGGTATGGCAGCCGATGACCATACAGAGTTCCACTTCTTTCAGGAAAAGCAGGAATCTGCGGTTGCAGTGGGCTAAGGAATGAAAACAATAGACACTGGAGAATTGGAAAAAAAAACATTGCCTGGTCTGATGAATCCCGGTTCCTACTGTTTCACGCTGATGGGAGGACTACGGTATGGAGAAAACCACATGAGTACACGCATCCATCATGCTGCGTGTCAACATTGCAGGCTGGTGGTGGTGTGGGGTGTTTTCTTGGCACACCTTGGGCCCCTTGATAAAAATGGAGCAATGTTTGAATGCCACAGGCTATATGAACATCATTGCCAATCAGGTGCATCCCCTCATGGCAGCAGTGTGTCCATTTGCAAATTGATTTCTTCAGCAGTATAATGTCCAATTCCATAAGGCCAAGACTGTTCAGGAATGGTTCCATGAACATGACAGTGAATTTAGCTTACTGCAGTGGCCTGCCCAGTCACCAGATCTCAATCCAAATGAGCAGCTGTGGCATGAGATGGAACGAGATATTCGGAGTAGAGATCCGCGACCTGCCAACTTGACACAACTGTGGGAAGCATTAGAGCCAACATGGACCAACATCCCTGTGGAACGCTTTGGACACCTTATGGAGACACTGTCCCAACGAAATGAGGCTGTTCTGAGGGCAAAAGGAGATGCAACTCAATATTAGGAAAGTGTTCCTCATGTTTTGTACACCGAGTGTATATAGGTCTCATTGGGCAAATGTGTCTAGCGGCCCCACTCCCATCAGACCGAGTCATCATCCCACCCACCCCTCCCTTCCTATTCCTCAACAAAGGAATGCAGTTTTACATACTTTTTGTGGAATACTTTCAAGCTATTAAAATTTTGATTAGAAAGGATGCTTGCACGAAGTAAAACTATGTCGGATGGTATCAGAATCGTTGCCATTGAGAGAGGCAGCTCGGAAATTGAACGGCTGAAGATGATTATTATGAGTGCTAACAGCGAGTACACTCTGATAATACCAAACCGATAATGAGTTTTAGTATGACTTTTTGTTGAGAAACTGAGATTTATGACTCTCCTTAAGGTCGGAAAATAAAGCAATGTAACATGAGTAACCGTAACGTGAATAACCATTTCTTTTACAAATAATGTGCAACCCAATGACAGGTATATCACCCATGCAAAACTATTTTCCAAGTATACTTTGTACGAGGACACTTTTGTGAGGAAACCTCTTCTCATTTTGTGCATGTCCAAATTATGTAAAGTGTGTAACCAACACTTCTCGATGTATATTGCACACTTAAACATTTCATCTGAATATATGCGTCTGTGCTGATGAAGGTCAGGCTGTGTAGCCACTCTTAACAGAAAAAAAAATAAATCAAATAAATAATAATATTTTAAAAAGTATGGCTTTCAGTGCGTCAATTAATAAATTAGGGACCTTCGAGCAAGCCAAACCCCCTCCAAATGTAACACGAGTAACCGTGGAGTTACCCACAAGACCTTTGACCCCCCCAAAAAATCATACATTTTCATCTCTACATCACAGTACACACCTATAGCATGTTTGGTCAAAATCCCTTTAGCGGTTCACAAATTATTGCGATAACTAAAATCTGCTAATCTCAGCTAAAGTCACATGACATTTAACCCTTTGAGTCTCAAATCTAGTCAGTTCATATTTGCATCATAATGCACCTTTGTACAAAGTTTGAGAATTTTTTTTTAATCCCTTCAGTGGTTCACAAGTTGTCGTGGTAACAAAAATTGATCATGGATGGACGGATGAGTGCACGCACGAACCGGCAGTCGGACGGACAAGTCGAAAATATAATGCCTCCGGTGACTGGTGGCAGAGGCATAGAAAACGGTACGTGCCGCTTCCTGTTTAACACTCAGCCTTAAAAAGGATGGAGCACGGACAAAACACCGGGAAGGCAATATCAAAGCACACAGTAAAACCCTTGCCAAGAAACTGCTTCAGCAGCATCAACGCTCTGTCGCGTATGGTACGTCAGTCAAAATTGCAATAAGTATCGATAAAAAAAATTTCCCCCTCCCTTCATAAACGTTCACCCTCCCCAGATGATAGACATTTCCAAGGAAAATTCAGCATCTTAAATCCCCCCCCCACCATTGAGCTTACCATTTTATGACACAATCGTATTGACCGAAAGCATGAGGAAATTCTGCCTCGAGTCTTTGCAGCTCTTACCGTTCTCGTTTACACCCAATTCCAACATCGTCCGCTTGCCACCATGCTTCTGACAACTTCTCCTTGTTCGTCACAGTACAAAACTCCAGGAAAGGTGAGATGCGGTGAAGAAAAGGAGAACGAAGCGAGACATCCTCCTGGCCAATGTTCAGGTTCAACCTCAATAGTTCATCATCCTTCGAGTTGGAGTGGTCCCACGGTGGTTGCAAGCGAACTTGCTCATCTCTTCGGTCTTTTGCGAGTTCTGTCTCCAGGTGGCTGTCAGATACAAGACTGGGTGAAGACTTGCCCCATCCGGAGAAAACGTCAAATTGGTTTGGACCGCTGAACAGTTGAGCGCTTAAGCTTCCATGTGCAACACGTGGTTCATCGGTTTGAACAGAAACGTCATTTATGGTCAATGATAATTTACTGTTTAAGAAACAGTTATCCACAGTTTGTTCGAGCATTGCTGGTCCTTTATTTTCCTGAAATGACATTCTTTGCTGAGACACTGTCGACTGCACCGCTTCCTGGCTTGCCACCTCACCCGCTCTATCCCTCAGCGTTGTCATAGCGGGATCAGACAAAGGAGGACTTTTACTTTGTCCCAATTGCTTACACTTCAATCCACTTCGCAGAACTCGCGTGGATTTTGAGGAAACCTTCTTTTTATTCGGTTTGGCCACTTTGACCTCCTCGCTTTGCTTGAACAACATAGCACAAAGGCACCGAGGTGCAAATGTGATGACTTCTAACTCAACGAAGGTCACAGCAACTGCAAAAGAATGAGAATGGATTACGAAGTAATGTAAACAACATACTGCTACAAAATATGGCCTTTTAAAAGGAAAGTTGTGAAATCGAAATAAAAGCTGAAGCATGCACACCAAATTTACAATTAGTTCAAACATAACCTTTGGTCACAAGCAGGATGTTGCAGTTCTTCAAATTTTAATCAAGTTGTTATGAACGTGTATAAATCAGAGGGGAACAATTTGATACTTTCTTAAATTTCCAGCAAGATGCAACTCATATTATGGATGAAACAAAACAAACAAGCAAAAAAAAAAAAAAAAAAAAATAACCCTCCAAAGATGACAAACGTGGATGTTTCACAGTTTCACGGTATCTTTTTGTAGCAGCACACAGACCACATTGGACAAAATAAGAATTATTGATGCAGATTCAAAGATTGACCACTTAAACTGCCTCACAAAAATCTCTAACAATGTATAATGACATTTGACAGGAATATGATTGAGCGAGGATGCCACGTGACAACAAAAACGAGACTATTCGTTTGTTTTGTTTTGTTTTGCTCGTAAACAAACTATAACTGCACTCGGAAGAGCTCATAGCTCCCTCCACCAGGCCGAACAGTCTACATTTTGTATCCCACCAATAGGCCGGATCTGGAGACGCACCTGAACCGAAATCGAATCAGCTGGTTCTTGTCACCGAACAAACTCAACCGCAACTTATTGGGATAACATGCTACATATCGTTTTTGGCCGTATCTCTCAATCGTGAAGAATCACTTTACAAATTCTCGTGTGCAGATCTTCACCAAAATCGAATCAATTCGACCTGCCAACCAAACTTCGTCTGAATCCATCCACAACTTTTGGAGATATCCTGTTCAGAGACAGAGACAGAGACAGCCAGGGATAAAAAAAAAAAACATGACCTTCATCCACCTTCGGTGGCAGAGGTAACGATGGAAGAGGCTAAAAGAACCAACAAAAATAAGGTGGAATAAAAAGAAGGACCTCATCCAAATGCTCACATTTACCAAGCCCAATGCATTTCCACTGCACATGTATAATTATACGAGCAGGGACCCGTGGAAATTCCATGTGATGTAAAATGTGAAATGAAGTCCTCAACTACCCCCCTCCCTCACAAACCCCAGGACCTCCGCCTCCCAGGTCTAAGGCATCAATCCCCTCCGCACACCAAGCCTTCAACCCCTCACCACTCCACCCTCCCCCCCCCATCCCAACTGTTTCCCATCTTTGCTCTCCTCCTCCACAACCCCATCCTTACCCTCTCAATCCAAAGACTTCAATTCCCGCCCCCCCCCGCCTTTCAACCCCAAGTTCTCACTCTTTAACCTCCCAACCCTAAAATGTCAGTACCCTCTCGACTCCAAGCCTTAAAACCCCTCCACACCCATCACAGTCACATGGCCAACTCAGAATCCCATAAGATATGTGGAAAAAGATATGCGACAATAAACGACCAAAAACCGATGATCTTTCTGATGCATATACACACATCATTAAAAATAAATAATGACCTCAGACAAAGACCTTTTGTAATGGCATGGGTTTAATCCTTGCTTGAGCGAATACCAATCCCCTCCCCACTTCAAGCATTCTCCAGCTTCAGAGACAATGGCACCAAGTAGAACAATCTCACTCACAAAGTTTTGTTCCTTGTGGACAATGCCTGTGCCCATCATGCACAGATGCAAGACTGGTGTGATAATCCAATACGTTTTGTCACCCCTTGGGCCACCCTTCATGCAGAAATTAATGACGTAGTTCTGGCATACCGACAGTAACCCAAGCCTTAGGATTTGACCTCCATATGACAGGAAAGCTGTGGCTTGGGCTAATCCTTTAGCTCTCCAAGTTTTCCAAGTGGTACAGTAGGAGCTTCATTTTTTGGAGAACTTTTGACAATCGAATGCACAGTAAATGCAGCGATTCCATGTATGCATCCAGTTTGCGTTGCTCCTTCACCACACCAATGTCTTTTAATGTCTAACTTCACTGCGAAAGATGTTACACTCCGTCACTGTTTTTTGGTACGAGGTGCGCTTGGCAAAGCAGCGATAATCATCATCGGATTCAGGTAAGATGATGATCCTGGAACACCCTGATCTTTTCTTCATTGTAATATTGAACTTGAATGTGTTCACATGGTTGAGAAGGACAGACTTATGGAAGGAAGGTGGAAGCGCTCACTCCACCAGTGCTTGGCCAATTTACACTTAAATTCGTTTGTCGTCTTCGCTGAACAACGGCTTCCTGTGGAAAACTGTTCCACTCATCCAGCACTCGACTGCTCAAAATAAATAAATAAATAAATAAATAAAGTAGTTCCTGACATCAAGTCTTCTCCTCTCCTTAAATAACTTATTTGAATGACCTCGAGTTAAAGCATGTCTAGTTGGCTCCAAGAAATGACCGATAGATCCTGATCAGCCCATGAAGAATCGTGGTGTACACCAATCATATCACCCCTCCTCCTTCTGTCGTAGAGGAAGTGTACATTAAAGATCCTCAGCCTATCTTGGTAGGGAATCTCCTTCATTTCAGGAACCATTTTAGTGGCCCTCCTCTGTACTTTATCT
Organism: Eptatretus burgeri; assembly: GCF_056783735.1. Classification (NCBI taxonomy): domain Eukaryota; kingdom Metazoa; phylum Chordata; class Myxini; order Myxiniformes; family Myxinidae; genus Eptatretus; species Eptatretus burgeri. The sequence continues at coordinate 3,202,087 of NC_140965.1, read as the reverse complement.
ACGTCGGTCTTAAATCGCAGGTGCCGGAGGATATTTACATATTCTCAAAGAAGTCTAACCAATGTTGAGAACAAAAGTGATAATGAAGTCCTGTTCAGGTGCCTCAATGTCTTATGATGCGAAGTAGCTGGTATCCTTTGTTAACAACTGCAACATGTTGGTGGAATATCAATTCCCTGTCCACTAGACTTCCCAAGTCTATCTCCCAAATGACTTTCTGTACTGTAAATTGATTCATACTGAATTCCTGTCCGAGGTCGTTTCTACCTGTGTGTACCACCTTGCATTTACCTTGGTTAAAGGGAAATCGACACGTGTCTGACCATCTCATGACACTGTCCAAGTCCTTTTGTAGTACTTCAGTTTTTTCTGTGGATCCCGGTGGGCCGTACAGTTTTGTGTCATCTGCAGATATCTGAACTGTTCCTTCCACCATGTCAGGAAGATCATAAATAAAGACGGCAAACAATGCAGGACCCGGTACACTGCCTTGCAGTATACCGCTCGCCATCCTGCACCAGTCAGACATTGCACCATTTACGATTGCTCTCGGCTCTCTTTCTGCCAAGGAGGCTCTAATGCACGCAAGCATATTCCCTCCAACTCCATATGCGTACAGCTTCCACAGCAGTCTTTCATGGGGAACGGCATCAAATGCTATTTTAAAGTCAAGATATTGAACAAACTTCAACTCCTTGATCCAACAGTGTTGTCCACTCCTCCGCCACCCAAAGGAGTAGCATCACACCTGACTGCCCTGGTGTAAATCCATGCTGGCTGTCAGAACATTAGTGGTCATCATATAGTCCATCATCTTGTCCTTTACGATACTTCTAGTCGTTTCCCAACAAACAAAGTCAAGCTGAGGGGTCTATAGTTTTCTGGGGACCTTCTGCTACCCTTTTTGAAGAGACGTGTGATATTGCCCCTTTTTCACTTCTTTCATGGATTTGTTGAAAATCAGGGCTGAGGGTTCAGCTATGCCTGAACTGATCTCTCTTAACAATCGTGGGTGAAACCCATCTGGACCTGGTGACTTGCTTGCATTAATCTTCTTTATCCTCTTCTCAACCTCTTCACTGGTCACCTTCACGTCTTCTTGGTGACATTCAATCTCTAACTACATACCAGATTTGACACTGAGCCAAAAGTTCTCTTGTGTAAATACAGAGCTGAAATACTAAGTGCCTCTGCTTTCTCCTTGTTGGTTTCAGCAAAACTCCCATCCCCTAACTGAAAGACTCAAACACTGATCCGAGTTTTTATCTTACTGTTGGCATAATCGCCAAAACCCCTTCGGGTCAGAGTTAAGGCTATGAACCAGTGAGTCCTCATACTCTTCCTTGAAGTTATGTGTGGTATTTCAAAGTTCATCTTTCACTTCTATGTACTTATCAGTCATAGTCCCTTTCAGAAACTGCATTCACTCCAACATCATTGCTTCCTCTTCTGGATAACAAAAGATTTTCTTATCATGTACAGGTAGTAGACAAAAAAATTAAATGGAAGTACAGTACACCAATGGAGTCACGTAATAGGGTGTTAAGCCACCATGTGTGGCCAGTATGGCCTGTATGCACCATTGCAGAGTCCATCAGCATCTGGAATTCTGCAGGAGGGAAGTGGCACCATTCATCTACAAGAAAGTGAATCACCTCACATCTGTTTGATGGAGGTGGAAAAAGCCATCTCAGGCATTGTTCCAGAATATCCCATAAATGCTTGATTGGGATCAGATTTGTTGACCAAGAAGGCCATGACATATGAACAACATCAGTGTCACACTCATAAAACCATTGGGCAACCACAGTGCTCTGTGGATGAGAGAACTGTCATCCCGTAAGACACCCGCTCCTGGCAGGAAAAAAAATGCTGCAACATGGGGTGAATATGATCACTCGGTACCATCAAGTAGCGATTGACATTGACCTTGCCTTCCAAGGGAATGACTGCACTCAAACCATGCCAGGAAAATGTGCCCCACATAACAGGACCACCAGAACACTGCACTGTTGGAATCAAGCACTCACGGTTGTATAGAGTTATTTAGGTTGGCACCAGACGTGCACCCCTCCGTTTGTCGAGAACATGGTGAAGGACGATTCATCTGACCATATCACATTTCTCCACTGCTTTGTAATCCATTGCCTGTGCTCTTGGCACCACTGGGCTCACAAACGTGCATTGCCAGGTGTGATGAGCGGTTTGTGCACTGCAACCAGACTATGGTATCCTGCTGTGTGGAGTTCTCCACAGACTGCTTTGATGAAACTGGCTGCTCACGTCCCAGATTGAAATTTACAATCAATTATTCTGTAGAGTGCTCTCTTGCTTTGCCTTTCACTTCAAATTAACGTACGGATATCACGATCCTGGAGTATTCAATTCCGCCCACTCGGTGCCGGATTTCGGCATAAGCTAAACAAGCTACAGCTTAGGGCCTCAGTCCGCCTCACAATCCGTGGGGGCCTCAAAAAATGTGAGAAGACGTGTAAAAATGTGTGAATGAGGCCGAAAGAACTGCGATCTTGGTGCGGGATACCATCATGACGAAAAATCGCCATTAAGCCTTCCCAACGCATGGCGGTGGTACTTCCCAGAGTTTCCAAAAGTAACCTGGGGGTTGCCTGACCGTCTACCACCCAAAATCAACATATATATATATATATATATATATATATATATATATATATATATATATATATATATATATATATATATATATATATATATATACATATATATATATACATATATATATATACATATATATATATATATATATACATATATATATATACATATATATATACATATATATATACATATATATATATATACATATATACATATATATATATACATATATATATACATATATACACACACACACACACACACACACACACACACACACACACACACACACACACACACACACACACACACACACACACACACACACACACACACACACACACACACACACACACACACACACACACACACACACACACACAATCGGTCAGGAGTTTGAGAACACTCCCATTTTTCCAGTTTTTACTTCAATTTAAGCAGTTCAAGTCCAGTGAATAACCTGAAATGGTACAAAGCTAAGCGGTAAACTAACAGAGGTTAAAAAAAAAAAGTTTAGGTTACCAAAAACTGAAAAATAATGTAAATTTCAGAGTTGTTAAAAAAGGCCCTTTTCAGGGAACAAGTAATGGGTTAGCAACTGCAGCTATTCTGCAACAATGGAAGTAAATTAAGCCTTGAAAGTTGATGCAAACAATTCGTACAGGTGTCCCAACCTTTGTTGATTAGTTACAAACCCTCTGTCTGTATAAAAGCAGTGTTGGAACAGACTGTGTTGCTGCACCCTCTGAAGCATTATTTGGACAATATTGCACTACAGGAAGTAGTATATTGTTATCATAATGGTGAGAAAAAGGAAATTAAGAAAGAAAGACAGACAGACAGACCATTATAACCCTTAAAAGTGTCAGCCTTTCCTTTTGAGAGATTGCAAAAAAAGTCAAGGTGTTAGTGAGTCCAGTTTCCTACACCATCAAAAGGCACTTGGATACTGGAGGAAACTGACAGGAAGAGGTCTGGCAGACACAAAGCCACAATACAATCAGAAGACAAGTTTCTTAGAGTCAACAGCTTGTGTGATAGGCGGCTCACAGTACAGCAGCTTCAAGCACAGCTTAACACTGGTCGAAGTAAGGAAGGCTCAGTTTCAACTGTGAAGAGAAGACTTTGAGCTGCACGTTTGACAGGTCGAGTGGCAGAAAGAAAGCCATTGCTAAGATGGCAGAATAAGTAAAAGAGGATTGCCTGGGCCATGAAGCAGCACCAGTGGACTACTGAAAACTGGAAGGTCTTATGGACCGATGAATCAAAATTTGAAATCTTCGGTTCATCACGCAGGGTTTTTATACGCCGACGAGTAGGCGAAAGGATGGTTCCTCAGTGTGTGACACCAACTGTCAAACATGGAGGAGGAAGCGTGATGATCTGGGGCTCTTTTGCTGGATCCAGAGTCAGCGACTTGCACAGAGTGACTGGCACCCTGAACCAAAATGGCGACCACAGCATTTTGCAGCGCCATGCAATAACCTCTGGTCTATGCCTAATTGGTCAGGGGGTCATCCTACAGCAAGATAACGACCCAAAACATACCTCCAGGCTATGTCAGAACTACCCGAGAAGAAAAGAACAAGACGGTAGGCTTCAAATCATGGAATGGCCAGCACAGTCTCCAGACTTAAACCCCATCGAGCTGGTTTGGGATGAACTGGACAGAAGGGTGAAAGCAAAGCAACGTACAAGTGCAACACATTTGTGGGAACTTCTGCAACAGTGTTGGGAAGAACTTTCCGAACAATATTTGATTTCCATCGTAGAAAGAATCCCACGAGTATGTTCGGCTGTTATATCTGCAAAAGGTGGCTACTTTGATGAGTTAAAAATTTAGATTAAATTTTGTTTAAAAAAACGATTCCATGATTTCTTTTTTTAATCTGCAATTGTTTATTTGCTCTCGGCTTTAATTTCAGAGTACTGTACATTGAAACATTAAACTGCTTAAATTTCAGTAAAAACTGGAAAAATGGGGGTGTTCTAAAACTTTTGACCGGTGGTATATATATATATATATATATATATATATATATATATATATATATATATATATATATATATATATATATATATATATATATATATATATATATAGTTTTTAAATCGCTCGTGTAGCAAATTTTTATGTGTAGTTTTAAAATGTCTTTATATGTTATTAATTGAAGTCATATTTTAAGCATAAAATATCTGATATCATTTTTCTGATTTTGCCAACAAGTTCATTATTACTTATATTAATAAAAGTGATCCTGATTACTTATTTTGTATATATCGTCATGCGTCGCTGAACGATGGGGATAAGTTCTGAGAAATGCGTCGTTAAGCGATTTTGTCATTGTGCGAACATCATAGAGTGTACTTACACAAACCGAGATGGTATTGCCGACTACACACCTAGGCTATATGGTATAGCCCCTCTTTCAAATTCACTGAGGCCTCCTCTTGCAGCCATTCTCGCCATAATTATAGGCAACCAGATTTGTGCAGCATTTTTATACATGACTAAGCTTGTTGGGATGGTATTTGCTGAATTAAAACATGGGCCACACCTGTGTGGAAGCCCTTGCTTTCAATATACTTTTGTATCCCTCATTTACCCAGGTGTTTCCATCGTTTTGTCCACGACCTGTACATATGCTCTTACAGTTCCTTTGATTTCTCTTAAACTTCAGGATGTGCTTATCCATTTTGCTCATCACTTCAGCACTGAATGCTTCCATGTTTGGATGTCGTTCATGTTTTCCCACTTTCTCCTTCCAGTTGATGTCAGATAATTCTCTAGCCATTGCATCGTAATTCCCTTTATGATAATTAATGTTTCCAGCCTTCTGTGGGTTCCAGTTGGAGTCTGAAAACGAGACAGCAATGACGAGTGCCCCAAATGGGGGTTTGTGCGTGACCGACTCATCATATAGTCTTCGTTGGTGATAAGATCCAGAACATGGGAGCTCTGACCTTGTCAGCTCCATAACATGTTGATGAAGGTACTTGCATGGAATGGAATCTACAAATTGATGTACTGAGTGACATCTTGCAGCATGGGCACACATGGATTGCCAGTCTATTTCTGGATAGTTAAAATCTCCCACAAGTGGAAATTTTTTTAATCTTTGTGTACACATCAGATACAATAACTAACAAAGTTTATCTGAATTTTCTTCTGAACAAGACGGGTTCCGGATAAGGTCAGGTCAGGTATGGGAGCATGCGCCAAAGCAGCACGTCACTGCATCTACTTTCCGCCGGTACTCCAGGGGCCTCTGTCTGGCCATCCCCCAGGCAGATGCCTGGCCCATCCCAATCTCCTTGAGATCCTGATCAACCTGCTGCAATCACGAGGAACGTGGTTGGCCCATTGGCCTCCTCCACTCATGAGGCTCCCTCGCTGAGAGAATCTGGTGAGCAGGATCAGCGTCAGGAAAACGAGCCACATGTCTATACAGCCGCAGCTGACACTCACAGACGATGCAGGTAACAAAGCTCATTTGAGTCTCTCTCAGAAAACGCTCGTTGGATACAAAGTCTGGCCAGCGATAGCCAAGGATTCTCCGAAGAGACCTGGTACCAAAGGAATTAAGTCTCCGTCTCAGATCCCTGGTCATAGTCCAAGTCTCACATCTATAGAGCAAGACTGGAAGCACAAAGGACCTGAAGACTCTGACTTTTGTCCTCCCGCACAGGTACCAGCAGCGCCATACCCCACGATCCAGTGAATCCATGACTCCCCAGGCCTGACCCAGACGACTGTTGACCTCTGGTTCACAGCCAGCAGCGACATGAATATCACAGTCAAGGTAAGTGAATTTCTCTGCGACCTCAACATCCTCACCACAAACAGGTACAGACAGGACAGCTGTATCTAATATGTTATTGAAAGCCTGGATCTTAGTTTTGACCCAGGAAACCTGAAATCCCAGCGGCTCCGACTCCTCAGTCACCTCCTTCAGGGCTCCCGAAAGGATATCTAGAGTCTCCGCAAAGATGACTGCATCATCAGCGAAATCGAGGTCAGAGATCTTGACATTCCCAAAAGATGCACCACAGCTTGATCTCTCAGACATCCTCCCCAGAATCCAGTCCATACAAGTGCTGAAAAGTGTGGGGGCCAGTACACATCCCTGACGAACTCCAGTAACAACTGGAAATAAGTCAGAGATGGTACCACCACATTTCACAGCACTCTCAGTACCAGAGTAAAAGTTCAGACATGAGATCGATCAGTTTTGGTGGCACCCCACGAAGACCAAGAATCCTCCAGAGGGCATCCCAATTCACTGAATCGAACGCTTTACAGAGATCAACATAGGCTGCAAGCAGCCCCTGCCGAAACTCATCTGCGTTCGGTGAGGACACAAAGAGCAAGGATACGGTCAATCGTTGACCTCTTTGGTGTAAAGCCTGACTGCTCTGGACGCTGGTGCTCAAGCAGATGGTGGCGAACCCTATCAAGAATTATCCGAGCAAAGACCTTGCCTGGCACTGAGATCAGCGTCACCCCTCGGTAGTTGTTGCAGTCTTGGCGATCACCTTTCCCTTTCCAAAAAGGGACAACAAGGCCCCTCTTCCATTCAGTTGTGATGATGCCTGTGTTCCAGGCAGTGCACAGAACTGCATACAACGACATGAGTTTAGCATTTCCACCAGCCTTGAGAAGTTCAGCATGGATGCCACAGATCCCGAGAGCATCACCCCATATCAACCGGTTCACCGCAGCCTGTATTTCCACAAAGTAAAGTGGATCACAGTTGATTGGAGAGTCAGCAATAGGGATTGTAACACCCCTGACGTCCAACCCGACAGCTGGTGGATCAGCCTGGTACAACCGCTCAAAAGTAACCGGCCCAGTAGGCCTTCACTTCGGACTCCTCAGGAAAGAGCCCCGAACCCTCTGCTCCAACTGCAGTACACCGAGGGATGGGCTTGGACAAACGCATTGCGCGAATTCCCCTGTAAGCAGGACGAGAATCACTTGGCCACAGGTGATGCTCAACCCCCTCACAGATTCCTCATACATAGGCCTCCTTGTCCATCCTCAGTGCACGTACAGTTTTACGCCTCAGCTCCCTGAACAGCTCAGCTCTGCCATTCAGCCTGGCCCTGCGACTCTGGTCAATGGTATCCAGTGTCCCTTGAGAGACAAAATTCTTCTTCGCCCTCCAGTGAGTTCCAAGACATCTACCGGCAACATCAAGGACGGTGGTCTTGAAAGCACTTCACAACTCTTCAGGATCCCCCAAAGCACCCAGACACCCCAAATATGCACTCAGCCTGTTCGCAAACTCCTCAGCTGCCCTCTCATCCTTGAGTTTGCCAACATCCAGCCGAGGATGGGATGGTACCATTCTCCAGGATTTAAGGTGCAACTTCAGAGTTGCTGCAACAAGCCGGTGGTCAGTATTGAGGAACTGAGCACTCCGGTAGACCCTGCAGTTCTGGATAATCATCTCGCGACCATAAATGAGCACGTGGTCAATCTCCTTTGCCACACCATCAGACTTGATTCGCAAACATAAATTTTCCAACTCGATAAAAAGGAGCCCGATAAAGAGGCTCCAGACTCTAATGTTTCATCTGTCTCTATACTACTAAAACTCTCATCTTGAATGTATGTATGTATGTATGTATGTATGTATGTATGTATGTATGTATGTATGTATGTATGTATGTATATATGTTCCCAAAATACAGCCAAAACGGTACACGATAGCACAACAAATTTCGGCCCACCTTACTCACCATTCTCCTGCGGAGTGCAGTCTCAAGTTTCGTTCAAATCTGGCAACGAAAAAATTATTTAAAAAATCAATTCCCGATTCAGTCAAGTACTCTTCGGGAGAATTTGATCAATGCAAACAACCTCAGCGGTACAGTTCGCTGGAGCTATCTTTTTTTTTTTTCTTCTTCTTCTTGAAATGATTTAATTTAAAAAAATCTCAAACATTTAGTACAGACAAAGAACGATTTATTTTTCAGCATAAAGTAAACATCGCCATTTTGATCTTATATTTCCATGTTCATTAATAAATAAAATTGTGTTTAGAAGATTACGCACAATGATTTCTTCGACTTTCTTTTGTCCATTTTTTTTTCACATTGACGCGCAATATCAAGTTTCGTTCAAATCGGGCAACGAAAAAAATTATAAAAAAAAACAATTCCAGATAAAGTCAAGTATTCTTCAGGAATATTTGATCAATGCAAACAACCTCAGCGGTATAGTTCGCTGGAGCTATCTTTTTTTTTTTTTGAAATGATTTTTTTTTTTTAATCAACCGCCACCACAACGGGGACCCAACGGGTTCACGGGTCATCTGGTTGCCTTCTAAAATGAAGCATCAGGTGGTCAATTTTTTGGCAATGGACATCTTGCGACCGCTTTCAGTCATCCTTTCTGGCAATTCCACAATTAAGCCTCGTAAAGCCGATAACTCAATGTATCAACAGAAGAGCGAAAGCCAAATTTGCCGAGATGGATATCAAGGGGGCCATTAGAGAGTTGGCGTCTTGTGAGGGGCATGTCCCACAATCAGCCGAAACGACCGAAGACCTCAAAGCCAAACACCTGGCTGCTCCGACTGACCTCAATCTACCGACCACGCCCGACAGTGAACTAGCCACTCTGGTGGTTCTTTTTGAGCATTCCGTCCGAATCGCCGTCAACCCTTTTCCATCTGGGTCAGCTGCGGGTCTCGATGGGCTCAGACCAGGACATCTTTAGGCTCTTTTGGGCAAGGAATCTGCCGATGCTGGAGGCCGCTTACTCTCTTCCCTTACCATTCATTAACATGGTTCTGTGGGGAGGGGTTTCCGAAGCCTTGTGTCCTATTTATTTTGATGTGAATTTATTTGCTCAAACCAAGAAGGATGGTGGTGTTAACCTGTTCACTGTGGGCAATACTTTGCGCTGTCTCACAACCAAAGCCGCAGTCCAATCTTTTTCTGAAGATCTCATGGCTGAGCTTTGTCATGTCCAGTTGGACTATTCAACTAAAGGTGGATGTGAAGCGGCTGTCCATGCTGCTAGACTTTATCTGCCAAATCCACCTGCTAATCACATCTTTCTTCAGATTGACGTGCGTAATGCATTTAATTGCTTGAGGCGTGACTTTTTTTTGGTCTGAAGTACAAAGGCGCACCCCCAGTAACTATCTGCTCATCTGGCAGGCATACACCAGGCCTTCTGATTTGTTCTATAGCAACGAGGCCATTTATTCAGTAACTGACATTCAACAGGGTGACCCCTTCGGGCCAGGTCTTTTTTTTTCCCCTGAGCATCGACCCAATAGCCAGGGGGGTTGAGAGTTCAATACATGGTACCTCAACGACACATCATTTGGGGATGAACCCGTGAAAGTGCTGGCTGACTTCCAGAATGTCATTGCCTGGTTGACCAACATTGGCAAGTGCAAGTTCACCATCCTCAACCATACATCGCTGGTGAATGTCAGCTTACTGAGGCGATGACGCACACGAAGCATTTGTGCTGCTCAAAAACTGTTTCGCCTTGCCTAAGGTCCTGTATATATTGTGTGCATCTCCCTCCGACCAGAATGGTGCACAGCTAGGAGCTTTTGACTACACCATTTGTGAAACCATAAGTAAAATCTCGAATGTTGCTTTCAATGATTCTGCTTGGATACAAGCTTTGTTCCCAGTTACGCAGGGAGGTTGAGGTTTCAGCAGGGCCATTGATATCACTCTCCCTGGCTTCATCTCCTCATTGCCAGCAGTCCGCCCCTTAAATTGATGCCATTCTGTCCCGTGTTAGGCTAGGTGGTTTGGCGCAAACGGGGGAGTTGACAACGGCGGTGTTGTCATGAAGTTCGGCCCATATCGGCATTTGCGAACCCGAAAGCCTGTTCCAGCTTAGCCAAAAAGCATGGGATGTTGAGGTGGCAAGAGTGTCTTTTATCAGTCTGTTGAACAGTACTGATCAGGTCACCAGAGCCCGTCTTTTGGCCGCACCCACTAAGGAAAGCGGGATGTGGCTTCACACAGTCCTTGTTCCCTCTTTGGGAACACAGCTTGACTGAGTCTTTACAGGTTGCGGTTTCACTACGAGTGGGAGCATCAGTCTGTGTGCGGCATAAATGTCAATGCGGCAGTATGATAGATACACTTGGACACCATGGTCTGTCGTGCCGTTTCAGTGCCGGTCGATCTTTTAGACATTCGGCCTTAAACAATGTGGTCAAACGTGCCCTTTGTGGGGCAAGGATACCATCTGTCCTGGAACCCCTTGATGCAGGCTGTTGATGCAGGTGGAACCTGCCACACCACCAAGATCACCACAAAACGCCAGCCACGCTACCATAACGCCAACCACACCACCACCACATTTCCACCTCAGCACGGTTGCGAGAAGCCTGGCATTCATCAGGGGAGAGCGGAGAATGCCCTCACCCCTCCCCCCAATGACAAACACGTGCGGAAAAGACGAAAGCTATGAAGACATAAAAGAAAGGCCCCGATTCAGCGAGAAAAACGCCCTGCTTCTGGAAGTTTCGCGCACGTGCTGGAAGAGGGGGGGGGGGTAAAAGAGAGGGGCGAGGCGCCATGTAGATAAAGGGCGCGCTGAACGCAAATCTCTCGGTCGTCTGCTGGAGGTTGTGAGATGTGTGGAGGAGAGGAGAGAGTGTCATGTCGGAGTTGTGGGCAGTATGTGGAGCCACGGTAGGGAGCTGGAGTGAGAGGAGCGCGGCCTGCCGTACTGTGCCTTTCCGTGGGTCGTTGGAGAGGGGACGTCGAGGGTCGCCCGAGCAAGTCAACACGAGGGTGAAGGTAGCCAGCCCGGTCTCTCGGAGCCTTTGTGGTCTACACGGCTCCATGTTTATAAAGACCCCAAGAGGTCCAGTCTACCCCTCGTCTGTCCTGGGGTTTTTCCTTTGTTTCTTTGCGTGAATGTTGTGGCGCCATGTCCGTAAGTAGAACTGTATAAGTGTGTACATGAGAAATAGACAGTGGTAGCTCTTTGTCTTGCTCACGTCTTGTCCCTACCCCCATTCATTGCATGATTGAATACGTGCATTGTTTGCATGCATGACTGCATAACCGCATCTTTGACCGTATATGTGCGTGTTTGGTTATGAAATAAATGTGCTTGTTTAAATGTCACCGTTCGTTGCGCCCTATTGCACTCGGAATATAGTTGGTTGTTAAATAGCCGATAATAGAATCGGGTCCAACGGGGCCTCGCGATAACACCCCGCTCGGTTATCCCAAAACGGCGCGAGCTGCTTAAGCGGCTCGTTTCCAAGCGGGCCTCGTTGAGGTACAATCTCTCGGTAATCTACCCGTGCGATTAATTAGGTAAATCGAAGATTTGGCGATCAGACCCTGTAGCGCGGGTAGAGTACGGACTAGGTTGTGGTGTGGTTGAAAACACACCCGTGGCTGGTTTTCGGCGTTGATCCGGAAAGCCGCGACTTAGATTGTCCGTTCGGTGGGCGAGACGGCCACTATTGATTAAACGTGGTCATTCGCACGCCGGCGGGGGGAGATCCACAACACTGGTCTCAGCGAGCGGGAAACAGATTCATTCCCATCTCCAAAACAAAATTAACGGAACCAGATCAAGGGTGTGCGAGGCGACCCTCCGGTTCCATTAAATTACGAGCTTTCTTAATTAATTCCGATAGGCAAAATGGCATTTCAAGGCAAACAGGGGCAAGGTGGATTAGGAATGCGTTTTAATGTAGAATCCATGGCCCAGGACGGTTCTTTTTATAACCCCATCACCAATTGCAGTCAGTGGGGGCGCTCACCCTCATATACCGAGCATGAACTTTGCCGGCAAACAAACTCGAAGTCGCAAAATAGTGGCGCAGCCGCACCTCATTGCAACACAGAGCGGGTTGCTATTAATAGCACAATGAACGGCACGACACGGGGCGGGGGCGCCCAGCAACCGATTAAGACCACGTTGTCGCGGCAGACACCATGGCAGGCGTGGCAGGATACGGCGCATGCATTGGCAGGCTTCAGACACAATTGTCGGAGGCCTTGGAGCGGTGGAGATATGGTGATGACTGTATGGGGAATTGCATTTGTTTGCCTTTAAATTGGACGAGGCACGGCGGCACGTAGACGGGATTCAGGAGGATTAGGTGCACAAGGAGTCACAACGAATGGTCGATGTACAGGAAGAAATGAGGGAGGAAGAAAAAAGGAAAACAAAGATAGAAAAGGAAAAAGGTGAACACGACTTGGAATTTAAAAAACTGCAGGAAGAGGTAAGATCAGGCAAAAAGATAATAGAAATCCGAGAAGAGACGATAAAAAGAGGAGAGAAAAATCTGGAACAAGAGAAGAGCGAACTGAACGATAGAATAAAGGAGGAGCAAATTCGCAATTCTCGGGATGGGAAGAACTTGGAAGAAGGATGGGAAACAAAGCTGAAAAGGGAAAAAACAGGAACATGATCGGGAATTGGAACTACTGAAGGAAGAGGTAAGATCAGGCACTCAGATAAGGGAGAGCCTGGAACAGAAGATAAAAAGAGGAGAGAAATCTCTGGAGCAAAGGAAGGAAGAATTGTTGGAAAAGTCAACATGGTTTGAAGAACTACAGGAAGAAATAGAAGAGGAAAAACGGGAACACAATGTGGAGTTGAGATGACTGAGGCGAGAGGTGGGAACGGGAAATCAGGAAAGAGAAAGCCTAGAAGAGACGATAAAAATGGAAGAGAAACGCCTGGAAGACTTAAAGGGATACGGTACGAAAATTAACGAATACAGGAAGGAAGAACGCAAAAGAGGTGCGGAGATGACCAAGAAAAGGGATGAAATAAGGTTGGAGTGTGCGGAGATGAGAGAGGAATTATAAAAAAAAACTTCTGAGTTACGGAAACACCAAAACAAAGAGATGGAATTGCAAAAAGAGCTGAGGATGTAAAGGGAGGAAAGAACGAGAATGGAGAATGAAACGTTAAAGAACCACACTGTGCAGATCGAACAGCTAGAAGGCAAAGCCAGATTAAAGAATGAGATGCAAGAAAGAGTAGTGAGGGAACAAAGAATAAAACAGGAAAAGGAGATACAGTAAGCCAATTGAAGGAAACGATGAGATTGGAGAATGAAAAACATAAGAGACGGTAGAGTAGAAAACAAAAAAGAAAACGAGTTTGAAGTTAACCAACTCAAGGAAAGCAAAGTTGGAATCTACAGAGATGGAAAAACTCCGGAAAGAGAACGAACAACTCAACAAGCAGTCATAGACTGGTACTTACGAAATCAACTTGACCTCTGACCTTGTCTAATAAAAGCTGTCTCTTGAGAAGGTTGTGACGCAAGCCAGAAGTTTCTACGATGATTCTGTTCCAAACCATCAAAAATCGAATGTTTGACCTCACTGTGACCTTGACCTTTGACCGATTTTGACCAAAATCTAATCAACGCTAGCAATCACCCTCCTGAATCACGTGGTGTAATTTGACATTGGTAGCTTCTTCCGTTCGAGTTATCGTGCCTACAAACGAATAAACACACACAAACAAACAAGCAGTCATAGACTGGTACTTACGAAATCGTCAACTTGACCTCTGACCTCGTCTAATAAAAGCTGTCTCCAGAGAAGGTAGCGATGCAAACCAGAAGTTTCTACGATGATTCTGTACCAAACCATCAAAAATCGTAACGTCGACTGAGGCAAAAATCTCCATTTCTCCACGCAATTATTTAATATTATTTTATCAAAAGTCACAAAACCGTAATATTCGGCCATCCACCAAAAATATTTACATAATCCGACGGCTTAGAGAGTCAGGCATGCGTCGATAACCTTTATTGGGATAAAAAATGACTTTTAAACACCATCTTTATCGAAAACACCGTCAGCGCGCACACGCAAAACCTTTACGTGACTCAACGACGTGTCTGCTCAAGCGCGCTGCACCACATGACGAGCCGTGACGCGGCGAGTGAAATATTTTTTGTACAATCTTAAAACGTCTCCAAAACATCCGATTTTTACCAGAATTTCGACAACCGAGTGTTAAACGTCCTAAGCGATCGCAAAAACCGAAGACAAAAATAAAATCGAAGTTAAAACGAACTTGTAACGTCGACCGAAGCAAAAATACTCCATTTCTCCACATGAATTTACGGAATTATGTTTGACCTCACTGTGACCTTTGACCGATTTTGACCAAAATCTTATCAGCGCAAGCCATCACCCTCCTGAATCACGTGGTGTAATTTGACATTAGTAGCTTCTTCCGTTCTCGAGTTATCATGCCAACAAACAAACACACAAACACACACACACACAAACAGAGGACGGAAGTCATCAATATACTTACAAAATCTTTAGATTTCGTAAGTAAAAAGCTCAGAGAGGAAGAACGACTCAAAAGGAGCCAGGAAGTAGAACAGCACAATAAGGTGGGATGTGTGGTAGCACCACAAGGAGGAATGTTAGTGGTGCAGGACTTGATTGACACCACTCGTCGCATGAAAGAACAATTAGGGCAAACCCTGATAAAGGAGACACAAATAAAAATAGAAACAAGGAAAATGATAAAAGAGACAAAGAAGGAGATAGAAGTATTGCCCGAGACAAGGGAGACGCGGGAAGTAATAGAATTAACATAGATGCGGGAGATGGAAACGGTAGAGGAAAGACTACACGATAAAGACGGGGTTAAAGACGAGCACACACACATGGAGTTAGCGAGGGACAATGAGGGGGGCTCAGGGAATGTTTTGTGGCTCGGTACAAGCAGCTGGATAGCCTCCTTCAGGAACAGAGGGAGACGCTATGCCCCTTGAAGCGGATCTCGACCAGGTGGGTCCGGTCGAGCTTTGCGAGGTAGAGGGGGCGGGTGCTGTGGATGGGTGCACGTGGAGCTTGGGGGGTTTGGAGACCCTGGGAGCACTTGAGGTAGCGCGAATCCCCAGCGTGGTCGTCCCGGTGTGCGTGGTTGCGAGTGTGCCGAAATGCGTGCTTTCCAGCACGCATTGTGACTGAAACCCCCTGTGCAAGTGGAAGGCCGTGTGTGAGTGGAACCACGTGTGCGAGTGAAATGGCATGCGTGAGTGAACGGCCATGTGTGAGAGAGACGGCGTGTGTGAGGTCGCTGTACGTGAGGGAGATGGTGGTCGGCATGCGGGAACACACAGCCAAGTCTCCAAGTGGAAGTGTTATGACATGGTGTGTAAGCGTCGTGACACACAGGAGTGCGTGGGTTGAATGGCGATGACAACGGGACCAGATGAAGGACAAAGGCAGAGTAGCGGCCGTAGCTGTTTTGGGCACCGTGCCGGGTTTGCACGGCAGCGCGCGCGAGGTCCGTGCTGTGCCATGCACGAGGCCGCCACGTGCGCACCTGCGCGAGTGAAATCCGGTCCATTAACGCACGCGGTGGATGTTAGCCAATCTCGCGGACGGACAGAAGGCTGGATTACGAATTTGGACCGGATGGGTTCTCCAGGCGAGCGTGTGTGTAAAGCTCCGACGAGCAGAGCACATGTGTTCACGTGGGGAACCCCTCGAAACGCGAGGCTTGCTTTTAATGCGAGGCTTGCTTTTAATGCGCAGGGTGACGTCGTAGTTGCATGGTTGGAATCCGGCAGGAGGGGAATCCCTGCCGGATGGCACCGTCCGAGAAGGGACGAGGTGCGCGAAACGCGAACAGCTGCCATGACGTCACGGGGAGAAAGCGCAGGTTGCGAGTTGCCGCGCTGGTGCATGCATAGGAAAAAAAAAAAAAAAAAAGAGAGCAAAGCAAGCCTCCCCATTTCAGGTAAACAGGATTCCCTGGGCAAGGGGTGAAAGACCCCCCTGACCTCGGGCACAGGACACCACTAGTTAGGGGGATGGGTTAGTTTAGTTAGACCGGCTTCATGGTGCAGGGATATGTCCTCATGGAGCCCATGGAATGGGTTAGTTAGAGGGGTTTCAGTTTAGATTTAGGATGGGAAATGGAAAAGGGATTTTGAGGACACGGACAGACTTTGGATGTGTAGAGGGGACGTAGCTTAGCTACGTAGATTAAAAGGATGTGCTAATCGTTTAAGGGATGATGAGGGAGCACGAGGTTGTTATGGGATTTAGTGAAGAAGAATGGCAGTGATCAGCGATGTGAGAGATGAGTTGAAGAGAGGAAAAATGTACTTGATGAGTGAGTGAGGTCAGCGAGCCTGTGTGTATGGAGTGAATGTGGAATGCATGGTGCGATGAGTGATTGGGGGGAGGAGTGATTCCCACCCAAGGGACCCCGGGGTCAGAATAAAGTGAGTTAGTGGGTTAGTTAAATTTACAAAATGGAGGTCGTTTTGCTGTTGGTGGGAACATAGGCTCGAAACCGGTTTGGAGGGGTGCAGGAGCCCTGTTGACGGCTGGGAGCGTGGCTGCGAACGGTGAGTATCGCTTAGTGGGTACCCCAGGCGAATCGGCCGCGGTAGGCCAAGGGCCCAAGGGGGGGCAGGATAGCGTAGTGGGCATGAGTGGGCCTGCACGATGCGGGCCCCGGGGCACCATTGGCCACGTGCGCAGTGCATTGGGCACGGGCACCCAGGGAAGGGGCCCGGGGTGCCAGCCTGCCACGTGAGCATCGAGGGGGAGTAGCCATGGAGGGCATTCCCCAGTTTTTAGGGAGCTGGTAGGCTCGGAGGCAGTTGCAGGGCCCGGAGGGTGCCATCGTTGGAGAATCGGCAGAGAGTAGTTCCTGCCAAGGGAGCCACGCATCCCAGCCACGAGACCGTGCGAGGGCACGAGGGAAAATTTGAGGGCATGGCCCAAATTTGTGAGGGCACCAACACAGGCAACGGGAATCTTGGTTGGTAGAAGCAATAGTTTTATCGAGAGGCTCTTTTGGAAAACCCCGGGGTAGTTTAAGGTTAATAAATGTTAGGGTAGATTGGGAGATGTACCCCTCCACACCATCCATCCCTTCACTCTCGTTGTGGGCCGCTGGACTCACCATGATAAGGAGATCGCTGAGATATGAGGAGGCCATTCTGAGGCTTCGTTGGGCCTTGACACAGGACAGTAGCTCTCTCTTATTCCCCTCCAGGAAGGGAACGTAGGGGTTGGGAGTAGGCTTGGACAGGATAGGTTCGCCGGACAGAGACTATAAAGGGGGTTAGGGAGACAAATTTATAGGGGAAATAAAAATAAAATAAAACAAACAAAAAATAAGTTGGGGCGAAATTGGGTGGATTTTTTGCAAACTAAGGGGGTGGGTATGGACAGAGACAGGCAAAGGCGATAGGTTGGGAGGGATACAGTAGGGTAGGTCCGAGCCCGCCTTCCGAGTGGCCAGCACCACCGCACTCCCTCCACAACAAGGCCTGTGCCGGCCAGCTTCACCTGCTGGCCTGTTTTACTACAAGGCCTGTGCTGGTCAGCTTCACCTTCCGGCCTGTTTTTGTTACAACGGCCTGTGCCGGCCTTGCCATGCCTTGTCTGCCTGCCTTTGCCTTGACCCCATGCCTGCTAGCCCTTCCTTTTGTTTGCATTTGCCCCATCCATCCATCCATCCATCACCATGTGCGCCAGGATAATCGCGCAAGTTGCAGGGACTGCCCTGTAGGCAGCCGCATCACAGAACTGCATTGAGCAGCCCGTGCACCGTGTGTATCCATCCATCCATCTTCACCACTGGACTGCATTGAGCAGCCCGTGCACCGCTCATTTGCTTGTGTTTGCTTGCGTCAGTACCATCCAGTGTTTTGCAGGCAGCCACACACGGAGACTGCATTTGTGCGGCTGTGCACAGTTTGTGTTCACTGTGCTCATTCAAGGGAGAGGCCTAGGACTGCATTGGTGCAGCCTGGCTCCATGCTTGGAGAATGGCCTGTGGGATGGCGCATAGCCACCGGGTTGGGGTGAGTTGCCTTTAGCAGCTGAAGACATAAAAAGGTTTTGGGACAGACAACGGGGCCTTTTGAACAGGCCCCGAAGACATCCGACCTTCAGCTGCGGGGGCACTTACCCTCAAAATACCGCTGACATTGCTATGTGCCCTTTTTCCCACAGAGCCCATCAGTCCTGGGCCATGGTTAGTGTAAATTTGTAAGTTAAGTTGAAAATTGTACACGAGTTTTGCGCCCCCCTGCTTGTTTGTCGTAGCGCCGGCAATTTATTTAAGTCGTCTGCATGAGTGGGTTAATTTAGTTAGTTACTCAGCCCATAGGTTATTTATTTTTGGGACACGAATACACGAAATGTCGCACTCAGGGATCCGAAGATAAAATGGACTAGGGGCAACTTACACATTAAGGCACACGAAAATTCGACGACTCAGGACGAGTCTGTAAAAAGGGGAAGGGGTAGTGTTATGGCTGTGGAAATTCGCAGAGCACCATATAGGTCCTCAGATCAGTTATGTCGATAAGTCTGTGTTCAGATAGATTTCCCCACCGATGTTTAAAGGGAAATTATTCGTGTGCAGGGCTGTGATCTTTGAGTTAGCCATTTTTCTTTTACTATCGTTATTTTGGACCAACCACCATTACTACCACCACCACAAAGCACCACCAACCACAACAACCATGATCACCACAACCACCTTCTCGTCAACCGCCAACATCCACACAGACAAGGAACAGCCACCTTCACAACAACCACCTTAACCACCACAAACGCCAGCCACACCACCCTCACGACCACCACAAACACCAGTCACACCACCAAGACCACCACAAAACGCCAGCCACGCCACCATAACGCCAACCACACCACCACCGCATTTCCACCTCAGCACGGTTGCGAGAAGCATGGCATTCATCAGGGGAGAACGGACGACGGCCTCACCCCTCCCCCCCAACGACAAACACGTGCGGAAAAGACGAAAGCTATGAAGAAATAAAAGAAAGGCCCCGATTCGGCGAGAAAAACGCCCTGCTTCTGGAAGCTTCACGCACGTGCTGGAAGAGGGGGAGGGGCGAATGGGAGGGACGAGGTGCCATGTAGATAAAAGGACGCGCTGAAAGGAAATCTCTTGGTTGTCTGCTGGAGGTTGTGAGGTGTGTGGAGGAGAGGAGAGAGTGTCATGTCGGAGTTGTGGGCAGTGTGTGGAGCCGCGGTAGGGAGCTGGAGTGAGAGGAGCGCAGCGGAGCCAAGGCGCGCGGCCTGCCGTACCGTGCCTTACCGTGGGTCGTTGGAGAGGCGACGTCGAGGGTCGCCCTAGCAAGTCACCACGAGGGTGAATGTAGCCAGCCCGGTCTCACGGAGCCTTTGTGGTCTACACGGCTCCGTGTTTATAAAGACCCCAAGAGGTCCAGTCTACCCCTCATCTGTCCTGGGGTTTTTCCTTTGTTTATTTGCGTGAATGTTGTGGCGCCATGTCCGTAAGTAGAACTGTATAAGTGTGTACATGAGAAATAGACAGTGGTAGCTCTTTGTCTTGCTCACGTCTTGTCCCTACCCCCATTCATTGCATGATTGAATACGTGCATTGTTTGCATGCATGACTGCATAACCGCATCTTGGACCGTATACATGCATGTTTGGTTATGAAATAAATGTGCTTGTTTAAATGTCACCGTTCGTTGCGCCCTTTCCCTTGATTGAACTGCCATATTGCACTCGGAATATAGTTGGTTGTTAAATAGCCGATAATAGAATCGGGTCCAACGGGGCCTCGCGATAACACCCCGCTCGGTTATCCCAAAACGGCGCGAGCTGCTTAAGCGGCTCGTTTCCAAGCGGGACTCGTTGAGGTACAATCTCTTGGTAATCTACCCGCGCGATTAATTAGGTAAATCGAAGATTTGGCGATCAGACCCTGTAGCGTGCAGGTAGAGTACGGACAACGTTGTGGTGTGGTTGAAAACTGGAATTGATTTGGAATGTCGGCATTGATCTGGAAAGCCGCGACTGGATCGTCCGTTCGGTGGGTGAAGCGGCCGCTATCGGTTAAACGCGGTCGTTCGCATGCCGGTGGGCAGGAGATCCACAACAATATTATATATATATATATATATATATATATAATTGGCTGGTCACTAGAGTACCCTTATTGATGGGTTTTCTGTGTATGTGTATGTGTATGTGTATATATGTGTATATATGTGTATATATATGTGTGTGTGTGTGTGTGTGTGTGTGTGTGTGTGTGTGTGTGTGTGTGTGTGTGTGTGTGTGTGTGTGTGTGTGTGTGTGTGTGTGTGTGTGTGTGTGTGTGTGTGTGTGTGTGTGTGTGTGTGTAACACGAGGCTCCACAGCACAAACAAGCAAACCGATTTCGATGAAACTTGGCGATCAGGTGCCATATGAGCTGGGAGTGTGCATGTTTGAGTTTCGTTGCTAAGGAACCACCCGTTGCTATGCAGCGGCCGAAAAACCGCGTAAGGTATTTTCAATACTTGTCCTACAGTTTTGAATGTGGAGAAACGAGACTTCGGAATTACACACTTCGAGATATTTAGAAAATTTTACTCCAGCCGATTTTTGATTTAGGTTTTATTTTTCAAATGGTAGTCCTTCAAAAATAGGGTATCTGTTTACCGTCATTTTTTTGTTTGTTTGTTTGTATGTATGTAATGGACAGCTCTGGAGGCCAGAGGAGTCAACCGATTTTGATGAAACTTGACAGGTAGGTTCATACCAGGATCTAGTTCTATGCTTTTGAGCACCATTGCTATGGACACCATCATTGCCTAGCAACGGGACTTTGAAATCTTATAAAAATCCCCCAAAAATATATTTTCGAAAATCAAAAATAGGCTTCCAGGCTTTTATGCGCACTATAATCAACCTCTTTGTCAAAAAAATTTCAGCCCGATCCGTCAAAAACTGTATGACTAGTATGCAATTATATTGCGACCACCCATGTCGCCTACCGGCTTGTACATATATATCTGTTAACAACCAATCTTGTACCATTGCACAGTACACGTCTAGGATCAAAGTTATGGAGTAACATGATGACAACACCATCTTTGAAAAGAAGTTTGTGCAATAGTATTCCAGAAGGAGTCAATAGATTTAGGAATTCCATCCGATAATTTAGTGCCTTTTCAGGGTCATCACAGACAACGGAATCAGCGCTGAAGTGTGCCTTTTCCTCCCCAGGAAATGCATCCCGCATCTCATCGTTGATCACAAATGTGGATTCATTCTTTGGAGACAACACAGCTCGTGCTAGCGCATCATAGTTTGAATGGATTCCGTTCAAATTACCGAAAACAGCCTCCGCTAAAGAAATGATGTCTTCTGCACAGATACGATCAGTAAGTCATATTAAATCCGAGTCAGGAACCGTTTCCACCGTCCCATTTCCGATCAACAGCAACCATTTTGAGAATTCATAATCACTTGCTCTCATGTTTGATGTTAAGTTCGGCTGTTTGAACTTTGGCCACAATTCGCTACAACTTGCTATGCTTGATGCACGTGGTGATGATTGCTGCAGGTGCAGCGTGAGGTATAACAGGCAAAACGTGCCTGAAGTCTCCAACAAGAAGTAAGACCTTTCCACCAAAAGGAATTACTGGTTACATCCAGGAGACATCGATCAACAGCCGCTAAAGCATACGCTGGAGCCATAGGTGCTTCAACAAAAAAGAATGGGTTGGCCTTCCTTGGAGCATCAGCATTTTTACTCATCGGTGATATGCTGCAAGTGGAGATTTCCAAGATGGGCACTGGCTTACGACACTCACCTCACAATATGTGCAGAAGCGTATTATAGAGAAAGGTCTTGCCACTTCCGCTCAGTCCATCAACAACAAAAAAACAACCGCTTGCTTGTGCACTGGTCCCCACGCGAACAGCCTGTAGGATCTCATCGACAACATCTTGGCAATTTGCCATCCGTGCATAATTTTCTCAACTACTGCAGAAACCGAGTCTAAAACCATCAATCGATAATCAATAAAAAAAATGAAATCAGACGGTGAATTCGAGTCGAGATAAAGCCGTGAGGGAGTCCCAATGAATGGCCTTTATGTTACAGGCCTTCCCATTTAAAATGCATGTTATATTTTTTGTTCTATAAACAGTAACGTTCATCCAATCTTCTTCTCGATTTTTGCAACCGAGTCTAAAACCATGTTAGCAACTGAAAAACGATGAAATGAGATATCGGATTAGAGTTGAAATAAAACAGAGAGAGAGAGAGTAAGAAACCGCGAGCCTCACAAGAGGCCTCAAAGCTATAATAGTGCAAGGAAACAAAATGACGGAGATTTGTTTTTGAAGCCCCTTCCCAGAATGGGTGGAGCTACTCCCTCAAGGGGGGAGGCCACATCCACAGACAGACAGACCTCACATGCAGAATCACCTCCAGAGAATATTATCGAGATAATCCCTCATACATATTGCAATTCTGGATCTAACATCTATCACCACCGGCAAGTTCCACTCCCATATCTCCAGCAACACTAAAGATTGCCTCACTAGCTATCACCCCAAGATACTCCTCCAAAAACAACGACAATGGCCCGGCTGTATAAAATCCCCTCATCCTTAAAGAAAGATTCCCCTAGAGGTACACTGTGATTCCTTAGCGAAGGATTTCCTTGAGGGCTGTTGCATAAACTTACCCTTTGGAAAACCCCAAGTGACGATTCCCTTACGGTTGAGGAAATCCTTCGGAGCCGTTGCTATGCTCAACGACCAGTCAGATTAGAGATAGGAAGAAGCATCCGAAAGCTCGATGACAGCAAAGCGATCTGCAAACTAGCTTCAGGAGGAGACAGAAGCACAAGAGAGACAATATGTTATATAGTTGTATGATATGCGTTGAGGTAGTTTTATGTTTCATTACAACACTAACTCTAGTATTTAGTTGTTAAGAATCCCTCAATTTGGGTAAGACCTGCGTGAAAAGGGTAAACCGGGACTCCCCCCCCCCCATCCCCAATGAGTCAATTGAGGCCCCATACGTCTCTATGATGCGAGATTGACGACTTATGGACCTAGTAACACGCCACATTCAATCTATTTATTACGTATGCAGTTGACCTTTTTTTTCCTGGGGTCACCAACGGTATCAATTGAATTGGTATCTAAATAACCTGAACATAAAATAATTGTTCACCACATGAAAGTAACACTACACAAGCAACACGGACGAACAACTTGTTCAGCCGCACCTGAATACACCTTTACATCGGGCCACATTTCACATGGTAAATACCATGTGATTGTCAGTTCGATGGAGTTTTAAAATATTTTATTTAAAGCATATTGTTGTGGAAATGACTCCGAGGGATCAAAGATCCTTCTTATAATTCTAGCTATTCCTTAGTACATCTTTTAGATAAGGGTAATATCATCGGAGATGTCAAGCAGGTTGAGGACGTCTCTGAAAACACGTTCGCGATGTCTTGTGCGGTGCTATTCACCCTCCGTGACAAATTTCCATGAAGAGCACCATTTGAAAACTCAAATATTGCTATTTAAGGATGGAGGAGAGGGAGGGTGGTGTTTAAGGAATATCCGAATATGAAACAATCCTTAAATTAAGGATGTCCTTCAGGGGAAACTTGAGGAAATATTGAAGTAACTCCTCAAATCTTTCCTTAAGAATGCTTTCCACAAATGGGCCAAAGCCTTTAAACCCTCATCTTTGCAACTACTTCAAAATCATTTTCAAAGCGAGGAACAAAACAAACAAAGCCAAACGTACTGTTCAGAACGAAAATGGGTGAATAAATGGGAACAGGACAGCAGGAAGTGCTCAGAACTTGCTTATTCCCCAAAAATTTCCTCACTCCGAAACACTTAGTTCATCCAGCCAAATTTTCCTCCATGCCTTCAACCAGAAATGCTCTCATCACCATCAAGTCTATCACAGGTTACCAGTCTGGGGACCTGATGCACCCATTTTCCAGAGGTTGTGTGCACACGACAATAGTTTCCCCTTCACATACATCCACGGTGTCAAACCCCTCCATGTCAGTACTCTTGGCCTGACCCCTCTCTGCTCCCCCCCCCACCACCACCACCACTACTCATGGTTTTTCCCCTGCCCCTCCCAGCCCCCTTTCATTGCTCCTTTCCACATGGCTATGCCCCATCAACAGCTCCTCTTCCCCGTCCCCAACTGTGTGGGCCTCAAACATACATCTGAAGTCTCCGCTTCAACTTCACAGATCTTTCAATCCAGGCCGCTGTTGATAAACCGGACATAATCTGTTTAACAGAATCCTTCCTCCCACAGAATGTCCCTGACTCTTTGGTGTTTTTCCCCGGTTATTGTCTCCTCAGATTTGATTGGCCCAAACTACACCCCACGGTGGAGTTGCACTTTACATGAATAACTCAATTTCTCACTGCCCTTGTGCCGACATTACACCTCCCAAACCCCAGGAGTCCCTCTGGCTGCGGCTTCCCCTCCCACCTCATGTTTGTGTGTTGTACCGTCCTCCGCACAGTGACAACTCCATCTCTCTATCTCTCTCTCTCTCTCTCTCTCTCTCCGAGTCAACATGGACAAACTTTTAACCACTCAATCCCAACTCTCTCTTCCTCAAATGTGGCTATTTACATTGACACCGTGCCAATTGGCTCAGCATTGGTACCTCTCTCACCAGCCATGGCACTCCAGCAAAGGACTTCTGTGACTCCATTGGACTGACGATCTGTCAACCTTCCTAAATGGATTTATGTCAATGGCAAATTCTCCCTTCTGGATTTGGTGATGATAAACGTATTCGCAAATATCTCCTGCTGTTCCTCTGTTCCAATTAGTTCATCTGATCATGTGCTTGTGAAGGGAAACATCGCTGGTTATTCTCCGTTGCCTCAGAGAGTTGCCCAACATCTCAACATCAACAGAGAGTTGCCTCAGTGCCGGTGAGTCTGACATTTCACTCAAGCAGAATGGCAGGGACTGCAAGCAGCCATCGCACTTCAGGACTGGTCTCCTAAATCTACTGTCCCTGATATTAACTCATCCTGTGAATTATTCCACAGAAACTCTCTCTCTTATGCACAGATTCATCCCATCTCGTCTTCAGTTATCCTACCCATCCTTCCACCCTTGGAACGCTGAATCGTGTGGTGAGGCAGTTACACTGAAACAACTTGCATTCTCCTCCTGGAAGGCAAATCAGAAAACACGTGTCCAATCTCAAGAATTAACTTTCAAACTTGTCGCTCTCCTCTAAAACCTGGTGGTGCCTTGTAAAGTCCGTCTGGTGTATGCTCCCCCTCCACCCCTTTCCTCTCTTCAAATTACACCAAAGCCGACTCCGCTCGTGAGAAGGCTGAATGCCTCAACTCTGTGTTTGAGGGGATGGGGGACACAAGATATGGAAGCACTCTCGGTACCCATCCATCCCTGTCATACCCAACTTCTCTTGGACTCTGTGTCCTTTGCACATGAGAAGGTGGAGAAATTTCTGGCAACCTTTAACTATGATTCGGCAACTGAACTGAAAGGCATCAGCTCACGAGTCCTAAAAACCTGTTCTGCTTCTCTTGCAGTCGCACTCTCTGCCCTTTTCACTCCATCATTTACCATAAGATCATCTTCCATCTGCTTGGAAATCAGCCAACATCACAGCATTACATCAAAAAAAAAGGTGAAAAAAAAAAAGAGATCCCCTTAACTATAGCCCAATTAGCTTACTTCTAATCATCAACAAGGTTGTGGGATCCGCAATCGCAGTCGACATATCATCTTTCCTTTTCTCCAATGACCTCATCTCAGATCATCAATTCAGATTCAGACCGAATCACTCCATCTTGGACATGCTGTTTCAACTCTCCCAACAATGGTGGAGGCCCTCCATATCAGACACGAGATCAGGGCCATCTCTCTGGACCAATCTCAAGCTTTTGATACAGTCTGGCATCCTGCCTTGCTCTCCAAACTGTCTGTCTGTGGAATCCAATGCCAACTCCACTCTTGCATTGCTGACTTCCTCCAGTCTCGTAGACAACTCCAGTCTCCCAACGGAACCTTTTCTTCTCCTCTCCCTGTCAAGGTTGGAGTTTTCTTGGCCTCATCTTATTCCTAATCTTCATAAATGATCTCTGATTATGGACAATCCTCTTTATACATTTGCTTATGACTCCACCCTCTGCCATGGCATCCCTCGCCCTTCTGACAGGCAGGCAGCAGCCTCGTCCCTCTATTCGGACCTCGACAAAACCACAAATTGGTCAAACACTTGGAATATATGTCTTTTAAAACTGAGAAATCCCAAACATTCACTCTATCTCTCCGAAAGGACTGGACCTCAAAACCTCCCATATACTTTTTCAACAACCCTCTCAAAGAGGTACTGCATAGTCACTCAAACTCTTGGGTCTCACTCTCAATCATGATCTCTCTTGGGTAAGCAACATTCCAAAGTTAGCCTCCATAGCTAATCACCTACTGGGCATCCTCTGTCATACAAAGTCCTTTCTTGGCACACCTGAATTCCTATCCACCTATAAGGCTTTCATCTGCAACTTGATGGAGTACTGCTCCCTCCCCACCCCCGGGCTGGCACCCCTGCCTCACACATTGCTCAGCTTGACACCATGGAATAAAGGCCTTCAAGATCATAGGAATCTCTCGCGATGAAACCGAGCCCATGTGCCCATCACTTCACAATCACCGACAGGTCGGTGGTCTCTCAACCTTCTTCCACCTCCTTTCTGGTTGTGCACCCTCTGCCCTCTCCGTGCATTACTGTTATTGCAGAAATTCACTGAAGCAGATGCATCAATCAGGGGCAGTCAATACAAGAGAACAGTCCTGAAGAGAGAGGGCTGCTTGCATTCCCTGCCGATCTGCTCGAGTGAACTGCCAGACAAGGCAGCACTGAGGCAGTTCTCTGAGAATAGCCAGAGAGATGTTGACTTTCACAAGCACATGATCAGCTGAACCAATTGGAACAGAAGAAGAGCAGGCAGGAGATATTTGTGAAGAAGTTAGTAATCACCAAGTCCAGAAGGGAGGATTTGCCATTGGGAGAAATCCAGGTGGGAAAGTTCACCGATTGAGTCACAGAACTCCTACAATGCTTTCAGAAAAGTATTCACACCGCTCGACTTTTGTCACATTTTGTTTTGTTACAGCCTGAATGCAAAATGAATTAAATTAAAAATTTTTGTCACCGATCTACACAAAATACCCCATAATGCCGAGCGGTTTCAGATACAGAGGTCCAAAGTTTTTTTTTTTTTTCCTTTTTTCCACCATGGCTGCCACACCACCTGCCCTACGATGTCATAATCATCATGAAAACATTCCACATGAGTAGTCGCAGCAATGGTGAAAAATTTGTGTCAATCGGATAAGCGGTTGCAGAGAAAAGAGGAAATTATCATGGACGGACGCATGTACGTACGTACGGACAACCCTAAATCATAATGCCTCTGGCGACTTCGCCGGTGGAGGCATAAAAATCCTGCTCCAACCTACAGTGGCCATTGTATCAGTTGTTAAAATGTGAAAACAGCATTATGTAGTTAGTCGAGCAGCAAAGTGGAAGTTGTTTTTTTTCCGTTCGGTTGGCTGGTTCATGGTCCGGATCAAGGGAATTTCGTTCATTACTTGGTTCAGAAAGCGCATCCCATACTTTCATAATTTTTGGTGGATGCCAGATATACAAGTGCAGAATTTTTTTTTTTTTAAATCACATGTTTGCAAGAATTTCTTTTTTCGGAGGTAGTAAACTTTCACAGGAAATAGTTTTGAAACAAAGATAAATTACAACACTTTAAAACAAATTGCATGAGGATTTGCGAATATTTCTCTTTGTAAACCTTGCACTTTGGACCGATTTTAAATGCCATAAAAAAAAAAAAGTGTTGTCAAGTACAAAATGAGGCAAATTGATAAAACATTTGTGATGTCGAACTTTTAAGTTGATACCTTGTGCAGAACAAAACAAAACAAAAAGTTTCCTTTTACTTTAATGATGTTAGTAAAACAGCCTTCTCTTTATATTGCCCGTAATTAACAAAGTCTGAATGGCCACGCAAGAACATTGTGCCATTTTATTGTCGACATGACACGCTCGAAGAGTCGTTTTAAGGTACGTTATCTCCAAAGCCTTCAGATAGTAGTGGATTATCGCAGTGTTGTTGCATCTCTATCACGAGTACACTGTGGTCTATTAATCATGCGTTGTGACAAGCATGGTTTGTTCTGTTTCATCAGCACCTATTTGTGTGAAGATGCGACATTGGATGTTTGCAGGAATTATATAATCACTCGTATAATAGCCCGTCAAAAATGACGGATTGGAATTATTTCATTCAAAATATTCAAGGACACTGGAAGATGTGGTGTTTCATAGCAAGAAGTGTTATTTTAAAACACGGCATGTAGAAATGTGACCCCACTTTCTTTATCTTGTGCTAAGGGAAGAGTATTGATTATGGGGGATTTTAACTTGCCAGGGATAGATTGGGTCCAGGAACAGGGAAAGGGAAGAGCGGATGAGGATTTCCTAGTTTTCGTCCAGGATTTCTTTTTAACTCAGTTTGGAGATAAGCCCACGAGGGGGAGTGCAGTGTTAGACCTCCTTTTAAGTAACGATCCTAATATGATTGAGGAGGTGGAGGTAGGGGAGCATTTCAGATCAAGTGACCATTACATTGTGTGTGCAAAGACTCTGTTAAGGGTTAGAGTTCAGGATAGTAGGGTAAGGCTATTAGATTTCAGGAAGGCAAACCTTGAGGGTATGTGGAGAGAGTTGGGTGATGTAGATTTGAGACTCTAACAAGAGGAGAATCAGAATCAGAGAAATGGGAAACCTTTAAGGACCAAATGTGTGGAGTGCAGAGTAAGTACATTCCAATGAGGTGTAAAACTAGAAACAGAAAGAGAACAGGATGGTTGAGCAGTGAGATAAGAAATGCTATTTAGGAGAAGCAGAAGGTATTTATTAGGTTTAAAATAACAGGACTTGAGTTAGATTTATATCACTATCGGATTAAACAGAGGCAAGTTAAGAAAATAACTCGACAAGCCAAAAGAGAGTACGAGAAGGACATGGCTAAGAATATAAACATAATAACAAGGCTTTATTTAAGTATATCAGGGGGAAAGAACAGGTTCGGACCAGTGTGGGCTCATTGAGGAATAGCACCGGGAGAGTGGTTAGTGAGGAAAGTGAGATGGCAGGCTTATTAAACAGGTATTTTGCTACAACTTTTACACAAGAACAGTCAGGAGAATTGCCAATAGCTGAGAGTATTTATCGAGGAGGCGAAGGAGGGCTTTTACAGAAGAACCAGGTTGGAGTGGAGGAAGTAAAGGAACATCGAGGTAATCTAAGAGTAGATAAGGCTCTGGGTCCAGATAGTATGTAACTCAGAGTATTGGGGGAGGTGCTGAGCAGGTAAGTGAGATGTTAACGGATATTTTCACGAGTTCCCTGGAGTCAGGCCAGGTACCGGAGGATTGGAGAGTAGCGAATGTAACAACATTGTTTAAGAAAGGATCCGGAGAGGAATTGTGAAACTATAGACCTGTTAGTTTGGGGAAGGTGTTGGAGACATTAATTAAGGACCAGATGAGGAACCATTTAAATAAATACAAACTAATTAAAGGAAGTCAGCATTCGTTTACCAAAGGTAGTTCCCGTTTAACAAATCTTTTGGAGTTCAATGAGGCAGTGTCTGATTGGGTGGATGAGGGAAAGGCAGTGGATACAGTATATCTAGAATTTAAGAAGGTATTTGATAAGGTACCACATCGGAGGTTGTTAGCCAAAGTGAGGGCTTGGGGAGTGGCTGGGCAGGTAGCTCATTGAATTGAAAACTGGCTTAGTGATAGGAAGCAAAGAGTGGCTGTGAGTGGGAGGATGTCTCGCTGGGAGGATGTAAGTGGTGGGGTACCTCAGGGATCAGTACTCAGACCATTACTATTTATTATTTACATCAACGATTTGGATGATGGGGTAAAGAGTAAGCTTTCCACATTTGCAGATGACACAACGTTTGGAGGTAAGGTGAATAGCAGAGGGGGTGGTGATCAGATACAGGAAAGTATTAATACTTGTGTAGTTTTGGCAAAAGGTTGGCAGATGTAATTTAACCTGAACAAGTGAAAGATGTTTGGGATGGGACAAAAAACAATGAAAATGGAGATTACATGATGTAAGGGGTAATTTTGGAGTGTGTCACACAGGAGAAGGATCTGGGGTTGGTAATATATATGGGAGGTAAGCAGGAAGCTATAGGTAGATCAAATAGGGTTTTAGGCTGTATAAGGAGGGGGATCAATTATAAATCAAGAGGTGGTATTAACATTGTGCAGGAAGTTAGTGAGGGCCACATCTAGAATATTGCGTGCAGTTTTGGTCACCACAACTGAGGAAGGACATAGATGCCATGGAGAGGGTTCAGCGCAGATTGATTCCGGGCCGAGCTAGACTCAGCTATGAGGAGCGGTTGAAGGAGACAGGGCTTTATTCACTAGAAAGGAGGCGGTTATGAGGAGATATGGTAGAAATGTTTAAGATAATGAAAGGTAGAGATAAAATAAGTGAAGATAAATTATTCAACAGAGTAAACAGTGATAGAACCAGGGGCCATAGCCTGAGAGTAAAGAGTAGGAGAGTTAAGACGGTAGTAAGGAGGGGACTTTCACTCAGAGAGTAGTTAATGCATGGAATGGCCTCCCTGGAAAGGTAGTGGCAGCAGAAAAAGTCGATAAGTTTAAATTAGAATTAGATAGGTACTTGGAAGTTATGGAGATAGAGGGGTATAGGGATGTTGATAAGACTTGAAGGTAGTTTTAGCATTGATGGGTGATTGTGTACGCAGTGCTGTTGGTGGGATCTTGTCAAGGGGGGTTGTGTGGTTGACATGTATTTTAACCAAGCCCATGCCCCCTCCCCTGAGGGGAAGAAAGGGGGGGGAACAAATAACAACAAAAAACAACAACAAACAATTAATTTCATTAATTAAAAACTTTTTTGCATTTTCTTCCTTGGATCTTGTGTAGATGGGTTGGTGTGGTGTTCGCGCAGGCATGATGGGCTGAACGGACTCCACCTGTGTTGGATTTCCTTGTTATCTTCTAGGACGCTTCGTTTCGACAGTACAAGTTAATGACTAGGCTTGGATGAAATAATTGATTAACTGGTTGGAATGGATTCCCTCCATGAGGGACAGGGAATCAAACCCTAAATTCTACAGAGCTGAATACCCGCATGTAACGGTTCCAAGTCTCCGGAGTCAATTCCTACTTTGCCAAATCTCACTCCTTCCATCGAGAATCTGTTTGTTGGTTCAGCAAATTATATCAAAAGCTTCTCCCGTCATCTTTCCGAATCAAAGACAAAGACAAGTCCTTTTTTCTTTGTTTGTTCAAGTTGTGACGAAAATGAGCAGGCATGTACTCACGAACTGTGTCGCTGTGTATTGGACTTCTTCCGAAATCCGACAGACAGCATTAGTCTATTATATCTGTATAGAATACTGTATTGTATTGTAAAATTCCAAAATAATCATATTTCCTAATAGCAAATATATTGCGGCATATTTATAAACAGCAAATTTAAAAATAAAATAAAATAAAATAAAGGAGCAGTCGTCTATTGCCTTATACACTGCCCAGGTGTTTTTCTTCAACAGATCAAATTGACAAAAAAATAAAATAAAATAATTACAATTTTCCCAGAGGTTTGGATTTATTTAGCACGATTTATTTATACAATATAAATATATATATATATATATATATATATATATATATATATATATATATATATATATATATATATATATATATTATGAATCATGCCACTGGTTTTATTTACTCATGAACATAGATTTTACGCTCAAGTTGTTTCTCTTTAGTTGCCACCGAAGATGGGTGGAGGTTACGTTTTTCACCCGTTTGTCTGTGTGCAGGATATCTCAAGAAGTTACAGAAGGATTCGGCCAAAACGAGTTGGCTGAATCGGAATCGAGACAGCAGTTCGTTCAGAATCGGAATCGATTCTCAAATTTTAAGAATCGCCCAAGCCTACTCATGAGCATGCCAAAGTCTGAAGCCTCGGTCAAGCGTCAGGTGTGCTTATCCTTGTATCTTATTTATTGGATACCCTACAGAAGTAAATGAACACTCATTTTATTCTGCAAATGTTGCACATCACATGAAATGAATTCCACCTCCCTGTGCCATATATATATATATTTTTTTTTTTTAAATCGCTTCTGCACACTACCCTTGAGGCTGGGTTTGTAAGTCACACTCTACAATTCCAATAGAAGAGATGCAATTACTCTTTTATGAAAAATGTTTTTTTTTTTTTTTAATCCTGAAAAAAAAAACAACTCACCTTACATACAGTCGTGTTCAAAGATTGGCCTTTAAAACCCACCTCAAATCGTACTTATGAAGGGGACAAACAAATACACACTGTGTTTTATATTGGTAAATTGTTTACCGAATGCTGTCAACAAAACAAATCTCAACGCGAAGTGGCTGATCATATGACAGACAATGGCCAAGCTTATTCAATCATGTAATGACCTCTCAACTTTTGGCTCAAATGAAGAATGGCAGTAACAACTGCTCATTGTTTTGAGGTAAGTTTTCTACCTTCAGAAGTTACATCAACCAGGTCCTGACCAATGGCAAGGACATGCTTAAACGAGCAATCAGTGGCAATGACTGGAAGTTCCATCAAGTCAGATTTATTACCGATTCCTGCAACAACACGTTGAAGAACAAGCAAGAGAACGTCCAACTTGACGTTCCATTTCAAGACTGGGAACAACATCCACTGGATCAGGTAGAAAATTCTGCAATCCTTCTGTATCTCTAATCTCGGAATTAAGAATACGTGGAGCAGTCTCATTTTTGTATACAAAATCTAGGCTTGTGTAAGAATGTGACGACCGAGGGCAAAAGGCAAGAGACTGATCTTGGGGCAATGGGGCAGCAGTTCAACAGCAGAAAAAGAGAGGATGGAGATGGAGATGGGCAGAAAGAGAGAGTGAGAGCGAGGCAGAAAGAGAGTGAGAGTGAGAGCGAGGCAGAAAGAGAGTGAGAGTGAGAGCGAGGCAGAAAGAGTGAGAGCGAGGTAGAAAGAGCGAGAGTGAGGCAGAAAGAGAGAGTGAGAGTGAGAGCGAGGCAGAAAGAGAGTGAGAGTGAGAGCGAGGCAGAAAGAGAGTGAGAGTGAGAGTGAGAGCGAGGTAGAAAGAGAGCGAGAGTGAGGCAGAAAGAGAGAGTGAGAGTGAGAGCGAGGTAGAAAGAGAGCGAGAGTGAGGCAGAAAGAGAGAGTGAGAGTGAGAGTGAGGCAGAAAGAGAGTGAGGGAGTGAGGGAGTGAGGGAGTGTGGAAGGGAAAAAAAAAACATAGCAATGTGAAAGTAAATGTATTGGGTGACTGGGAATAGAAAAAATTGTGGATAGGGACAGGGGACGACACAAGATGGCGGTGACACTTAAATCACTGGAGGAAAGAATGCGATTCAACCTTCTCCAGAAGGTGTTTTCACAAATGAAACAAAATAACAAAATAAAATAAATAAATAAATGAAAAAGTCGACCTGTGTGGAAAGCCTGGATTTTAGGAGTTTAAACAGGAGGTTAGGTACTGGAATTTGACCATGTACATCCTTGGAGCTGCTGGGGGGAGGGTCAGAGGGAGGAGATAGCAAAGGGAGCTCGAATGAAGAGAGACCGTTAAAAAAAAATATATATATATATATATAAATATATATATAGTACACACATATCAGGCCACAAGCCTGCCTCCAATATGGCCTCATGCTTCAGTCTCATTTCATGAGATTCCATTAATGTTGAGAGATTTACATTCCACAGATTCCAGAGGGGACAGAGGTGATGCTGTAGTGGCAGCACATGGGGGAGCCAGTACTCCATCAAGTTATGGATAAAGGATTGAATGCTTTGAGTAGTTTGTTTTTTGAGTAGTGACTAGGAACATGCAGGAAGCACAGTGTGGCTGGCTTTGGAGGCCAGCTTTGCCATGTTGTCGGCCCAAGAGTGGTCATGCCTTTAAGTTCAAGAGACTAAACCTCTTCCAGCAGCTGACCAAGGAAATAAATTGGTGGGTTTGACTCTCCTTCCAGTGACAGGGAGAGACCAACAAAACAAAACAAACTACTACCAACAAGGTGTTCACGGGGTTTATGTCATAAAAGGACAACAGACTTTAGGGAAAGATATTTCAGTTGTTTGATACACATTAAAATAAATAAATAAATAAAAAAGCCAATTCCAACCACTCCCTCTCCCCCATCATGGGCTTCACCAGAGGAGAGGGTAGTGCATTCGAGTCCGTTTGTGTGTCCATGCACAATGTGCTAATGTAGGCCACAAACCACCTGGTGGTAGCCAACATTACACGTTCTCTTTTTTTCAACAAAGTACCTCCACATCGTGTGTACAATTAGAATGAGAGTATATCTATAAAGTACGTACGATAAAAACACACAAAACTGGAAGGGCACTCGGTAGAGCACGTACCTCCGCCATGAGAACATATTGGGCCCATTACATTTTTGAAATATCATGCTATATAGTAATATATCGTTTTCGCCCTATTTCTCAATGGTTAAGAATCACTTTAAAAATTAAATAATTCTCCTATCCAGATCTTCACCAAAATCGAATCGGTTCGTCCTTGTCACACACCCAACGTGTCCACAAAATTTCATCCGGATCCGTCCACAACGTTTTGAGCTATCCTGAACACAAACAAACAAAGACACAGACAGAAAGGGGTGAAAACATAACCTCCTTCACCTTCAGTGGTGGAGGTAATGAGATAGGCACCCAGGAGACGTGTTATGGTTGTGGGGGTAAATGGAGGTTGTATCGATTTGCTTGGTCCGTGGACGTGTAGGAAACATCTCGATGTAAATCAAGTAGGGAAACTGAGCTTAAGTGTTACTTGTCACCACACAGGGGGTGGTGCTGTGTTAATTATACAGGGATTAAGACTAATTTCCCCCAGTATGTGATTGCCTCCTGTGACCTTCTTATGTGTTTTTGTATTTACAAGCCAGCCATGAAAGAAGTGCGTTTCCATAACAATCACACCAAAACACCAAACAAGCAAAACGAGCAAAACGAGCCGAGCAGGCAGAAGCCCCGCCTTCCTGGTTTTCGTGCCAGCAAGCCACGCCCGGAGGTGGATGATCGATGGGCGTGGCGTCAGAAGGAAGAGTTGTTTGGTTTGGTTGGTTTTTGAGTTCGGTGGAAGGGACGCACGCGGTCGAGAGAAGAGGGAGCTAGGAGATGGCGTATAAGATCAGGGCATTATGGCCGACTGTCCTTCGACGCATGAAGAAGATGACACGATTCTCGTATTCGTGCTGAGGTGCATTGGCTCACGTGGTGGAGCAAGACGCTGGCCATTGACTCTTGGCTGGGTCGTGAGAGACCGACCTCGAAGCCTCATGTATATCACCAAAGAGACGGCGTTATTCTGCAAAGCAGCAGCGTCGGTAAGCACGATCGACGAAGCGGCCACATGGCGGTTGGTGAGCCCTGGTGTTGAATATCGCCTAACGAACTACCTCATGCACGTTTCCTGCCCAGAGAGCAGCTTGGCGCCATTTTTGGGCATGTCTTCCCACGAAAGACAAAGCACCTCGATCCAAAGTTCAATAAAGACCATCTCTGGGCAAAGCTCAGTGCCAGAATAAAGGGAGGATTTTATTTTCTTTTGTTTCATCTTCCCCTTGTCTGTATCAAGGTCTGTGTGTGTGGAGACGCCTCAACCTTAGATCTGAATTACTTCACGTGTTATTATTACATTCTGACTTGTACCCTTGTAAATATTCTTATATTTTCATTAAATCCCAGTTTTAACGGTGCAGTGTCCGTGTATCTGTTGTGGGTTCGAGTATCAACCCTTGTGCTGTGCCATCCGTCGCTCCGCCCATGCCGCCAATGCCCCTCCCGCGCACGCCATAATCTCTGAGGATCACATGTCCACCTCCAAGGAAAACCGCTTGGCAATCCGGGGTGGTCGGTGTTAACTGCCCGTCCACCACAATTGGGGTGGGGAGATTAACCAAACCATCAGACCCATGACATAAACAGATAAACAACCCAACAAACAAACAAGCCGGTAGGCGACATGGCTGCTCGCTCTAGATGGAAAGCTGGCCGACGCGACTAGCCGTTATTCACATACATGCTATCAATCAATTTAGCACAATAAATATGATTATCACAGCCCTCTTGGTTTGCGCCCAGAAACCCGCCTTGTGAAATTTCAGGCATGTTTCCAAAGAGACTCGAACAAATGGCAGCCCTGGTAATTCCATTTATCTATTCGCTAAAGATTTTATTTTTTTATATGATGCTGTAAGACATTCTCCTTGGGCACAAAAAAAAACAGGTCACTGGAGGTCCAGTTTCAGAGGTATTGATTTTTTGTACAGTCCACAATAAGTGTACGATGTACGATAAAGTATTTTAGCTGTTGCTAAGCAACAGAGGTGTGCATAGCAACCATTCATTTTTGTGTACATGCTAGTCACATTGTACACATTTCACCCAAGTTTCATCAAAATCAGACTCTTTCTCTTCGAGATATTCACAATTAACCGTTTCTGAAATGTTTGACATGTACTCGCCCAAAATCTATCTCCTCCTACAAATATTTTTTTGTTAGGGCTGCAAATTGGCATGAAGAGAGCAAGATAGATTGCGCACAGAACTCGAAGCTTCGATTTTTGACCACTTTAAAGGGCCGTTGCTAGGGCCCGGGGTCCCATATTCGAAAGCACACGATTCCCAGAAATATTGGTCCTACCTACCAAATTTCATGGGAATCGGTTGAGTGGTTTAGCTCCTAGGCTTGACCAAAGTTTCGTGGACAGACAGACAGATGGAAATGTCCAGAATAAGGGTGCTCTAAGAGCAGCCAACAGAAAGGGGTGAAAACATAACCTCCTTCACCTTCGGTGGCGGAGGTAACGAGATAGGCCCCGGGGAGATGCGATGACGGGAGCCAGACACACATGCTATATTTTATGTAGGTGCGCCGGGATCGATTGTGGTCAATTCTCCTCTGGTCATCTTCATTTGATTTTGCTCTTTCTGACAGTTCCAGATGGACCAATCAACTGTATAAAAGAGTTTAGTTTCTCAATCGGCATTCTTTTTTGAAGAGGTCATTCAGGATGCATAATATTTGGTTCATTCAAAGGACGATGAAACTTCCTCCTTTATAGAAATTTAATGAATCTCTCAAAAGGTAAACATCAAGTAACAATTTCCTTTTTCTTTCCCCAGACTACAGAGTGCTGGGTCATTCCGTGTCAAATCAGCCAAAAAAATGAAATTCTGTGGTGACCCCCTCAGATTTTCCTGAAAATTTTCTCAAAGCTACCTTAACATATATGAGGAAGGTTTGCCAAGTTATAGCTCAAAATTCCAAGTAGTGTCCTAGATATGGCCGACAAACACCCTCAGGGTGTTTCAATACTGGCAGTCGCGAGTTGCAGATTTGTATCTGAAGCATTTTTGGAGGGCTCTAAATTCCAGAGTTTTACAAAAAGAGTTCTGAAAATTCACACAAATGGTGTCCATTAGTGAGGCTTTCAGAATCTGACATAAAAAATGTTCTACTTAAAATACTTACCATAAGTACTCTCAAAAGTAGTGATTTGTAACATGCAGTCAAAAAAATTGGAGTTTTCAAATTGCTGCCAACAGTCAGTTTTATTCATCATGAAGAATTTTGTTGCCCGCTTTACATAATCTAGTGACTGGATCATTTACACAAGAAAACTGAAACCTTTTGGAGAAAAATCTTGGGTGCTATAGGTGTCTGAACTTTGCTCCAGACTCAACGTCACTGAAATTTACCCGAGTTTTACCCCAAGTGTTCACCATGTTGACAGTTACATCGCTCTTTTTAATTTTTGTCACTTAAACACACATACATAGGCAAACTGTGGGAGAAAATTCAAGAGATGTTCTCAATTCCTTCTATTTTTAAACGAATTTTTTTTTAAATGCATCAATTTCTAATGATTCTGCAGTCCCAAAAGCTACTTTTTTTGAAATAATTTTTTTACTACAAACGTATAGAAAAAATAAAGATATTGTAAGGAAGTATGACTTAAGTGGAATCTAACAATATATAAATCGGTTTAGTAAAGCTTAAAGTAGTGTTAGAACCAAAATCATTTCCAAAGTTAGGCATGAAGCACAACTCTATCTTATTTAGGCTTTAACCTAATACACAGCCCTGTAGTAACTGCAAATGCTCATTGTTACATTCTATTATATCCTGGCAATTATAAAACTAATCACTGTTCACTTTGTACAATGTATCAAAGTACATTTGTCCAAACAATTTGATATGAAATTATGAAAAAAAAAAAGTTGAATCAGATATTGTACCGACATTTACACTAAGGATATAAACAATTAGACATGCAAATGAATATTTATAATGGTGATTATTATGATCACATTATGTTTCTTAATTTGTAGTTGAGATTGGCGGCAGCCTTAAACTAAAATATCCTTTTAAAAAAATGTGAGCCAAATTAAAGTAACCACATACTTGTTCTGACCAAAAAAAACACAACAATTTCATCATTGTGGTGCCAACTTATGAATGTTTGGCATGGCTTCCACTTCAAAAGCTCACCTATTGCTTTTGTTCTACATCTTTCATCGAACATGTTTTTTTAAATAGTGGGCCTTTTTAAAATCGTTAATAAATAGAAGGAATGAGAACAACTCTTGAATGTTCTACCACAGTTTGTCTATGTATGTGTGTTTAAGTGACAAAAATTTAAAAGAGCGATGTAACTGTCAACATGGTGAACACTTGGGGTAAATTTCAGTGTCATTGAGTCTGGAGCAAAGTTCAGCCACCTATAAAAAATAATAATATGACCGTTTTTACAGCCATTTTTCCCTGCTGTGCAGGGGTTTGGCTTTTTCTTGAGGCAATGTTTTATGGCCGGATGCCCTTCCTGACGCCAACCCTGGTCGCCTCTTACGACACACAGGGATATGGTACACCTATTCTAACCAGGGCATACACCGGGACCAGTACACTGGCACTCATTTCGCCGACCTCGGAAGGATGACAGGCTGAGTCAACCCCCTGGTGTTAATTCAGCAGCCAACGGGGCTTGAACTCAGGACCCTGGGATCCCAAGCCGCCACCCTAACCACTAAGCCAACACCAGGCTCTTAATATAGACCAGACCAGGCACCAGGTTCAGACACCTATAGCACCCAAGATTTTGCTCCAAAAGGTTTCAGTTTTCTTGTGTAAATGATCCATTCACTATATTATGTAAATCAGGCAACAAAATTCTTCATGATGAATAAACTGACTGTTGGCAGCAATTTGAAAACTCAAATTTCTTTGACTGCATGTTACAAATCACTACTTTTGAGAGTACTTATGTTAAGAAATATTTTTAGTAGACCATTTTTGATGTCAGATTCTGAAAGCATCACTAATAGACACCATTTGTGTGAATTTTCAGAACTCTGTTTGTAAAACTGGAATTTAGAGCCCTCCAAAAATGCTTCAGATACAAATCTGCAACTTGTGACTGCCAGAATGGAAACACCCCAAGAGTGTTTATAGGGCCATATCTCAGACACTACTTGGAATGTTGAGCTATAACTTGGCAAACCTTCCTCATATATGTTCAGGTAGCTTTGAGAATTTTTTTCAGAAAAATCTGAGGGGGTCACCGCAACCCCCGGCTGAAATGACACGGAATGAGCCTGATTCTTTTCTGAAACACTCAATCAAAACGCATGCAAAGTCGGACTTGATGTGTGAAAGTGATCAAAAGTTTTGATAGTCTATAAATAATGGAAAGTATGTGTTGTTGTGGTTTTGGCTCCTCGAGGGTAAGAGTTATTCTATAGTATAACGATAGTTATTTCTAAGTATCTGTTTGGTTAAGTGTGATGTAATACGTGCGGATTAGATAAAGGTTGTGGTTTTCATTTTTCATCTGCAAAATCTCTCTCCTTTATCTCTCTCTATCTTTTACGAAGGATACTCTAATCTGCGTTTCTTCATCCCTCGCTTCCTCAATCTCCCAAACTGATTCAAACCAGGATGAATCACCTTTCCTGGAATTGTGCCCGTTCCCACAAGTCCCTCGAAACCCGGTTGAACTGGCCGAAACTCTGAGCCACAACGAGGACGATAATTGGATCGAGAAGGCTACACGCTGTGTTGCAGCTGGACCAATCCGCAAGGGAGGTCAGCTGGAACCAGAGTGAAGGACCATTCGTGGGAGGTGAGGAACATCGGGGACACTGGACCATCCATCAATGAGACCGGGTGACCACACTGATGGTAAAGACAGGCAGTAATAAAAGGGCGAGACAAATGAACAGAGACAGAGAGAGACAGACAG
>NC_140965.1:3136190-3158690 GCF_056783735.1 Eptatretus burgeri | reverse complement strand
ACGAGACTCCCTCGCTGAGAGAATCTGGTGAGCAGGATCAGCGTCAGGAAAACGAGCCACGTGTCCATACAGCCGCAGCTGACGCTCATGGACTATGCAGGTAACAAATCTCATCCGAGTCTCTCTCAGCAACCGCTCGTTGGACACAAAGTCCGACCAGCAATAGCCCAGGATTCTCCAAAGAGACCTGGTAGGAATCAAGTCCCCACACCCCATGATCTAGTGAATCCATGACTCCCCAGGCCTGACCCAGACGTCTGTTGACCTCTGGCTTACAGCGAGCAGAGACATGAATATCACTGCCAATGTAACTGAATCTCTCCACGACAACATCCTCACCACAAACAGGTACAGACAAGGTAGCAGCAAATGGTACAGTTTTAATCACGAATGAAGCACATTTTACTCAGTTGGGGAAGAGGTAACAAAAGACGCATGCGGACCACATCTTGAGTAATAGTCGATGGAAATCGGATCATGTTACAAAAAAATAATACAGGAACGGCTTCAGGAAAGCACGTAGCGTACGTGCTGACAGGCTTCATTAAACCTTACTAATTATTTTTATTTTGCATGTGATGAGATTTTTTGGGGGTCCCTCATCACGAGTAACACTTGACCCAAACAACGCCAATGGAAATCTGACACAACAAACCTGAACAGTGTGTAATCAACAGAGGAGTACAGGTCTGAGGTCTTAGGCCCACTAGAAAACCAAGATGGCAGCCATAGTATTTTGTGTGGGTGTCATGGTGGGTGGAGTCAAGCGACAAAAGTTGGGTGGGGTCCGGCAGCTGTCCGACCAATGGGTGCACATTTCAAAAAAAAAATCGACCCCCAACAAGAACCATAACAACAACAGAAACAACAACAACAACCATACAGAGCTCTTGTGGACCTGTGACATGTCACAGGTAAAAACAGTTGGCAATTTAAACTTCATACATACTCAAACGTTGATGGAAGAAGACCCGCCAGATGTTTCGAGTTGCTATTTCGACAGTTCCTCCCAAAGACGACAGCACAGACACTGAAGTTCTGGTTTTTGTCTGTTCGCAACTTTATGAGGGGGAACTCGGAAAGAAATGCATCTCTGCAGTTTCACAAGGGATTCCACGAGAGCTGGGCCAGACCCGATGCAAAGTTTAAATGAACCCGAACAAGCTGCATTTACCTTACCGGATAGCAGGATCCAATCGTACGTCCAAATACGTGAATATTCTTCTTATTCATGATTGGAAGAATTTCCAAGCTGTTAGTAACCACTGAAAAAAAGCTTCAACGTGCGTTTAATTGAAAGATTCACCAACATCGGTTTTCGTTATTGTATTTTAAAGCAGTTTCTGTATGGCGGAGTTTGCTTGCTTTAAAGACCATTTCCCCAACATGAACCACAATGGAGCAACCACTCGCTCACATAATATGAACCACACTGGTGTAACCACCCATCCCTGTAACATGAACCACACCACAACAACCACTCGCTTTGACAGCATGTATGCAAATAGAATGGCACTCGGTAGATCGTAGTATACCTCCGCCAGGCTGAACAGTTTACATTTTGTATCCCACTGATGGGTCGGATCTGGATCCGGACCTCAAGCGTGATCGTCTTGTCGTCACCTCACCAAATTTCGTCCGAATCCGTCCGTAACTTATTGATTTCTTCTATATGAATACACAACTTCTGTCCACCTTCTGTGGCAGAGGTAAAGATCACAACAACACAGAGAAGATTAGCCTGGCCATCTACGTATGGATGACAAAGCCAATGTGTGTAGCGTTCAAAAAGACTCTAAATTGTCGAAGTGAAAAAAAAAAGAAGTAGTTGGACTGCATTTAGGCAATCAGGGAGTGTAGAAGACTACAGATGATTCAAAAAGCAGAGAAATGACCTTTTTGGAAAGAAAAGTGGAAAGTAAACCTGGTGTTCGAGGACACGTTAGCTGCAAACCTGAGTTCAAATCCAAAAAGCTTCTGGAGACGAGTGAATCTCAAGGTGAAAGAGAAAAATGGAATTGGCAACCTTGAAAGAGATGATGGATCCAACTCAGATCGACCAAGGAAAGGCAAAGACATTGAAGACCCACTCCACCAGTGTTTCCATTGTTGAAGATATCCATGACCTGCCAATTAACTTACACCTCAACATGAAGGATCCGACTTGGAGGACATCGAGATAACGACCTGAGGGAACGAGGAAAAGCTGAGCAAATTAAGCGGCAACAAATCAGGTCCCGATGTTTTCCACCCACGACTGTCGAGGGAGACGGCGGATGCTATGGCCGAACCGCGAACACCAATCTCCACAAAATCTCGACACCGGCGAGCTCTTCCAAACCAATGGAAACTGGGAAACGTCATTCCAATTGATATAAACGGAATCCGGAAGAGTGCTGCAACCTCTGGTCCAGTCAGCCTCGTGTCTGTCATTGTAAAGACCACGGGGAGCTCGATACGTGATGCAATGATGACGCGCATGGTTGAGTACGGCATGCTTGTTTGATCATCAACATGCCTTCACATCATGAAGATCATGTGATAGTTACTTTGGTTGCTGGAAGAATGGACCGGGTTACTAGATGATGGGAAACCAGCAGACGTGCCTCACCTCGATTTCAGAAGAGCATTTGACAGCGTACGCCATGAACGGCTCCTCGGTAAGCTGGCAGCTTATGGAGTAACAGGGAAGACCTCAACATGGACAAGAGCCTTTCAGTCTAACACAAAACAAAGTGTTAATGTGAATGGGGCCACAACATCATGGCCACCAGTTTATAGCAGTATACCACAAGGTCGTTGGGGCCACAACATCATGGCCACCAGTTTATAGCAGTATACCACAAGGTCGTGCGCTGGGGCCAGTGTTATTCGTGACCTTCAGTAATGACGTCCCCAGTGAAATACAAGGTGCTGTCCACACATTTGCCGATGACACCGAGTTGGATGGCCCAGCAGGAAAAGGGACTCCAACAAGACCTGAATAGACTGGCAGAATGGTCTGAAAGATGGCAGCTACCTTTCACCAACAACAAAAATGCAAGTTTGTTCACATTGGTCATGGAAATGCACAAACTGTATTCCAAGTGGATGGAGTCGAACTGTAGGCCATAACCAGTAAGAAGGACCTGATCACCTGGGCATCACAATCGATAGTGAACATTACAATTGGCCCTTTGAACAAGCA
The DNA here is from genome assembly GCF_056783735.1 of Eptatretus burgeri. Classification (NCBI taxonomy): domain Eukaryota; kingdom Metazoa; phylum Chordata; class Myxini; order Myxiniformes; family Myxinidae; genus Eptatretus; species Eptatretus burgeri. The sequence continues at coordinate 3,155,503 of NC_140965.1, read as the reverse complement.
TTACAATTCCATGAACCGTGTCCACGGTGGTTAGCAAGGTGTGTACATGCTACTCGATGATGATGATGTACACAAGGACTTTCAACTCACTTAAGAGGGAGACTCTGCAACGACCGTTCAACACCTTGGTGAGGCCTCGCCCACCTCACCTCACCGAGAATACGGCAACACCCAGTGGAGCCGCCGCTTGAAGGTGATGGTCCTGAGGAGGGCAACGAAGCTGGTCCACAATGTTGGTGATGTCCTACAACAGCAAAGGCTAACAATCTTGAACACACGAACAAGAAAGAAGAAGAAGAAGAAGAATAAAGAAAGGACTGTGAATGGTTCATAAGATCATGCACGGAATCGTGAAAATAGAGCCAAACCACCTCTCTGCAACCAAATTAACAGCAACAACAGGGGAGTCCCTGAAATCATTGGTGGGGGGCAGGGTCTGCCTCCCGAAACCATTGGCGGGGGACAGGGTCTGCCCTCCCAAAACCATTGGCGGGGGACAGGGTCTGCCCTCCCAAAACCATTGGCGGGGGACAGGGTCTGCCTCCCGAAACCATTGGCGGGGGGCAGGGTCTGCCTCCCGAAACCATTGGCGGGGGGCAGGGTCTGCCTCCCGAAACCATTGGCGGGGGACAGGGTCTGCCCCCCGAAACCATTGGCGGGGGACAGGGTCTGCCTCCCGAAACCATTGGCGGGGGGCAGGGTCTGCCTCCCGAAACCATTGGCGGGGGGCAGGGTCTGCCTCCCGAAACCATTGGCGAGGGACAGGGTTTGCCCCCCGAAATCATTGGTGGGGGGCAGGGTTTGCCCCCCGAAATCATTGGTGGGGGGCAGGGTTTGCCCCCCGAAACCATTGGTGGGGGCAGGGTTTGCCCCCCGAAACCCGCACACACGCGAATCACAGACTTAGACTCATCGCACAAGTGACCGGAACCACAGGACACGACCTTCTATCCCGTGTAAACAATGATGATTAACCACAATCGTGTAATCACGGCTCCGATTTCAAACCACACCGGATAGGGACAACCTTCGACGGTCCTTGAACACAAGGACAGAACGACGAAGAACGAGCGAGGACGAAGAAGACGTTAAATACGAAGAAGAAGAAGAAGAAGAAGAAGAGCCGGTGAGGGTCGACGCTTCGGTAAAACCGCCAAACCGACCGGGAACAGCGACCGGACTCACGAACACCGATCACTCACATCACCAGGTTCATGCGGAATCACGACCAGGCCGGCGATTCACACGACAAGGATTTATTATAAACACGTGACACGACTTACAAGGCCAGCGTCACCATGAGGAAGGATGGATTGAAGAAGAAGAAGAAAAAAACAATTAAAAAATCTCATCCAACCTTCTACAGATTAAAACAACAACAACAACAACAACAACAACAACAACAACAACAACAACAACAACAACAACAACAACAACCGCGCTCGGGGATGGTGAGGGTCGTCACTGGGGATGGGGGGGGGACGAGGGTGAAAGGTGTTCGCACACGGTAATCTGTCGATCCATCGATCGGTAAATCATGGCTCCGCCATGGGGATGGGATCACGAGTTCCAAAGGACCGGCGGGCTTGTCTTACTCTCCATTGATGAGGGAAACGAGTTGGCCCATCAGTCCGGCTCGGCTCCTTGTGAGGGATGATTGGTCAGGGAGATGGGGACGGGAGAACGTTCACACTTGTGCAGGAAGTGTGCACAGATGACGTCACAGTACTGAACAACTTCCCAACAACACGTCGGTGGTTGTGAGATGTGAGCGTTGATTGGATGTGGGAAAAGAACAGGACAAGGGTCCAACAAACATCACACGACATTAACACTGATACACGAACACTGAGGACTCACATCACACGACAATAACACTGATACACGAACAGTGAAGACTCACAACACACTACATTAACACTGATACACGAACACTGAGGACTCACATCACACGACAATAACACTGATACACGAACACTGAGGACTCACATCACACTACAATAACACTGATACACGAACACTGAGGACTCACATCACACTACATTAACACTGATACACGAACACTGAGGACTCACATCACACGACAATAACACTGATACACGAACAGTGAAGACTCACATCACACTACATTAACACTGATACACGAACACTGAGGACTCACATCACACTACATTAACACTGATACACGAACACTGAGGACTCACATCACACGACAATAACACTGATACACGAACAGTGAAGACTCACAACACACTACAATAACACTGATACAAGAACACTGAGGACTCACATCACACTACAATAACACTGATACACGAACACTGAGGACTCACATCACACGACATTAACACTGATACACGAACACTGAGGACTCACATCACACTACATCAACACTGATACACGAACACTGAGGACTCACATCACACGACATTAACACTGATACACGAACACTGAGGACTCACATCACACTACATTAACACTGATACACGAACACTGAGGACTCACATCACACTACAATAACACTGATACACGAACACTGAGGACTCACATCTTGTTTTTTTTCTCTGGAAATCAGAACAAGGCTGCAAGGATGCATCATTGGCTGACGGTGTGGTTGTGCCCTTGATGCAGTGCCCTCTGTAGGTTAGGGCAGGAATTTGTTACAATCAGGGTGCCAGCAACAGCTCGCCAACTCTTCATGAAGGACACCGTGGGATCTTTAACTTCCATCAAGTAATTCCAGCAGACAGGCCACTTCGGTTCACGCCCATCCGATAGACGTCGTGGAGCCCCCCCCGGGACATTTGAGTCGTGGAGCCCCCCCCCGGGACATTTGAGTCGTGGAGCCCCCCCCCGGGACATTTGAGTCGTGGAGCCCCCCCCGGGACATTTGAGTCGTGGAGCCCCCCGGGACATTTGAGTCGTGGAGCCCCCGGGACATTTGAGTCGTGGAGCCCACCCCCCGGGACATTTGAGTCATGGAGCCCCCCGGGACATTTGAGTCGTGGAGCTCCCCCCCGGGACATTTGAGTCATGGAGCCCCCCCCCCGGGACATTTGAGTCGTGGAGCTTCCCCCCCCCTCAATATACACTTTTTCGCGGCCTCAAGGCCTCAAAATGGCTTTCAAGGCCAATGGCCAGGAGCTTAAAGAGGAACACAAATGCAAGTTTTTTTTTTCTTCTGACAACCATTGAAAATCATCACCGTCTAGTTTGACGGGAAAGAGATTTTGAATGTTTTTTGAGCCAATCACAAAGTGTCGATTTTCGATTTAGCCAATGATGTCACGGCTTGAACCCATCTTTATCCAAACAGAGGTTTACATCGAGAAACAGAGCATTTGGAGCTCGGATTCCGACACCAATTTCACCGTCATCAGCAACTCTGAAGATTCTCGGTTTGTTAGAACTGACCAGTGGGATTTTGAAGAAACGATCGGAGACAAAATTAGTGATGGCAACGCTTTTGGGGGCTTTGTGGAGCCGTATTGTTTCGAGCCTCGTGCGAGTGATTCAGACAAAGATGGCGGCCATGGAGGTGTTGGTGAAGATGAAAATGCCTCGCATGTTCACAACAGATTGGTAGCTTTTGTTTTTTTTTTCCATTCAATTGATAATTATTTACAAAGGATTTTGTATTAATTGATAAATCGGTTATACTACTCCAGCAGAAACACAGCACGGACACCGCCCAGGCACACTCAGACACAGCGGACAAAATGGGGCGACAAATGCTTTGTCCCACCGTCGCAGGCTGACCAGGTGTCTTGTGTGTCACGGGATCGTCCGGTTTCATACTTTCCCCCAACCCAATTTTGTATCTATTCTGAAAACCAATGAAAATCATCACTGTTTTTGTTTTTGTGCCATTTGTGTCTGTGGTCGTGTCGTGTCCGTGCCGTGTCGATGTCCTGCCCCGGTGGAGGGTGGAGTGATGCCAGCAGTGAGGGGGGAGGTGGTTTGGGGGTGGTTTTGATGGTTGGATCAGGGATTGTGGAGGAAGGGGTTCCGGGGGAGGGACTCTGAAAGTTTGAGCGTCCTCTGTGACATCCTTTCAGAGGGGTAGATGACCCATGCATACTTTCTCTCCACTAAAAATAGATGGTGGTTCATTTGATTTGTAGAAATTTGTGTTCATAATGGATAATTATTTTTCCAGTGATCTTGTGGTAACCGCCGGGCTATTACAACAGGTGTTTCACTCACCGCTCAAATTGTCCGTGTACATGTGCTGGGAGCTCGGAAGAGATGATCTTAGTTTTGAGCGATGGCTGTTTCATCCACTTCATCGTCTCTCTCAGTCGTGGTGGATAACCACAAGATCTCGCCATCTCGGTTGTTTCGTAATCGTGTTCTGTAATATGTTCCACCAAATCTCATACAACCACAAAGGACGTATCGACTCGACGTATTTCTAGAAAACCGAAAATTATTCACCGTTTGAGTTAAATCATACGGTGATGTAACCGGGAGACAGTGCGAATCTGGTGGTCGACTCCCGATTGTGACGTCACGGCTAACAATGAAAAAGAAGAAGATTCCAATTTTTAATCGCATAATTATCTACTTTATAAATCGGAAATTGGAAAAAAGACATCATATCTATTTTGGAGAGAATCAAATCAAGGGATATGTGAGCGTCGAAGTGGTCTGAGCATTTGGATTCCCCTTTAAAACCTTGTCTAGCTTCTGAAGTACTGACACAAAAAACTTGGGGCCTCCAGATGCTGTGGTTCGGCCATGAAAGAATAACGCAGAAACAAACAAACAAACAAGCAAGCACACACAAACACTTGAAAATATTTACAAGATTTCAACGTTTTCAATGCACAGAATGTGCCGGAACCCCTATGTAGTTTGTTGGGGTTTTTTTTTTTATCCTCGTGCAGCGCTGGATACCCCAACACAATAATGGGTCATCCGATCAAGATCAGGCTATTTACACTTCACCAAACCATGAAGAAGATTGATATTTAAAGATTAACGTGGGAGTGCACCGTGGCAGTGATGGGCCTAATAGCCCCATTTCCTTGTTTGAGATGAGTTTATTGATTTTCAGACGTACAAACACATACATACAGATCATTGCTTTGCAGGGGAGGTGGAGTTGCGCACATGGGTACCTTCAGCACGTATGCACAATCAGTGAACATTGGCCCCAGCCGTGTTTTTATTTATTTATTAATGATTTTCAGACCTACACAAACATACAGAAAATTTCCTTGTGGGGGGAGGAGGAGGAGGTGGGGGGGGGCGGATATCTTAAACCATTCCCAGATTCTGAAGTTCCTACACCCAAAATTTATGACAAAACTTGGTGGACAGGTTGGTTGTGTGACAAGAAAGAAGTGATCAGATTTTGTTTTAGGTCTGGATCCAGATCCGGCTTATCAGTGGTGGTACAAAATGTAAACTGTTCAGCCTGGTGGAAGTTTGCGCTCTACCGAGTGATGTTATAGTTTTCATTGCAAAGGTGCAAGTATCCATTGAGGAGCTGGGCATGTGGCTCATTGGGTGTCAGAACTTGGAGAGGGTCACCCTGTGCATTGGGAGCATGCTGGCCTGGAGCAGGCCATGGGCCCTAGGGGACGTCCAGATTTGTAGGCCCGGGAACCCTGAGAGTGCACTAGGCGAGAGCTAAAGAGGGTTTCCCCAGGATTCAGCGAGGAGCGGTAAAGCTCGACGGTGGCTCCGGCTTCCGGGGAGTGTCGCATTTGAGGTAGGCCTGCAGATGGAGCCACAAGACCCAGCCATGAAACTGTGCAAAGGCACAGATAGAAAATTGGAAGGCGAGGCCCAAACTTGGTAGAGCACCACCAGCACGAATGGTGGTGGGTGAATTTGGTTAAATAGTACATGGTAGAGGTGGGATAAAGTTAAAAAGATGTTTCTGGTGATGTTAGGATAGTAAGAGATGCTTCCACTTTGCAACATTGTTGATGTCTGCGGTCGCCAGAATTAAACGAAACAGGGTAATTGGATGTTGAGTGGACCCATTGCATCAGAAATTGTTAGTGGAGGGGTAGGCACACCCTACCCTCCCCCCCCCCCAAGCAGGATGATCTGCCGCCGAGCCTTGTGAGCCACACACAAGAAAACTAGATGCAGGTGGAGGCCATTCGGCCCGTCACACCTGCACAACATCAACATCATACCCATTTATCAACACATCAGAACAAGGAAAATGTTAAATGTATTTTTGTTCTGTGTGTGTTTTGGGGTTTTTGTAGTATATATATATATATATATATATATATATATATATATATATATATATATATATATATATATATATATATATATATATATATATATATTTATATATATATATATATATATATATATATATATATATATATATTTATGTACAATTAGTTATATTTCCTTCTTTTCAGAGGAAGGGGAATGGGCTTGGTTAGAAACACACATCAACCACACAACACCACTTGATGAGACCACCAACAGCACTCCGTACACAATAATCCACCAATGCTCAAACTACCCAAAAGTCCCATCAACATCCCCATACCCCTCTATCTCCATAACTACCAGGTATCTATCTAATTCCAATTTAAACTTATCTCCTGTTTCTGCTGCCACGACTTTTCCAGGGAGACCACTCCATGCATTAACTACTCCCTGAGTGAAAGTCCCCTACCTTACTACCGTCTTAACTCTCCTCTTATTTACTCTCAGGCTACGGCCCCTGGTTCTATCACTGTCTACTCTGTTGAACAATTCATCTTCACTTATTTTATCTCTACCTTTCATTATCTTAAACATCTCCATCATATATCCTCGTAATCACCTCCTTTCTAGTGTATAAAGCCCTATCTCCTTCAGCCGCTCTTCATAGCTGAGTCCAGCTTGGCCCTGAATCAATCCAGTAACCCTACACTCAACCCTCTCCATGGCATCTATATCCTTCCTGAATTGTGGTGACCAGAACTGCACACAATATTCTACATGTGGCCCTCACTACATTCCTGTACAACGTAAACACCACCTCTTTTGATTTATAATTGATCCCTCTCCTAATACAACCTAAAACCCTGTTTGCTTTACCTATAGCTGCCTAGTAGCACTATCCTCTCTGCTTTCACACCCCTTGTATCAATTACCACCCCCAGATCCTTCTCCTGTGTGACACGCTCCAAAATTACCCCTTACATCCTACAATCTCGATTTTCATTGGTCTTTCCCATCACCAACACCTTCCACTTGCTCAGGTGAAATTACATCTGCCAATCTTTTGCCCAATCCGTACAAGTATCAATACGTTCCTGAATCTGATCACCACCTCCTCGACCATGCACCTCACCTCCAAGCTTCATGTCACCTGCCAATTTGGAAAACTTACTCTTTACCCCATCATCAAAATCGTTGATGGAAATCCATACTAATAAATGACTCTGTGTGTGTGTGTGTGTGTGTGTGCGTGCGTGCGTGCGTGCGTGCGTGCGTGCGTGCGTGCGTGCGTGCGTGCGTGCGTGCGTGCGTGCGTGCGTGCGTGCGTGTGTGTGTGTGTGTGCGTGCATCAAGGTTTAACATGTTAGGGTGTGTGTGTGTGTTTGTGGTCAGGTCAGATTAGATCTGTGACCTGCTACAGGTATCATGTAAACCTGTACTAACCTGTTCCCTGGTCAGGTTAGCGGCGATTCAACCGTCTCCATCCACCAGGTTTTTTGGTGAGGAGGGTGTTTGGATATGGACACCCAGCAGGATTAAAAACAAAACCTGTAAAAGGAGCTCCTTGTGAGCCAACGGCCATCCATATCTCGTACCCAACTGTCTGCGGACGTCCTCCTGCAGTTGGGTGACTTATTAGGAGGTTGGTGGCAGGATTTGCATGAAAAGATGAATTTGTGTTTATCTATAAATGCGCATAAGAAATCGAGAAATTATTAGAATACACGAAGTCATCACTCTCCGGAAGCCCGTACGTTGTAACCCCAAATGGGGAACATGGCTGAGCTTCCCTTCCCCATCGGCCACGCCCACGCAACAACGCGTCTTGTCATTGGTTGGTAAATAAATGGCCATAACTTGCGAAGCACTTGTCCGATTAATATCAAACCTTGAAAAGGCACATCCTCAGGTCCCCAACAATATATCTGGCAAGTTTCAATTAGATCGGACGAGTGGTTGTTGAGAAACAGCGGTCACAGATACACACACACACACACACACACACACACACACACACACACACACACACACACACACACACACACACACACACACACACACACGCACACACACACACACACACACACACACACACACACACACAGACACACATTGCTGGAATTATAGATAGATTATGCAGCTTCAATGTCCTCCATTTTTGGATTCACAGAGACGGGCTCTTTCGACAGCATTTTCCAGAATAGCGGACAATAATTCCAGCTGCAGCCTTCGAATTCCTGCACAGATGTTATCCTTGATCTGCTGAATTGTTTGGGGCTTATTGATGTAAACACGCTCCTTTAGGTAACCCCCCCCCCCAAAAAAAATAATCGGGAGGCATCAAATCAGGAGAACGTGATGGCCAAGAAATTTCTGAATTTCGTGAAATTATTCGGTGTCCATGCTCTTTGGGTGAGAATGATTGATCGATGAAATTTAAAATAAAATTCCACCATTTTGGTTCTTTGTTCAGTTGTGAATTTTTCCATTGATAATTTCCAAATATTAATCTAAATTCCGAAAAGAAAAGAAAAATAAATTATTAAAAAAAAAATGTTATTTAATTTCTAAATCAATTGGTGACTTTTTGGACACCCTGTATTTTCATCCTATCTGTCTGTCTGTTTGTTTGTTTGTTACTTGCAAAATCGAAGATTTTCCAAGTACTGTATATTGGTTAGTTGATTTTGTTATTCTGTCTGTTTGTTTGTCTGTCCGTCTGTCTGTCGCCTGCAGGTTACAATTTAAAACTGATCTTCACAAAACTTCACTACCTAGTAGAGTTTGTCATATGGAAGAAGCCTTTTGTTTTTGTGGTCAAAAGGTCAACATAGGCCAAAGGTCAACAACTTCAGTGGGATTTCTAAAATCCTCAATTTTTATCCGATTGAGTTGAAATTCGAAGAGGATATATATTTCAGGTCACTCAATCCAACCACCAATTATTTTGGAGAGGTCCACATGAACCAAAAGGTAAACATAGATCAATAACTGAAGTGGTATTTCTAAAATTCTCAGTTTTCATCCATCAGACTTGAAATTTGAAGAGAATTTATATATCAGGTCACTAAATTCAACTAGACAATTATTTTGAGGTTAACAGACCAAAAGGTCAACATAGGCCCAAGGACAACAACTAAGGAGGTCAGGTCAGGTATGGGAGCATGCACCGGAGCAGCGCGTCGCTGCGTCCACTTCCACCAGCACTCCAGGGGCCTCTGTCTGGCCATCCCCCAGGCAGATGCCTGGCCCATTCCCATCTCCTCGAGATGCTGATCGATCTTCTGCAACCATGAGGAACGTGGTCGGCCAATTGGCCTCCTCCACTCAAGAGGCTCACTCGCTGAGAGAATCTGGTGAGCAGGATCAGCGTCAGGAAAACGAGCCACATATTCATACAGCCACAGCTGACGCTCACGGACTGCGCAGGTAACAAATCTCATTTGAGTCTCTCAGCAACCGTTCGATGGACAAAAAGTCCGACCAGCGATAACCAAGGATTCTCCAAAGAGACCTGGTTCCAAAGAAATTAAGTCTCCATCTCAGATCCCTGGTCAGACTCCAAGTCTCACATCCATAGAGCAAACTGGAAGCGTCCTCCGCAGAGGTACCGGCAGCGCCACACCAATGATCCAGTGAATCCGTGACTCCCCAGGTCTGACCCAGACATCTGTTGACCTCTGGCTCACAGACAGCAGAGACATGAATATCACTGACAAGCTCAGTGAATCTCTCCGTGACCTCAACAAAATCACCACAAACAGGCACAGACAGGACAGCAACATGCAATATGTCATCGAAAGACTGGATCTTATATTAGTTTTTACCCAGGAAACACGTAATCCCAGTGGCTCCAGCTCCTCGAGGGCCCCAAAAGGATATCTAAAGTCTCCGCAAAGATGACTGCATCATCTGCGAAATCAAGGTCAGAGATCTTGACATTCCCAAACGATGCACCGCAACTTGATCTCTCCAACATCCTCCTGAGAATCCAGTCAACACAAGTGCTGAAAAGTGTGGGAGCCAGTACCCTCCCCTGAGAAACTCCAGGAACAACTGGAAAGAAGTCAGAGATGGTACCACCACATCTCACAGCACCCTCAGTACCAGAGTAGAGTTCAGACATTAGATCGATCAGTTTTGGTGGCACCCCATGAAGACCAACAATCCTCCAGGGGGCATCCCGATTCACTGAATCAAACGCTTTACAGAAATCAACATAGGCTGGAGCAGTTCCTGCTCAAACTCTCACCTGCGTTCGGTGAGGACCTGAAAAGCAAGGACACGGTCAATCGTGGCCCACTTTGGTCTAAAGCCTGACTGCTTGGGACGCTGGTGCTCAAGCAGATGGTGGCGAACCCTGTCGCAAATTATCCGAGCAAAGACCTTGCCTGGCACTGAGAGCAGTGTCACCCCTCTGTAATTGTTGCAGTCTTGGCGATCACCCTTCCCTTTCCAGAGAGGGACAACAAGGCCCCCCTTCTAGTCAGTTGGGATGATGCCTGTGTTCCAGACAGAGCACAGAACTGCATTAAACGACATGAATACAGCATTTCCACCAGCCTTGAGAAGTTCGGCATGGATGACACAGATCCCTGGAGCTTCACCCCATTTCAACCGGTTCACCGCAGCCTGTGTTTCCACAAATGAAGGTGGACCACAGTTGATTGGAGGGTCAGCAATAGGGATTGTAACACACCTGATGTCCAACTCGACAGCTGGTGGATCAGCTTGGTACAGCCACTCAAACCAACCGGCCCAACAGGCCTTCATTTCGAACTCCTCTGTCAGGAGCCCCCCACCCTCCGCTCTAACTGCAGTACACCGAGGGATGGGCTTGGATGAATGCAATGAGCGAATTCCCTTGTAAGCAGGACAAGAATCAGTTGATCACAGGTGATGCTCTACCCCCCTCACAGATTCCTCACACATAGACCTCCTTGTCCACCCTTAGTGCATGTACAGTTTTACGCCTCAGCTCCCTGAACAGCTCTGCTCTGCCATTCAGCCTGGCCCTGCGACTCTGGGCAATGGTATCCAGTGTCCCTTGAGAGACCAAATTCTTCTTCGCCATCTGGTGAGTTCCAAGACATTCACCGGCAACATCAAGGACGGTGGTCTTGAAGGTACTCCACAACTCTTCAGGACCCCCAAAGCATCCAGACCCCCCAAATATCTACTCAGCCTGTTCGCAAGCTCCTCAGCTACCGTCTCATCCTTGAGCTTGCCAACATCCAGCCTAAGCTAGGATGGTACCATTCTCCTGGATTGAAGCTGCAACTTAAGAGTTGCTACAACAAGCCTGTGGTATGTATTGAGGAACTAAGCACTCCGGTAGACCGTGCAGTTCTGGATCGTCCTCCAGTAACCATCAACAAGCACATGATCAATCTACTTCACCACACCACCAGCGTTGGAATACCAAGTCCACCGATGAGCTTGCAGGTGCTGAAACTATGAACCGGCCACACTTAGTCCATGACTTCTTGCAAAGTCAATTAATTTAGTGCTATTCTGGTTCATAGTTTCAGACCCATGGGGCCCAACACACATCTCATAACCACCTCTCTCAGTTCCAGTCGATGCACTAACATCCCCCAAGACTAGAAGAGTATCTCGCCTGGTGCACTGATCAACCACAGACTCGAGCATGAATGCGTCCTTCACGGTGAGATCACTCCCCTCAGTCGAAGCGTATACAAAAGAGATCAGGTACTGAGATTTCTAGTGTATAAAGCCCTATCTCATTCAGCCGCTCCTCATAGCTGAGGCCAGCTTGGCCCTGAATCAATCCAGTAGCCCTGCACTGAACCCTCTCCATGGCATCTATATCCTTCCTGAATTGTGGTGACCAGAACTGCACACAATATTCTACATGTGACCCTCACTACATTCCTCTGCAACGTAAACACCACCTCTTTTGATTTATAATTGATCCCTCTCCTAATACAACCTAAAACCCTGTTTGCTTTACCTATAGCTGCCTGGTAGCATTATCCTCTCTGCTTTCATACCGCTTGTATCAATTACCACCCCCAGATCCTTCTCCTGTGTGACACGCTCCAAAATTACCCCTTACATCCGATAATCTCGATTTTCATTGTTCTTTCCCATCCCCAACACCTTCCACTTGCTCAGGTGAAATTACATCTGCCAATCTTTTGCCCAATCCGTACAAGAATCAATACGTTCCTGAATCTTAACACCACCTCCTCTACCATGCACCTCACCTCCAAGCTTTATATCAGCTGCCAATTTAGAAAACTTACTCTTTACCCCATCATCATAATCGTTGATGTAAATCCATACTAATAAATGACTGTGTGTGTGTGTGTGTGTGTGTGTGTGTGTGTGTGTGTGTGTGTGTGTGTGTGTGCATCAAGGATTAACGTGTTAGGGTGTGTTTGTGTTTGTGGTCAGGTCAGATTAGATCTGTGACCTGCTACAGGTATCAAGTAAACCTGTACTAACCTGTTCCCTGGTCAGGTTAGCGGTGATTCAACCGTCTCCATCCACCAGGTTTTTTGGTGAGGAGGGTGTTTGGATATGGACACCCAGCAGGATTAAAAACAAAACCTGTCAAAGGGCAGAGGAGCTCCTTGTGAGCCAACGGCCATCCATATCTCACACCCAACTGTGTCTGCGGACGTCCTCCTGCAGTTGGGTGACTTCTTATTAGGAGGTTGGTGGCAGGATTTGCACTCCGGCCACCGTAAAACCCTTCATTTCGCAAAAGGTATGACAAAGAAATCTGAAAACCCATTCGGTGAGAGTACCTCCTGTGCAGCTTCCAAAAGCAGGGCAGATCACCGGATGAGGGGATTGGGGCAAAGCCTTCGGGACCCCCAATCTTGGATGATATGAGGAAAACCACCCAGGTCAGATTGTGGAAGTGTGTGTCAGGGTGGTGCTGAGATGTCATCCACCAAACGGCAGTCTCTTTGGGTTCACATGAGGTGGTCCATTTGGGTGGGTGCCTGGAATGTCCTATCTCCAAGAGAGGATGATCACCTGTCTCTGTTATCATCTGAGATCAAGTATTTGGACATCGGTATTGCAGCACTCTCTGAGGTTCGGAGACCGGATAATGGCGAGATCATGGTGGGAGGTTACACATACTTTTGGTATGGTCGCTCCGATGATTACCATGTCCAAGGAGTTGTTGGAGCTGTGTCCAATAAGCTGGAGCTGTGTCTAATATGCTGACTCCATTGGTAATTAAGGTAACACCAGTCAATGAGCATATTATGAGACTAAGGATTCATCACTCCTTGGGTGTCGTTTCCCTGGTCTCTATATATGCTCCGACTGAGGCGAGTGACCTCACCATGAAGGACGCCTTCTATGCCACGCTCGAGTCTGTGCTTGATCAGTGATCCAGGCGAGATACACTTCTCGCCTTGGACGATTTCAATGCATCGACTGGAACTGATAGGGATGGTTATGAGACGTGTTTTAGTCACCGAGGGTCTGAAACTATGAACCAGAATAGCAGGAAGTTCCTTGACTTTGCAAAAAGTTGTGGACTGAGGGTGGCTGGTTCATATAATAATTTCAACGCCCACAAGGTCATCACTGGACTTGGTATTCCAACGCTGGCGGTGTGGCAAAGGAGATTGACCATGTGCTCGTTGATGGTCGCTGGAGGATGATCCAGAACTGCAGGGTCTACCGGAGTGCTCAGTTCCTCAATACTGACCACTGGCAGTTGTAGCAACTCTGAAGTTTCATGTTAAATCCAGGAGAATGGTGCCATCCCAGCCTAGGCTAGATGTTCGCAAGCTCAAGGATGAGAGGGTAGCTGAGGAGTGTGTGAACAGGCTGAGTGGAGATTTGGGGGTCTGGATGCTTTGGGGAATCCTGAAGAGTTGTGGAGTGCCTTCAAGACCACCATCCTTGATGTTGCCGGTGGATGTCTTGGGACTCACTGAAGGGTGAAGAAGAATGTTGCCTCTCAAAGAACACTGGATGCCATTGACCAGAGTCGCAGGGCCAGACTGACTGGCAGAGCTGAGCTGTTCAGGGAGCTGTGGCATTAAATTGTACTTGCACTCAGGGTGGACAAGGAGGCCTTTGTGCGAGGAATCTGTGAGGGGGTAGAGCATCAGCTTTTTTCAGGTGATTCTCGTCCTGCTTACAGGGGAATTCGCGCATTGCGTTCCTCCAAGCCTAGGGGTGTACTGCAGTTAGAGCAGAGGGTGGTAGGCTCTTGACAAAGGATTCCAAAGTGAAGGTCCGCTGGGCCGGTTACTTTGAGTGGCTGTGCCAGAGTGATCCACCAGCTGTCGAGTTGGACCTCAGGGTTGTTGCAATCCCTATTGCTGACCCTCCAATCAACTGTGATCCACCTTCATTTGTGGAAACACAGGCTGTGGTAAACCGGTTGAAATGGGCTAAAGCTCCAGGGAACTGTGACATCCATGATGAACTTCTCAAAGTTGGTGTAAATGCCATACTCATGTCATTGCATACAGTTCTGTGCTCTGCCTGGAACACAGGCATCATCCCAACTGACTGGAAGAGGGGCCTTGTTGTCCCTCTCTGGAAAGGGAAGGGTGATCGCCAAGACTGCAACAACTACCGAGGGGTGACGCTGCTCTCAGTGCCGGGCAAGGTCTTCGCTCGGATAATTCTTGAGAGGGTTCGCCACCATCTGCTTGAGCTGTGTGTGTTTTGACGTAAACTGTTGACGTATATACAAAACGTAAACTGTTCAGCCTGGCGGAGGTATGCGCTCTCCCGAGTGCCGTTCTATTTCGTTCTGTTTTGCCAAGTGTTGCTCAATGAGTGATTCTTTCATGTGTCTGTTTATTACTTGCAAAATCGAAGATTTTTCTCCAATATTGGGATTGGTCTATTTTGTTATTATTTGGCGATTTTTTTTAACAAGTATGTTGTTCTATTTGTCTGTCTGTTTGTCAATCGCCAACATGTCACAATTCTAAACCGATCGTCATGAAACTTTACACAGTTGTAGAGGTCGTCTCAACTGAGAAGCCTTTTGATTGTGAGGTCAAAACTCATCTTGAGATCAAATTTCTAAAATCATTTTTCATCTGATTGACTTGAAATTTGAACAGATTTTTTAGACTATCACTGAACTGGGAAACCAACTATTTTTGATATCAAAATGTCAAAGGTCAACTCAAAGTCAAACTTCTAATATCATCAATTTTCAATTGAAACATCATCAATTTACATCCTATTTACTTGAGAGTTGAGCAGAATTTGCATGGTCCATCACTGAATTGGGAAAACAACTATATTTGAGGTCAAAAGGTCAACTCAAGGTCAAACTTCTAATATCAATTTTCAACTGAAACATCATCAATTTACATCCTATTTACTTGAAAGTTGAACAGAATTTGCATGGTCCGTCACTGAATTGGGAAAACAACTATATTTGAGGTCAAAAGGTCAAAGGTCAACTCAAGGTTAGATATATTTAAATTAGAATATTTAAATGATAATTATGACATCATCAGTCATGTGTTATAGTCGCCATGTTGGAAAAAAGGAAAATTTTTGGAACTTGAAACGAAGGAAAAAATTGAAACTTGGCACATGGCAAGTACTCCTCATGGGGAATGAGCGTGATCTTTTAGGATGTCAGAGGTACCTTCGTCATGACATCATAATTACATAGGTAGAATGCTACAACCGATTAGTATGAAAATTTTTGAGGGTCATCCTGGGATAAATTGGTCCACAAAGACAATTTGATGATGTCATCAGTCACGTGGTTTCGCATTGGCAGCCTCTTTTTTAACCTTCAAAAATCTTCTCTGAAATGGCTGGACAGATCAAGGTGAAACTTTACAGGTATGACCGCTTACCACGAGGAACAAAACCTTCCCACATATGATGTCATCGGTCACATTGTTTGACAGCCATATTGCATTCACCCTAAAACCTCTGAAAACACTTCTCCAGAATGGTTGGACAGAGCGAGGGGAAACTTCACACACATGTTCCCCAAGCCTTGGAGATACCAGAATGTTGAAGAATAATTGATAGGTCACATGGTCTGGCAGCCATATTGGATTGAACGATAATCTTATAAAAATTATTTCTGTTGAACCGCTTCACCGATCAACCTGAAACGTCACAATTATGATTTAGTGGTGATAGGCGATATATGTTTTAAATTTCAACCTGATCGGACAATGGTCTGGCAGTCAAAATTATTTAATTTGGGGTTCTTTTTTTATTTTCTATTTTTTGAATAAGGCTCTCTTCACTGTGCCTGGATGGGTTTCTCCTGATGACTTCATCTTTGCTTTTTGCTTGTTCGCGTTCCTTCTGATGACTCCAATGCAAGACTGTAACTACAGTATTTGGTCTTCCATTTGATTTTAATTGAATTTATTTTAATCCTATTCTGAATTACATTGAATAACAATGAACATCATGGATCAGGGTCAAGTGTCCCATCAAAGCGGGACGTCTTGGTACCCGGTCATCACTGCCAGCAGTTATAAAGTAGCAATTCTAATTATGTCCCTTATTAATTACACAACACACAACTACACGTACACCACACAAAACAAGTCCTGGCGAGGGTGTGCAATCTCGGATTGCTTTGTTTTTTTCTTGTCATTGATTGATTAACCTTCGCTAGTTTACATCCCAGATAAAACAACACATTTTCACTGCCAGTACATTTGAGGACGAAATGTTATGAAAACATCATTTTGTTGTTTTTATAAACATCATGAAAACATTGCATCCTTCTAACGCTTAAAAACGTGTTTCTGATATGTTAATTTGTAATATCAGCTACATGTCACGACGTCATAAAAATATTATAAAAATAATGTTTTTCCATAACGTTTTTATGATGTTTAAAAAAAAAAACCTCCAAAATAACGTTTCCACAATGTTTTGCATCATTTCACATACAAGTAGCTGGGATGACATTCCAACACGTACTCTGGGTATAAATCTCTAGAACCTCCGGAGGAGACTTATCCAGGAGCACAAGTTAATCATCGGAAAGGCACCTGAATGCTCTTTGATCATTATGGGTTACCACTCTCCACCCAGATTCCACCCCTTCAAAAAATGTACCTAAACCTGTATCCTCTTGTGATGATAATTATGCAAAATATTATCTGTATCTACACACGTGGTTTACATGGACCTGTTAGTCATGCTGGTAAGAAAGGTCGTGGGGTAGTAGAAGGTGTTGCACATTCTGTTTTCTGGCTCATTGCGCGATCGGACTCCATCACCTTCCATCATCTATTTGTCTCACTATGTACATGAACGTAGCTGTGAGATCCGTGACTCTGATACTTACTTGCACTCTTCTTTCTGATGCAGCAGGTGAGTACTTTAGTTTAAAGGTAAAATAAAAGTAACTCAAAATCCTTTTCGTTGACTACATTTTATGGTTGCTATTACTTTTAACACCATTCGTGGATTCGTTTTATTACAGTTTAGTGAGTGCAGATTGTCGTACTACATTTTGTGTTTGTTGGTTGTATTTTAGTTTAATGCCAGAGTTTGTGGCTCCACTGTTTTATTAGTTACCTCCACCACCGAGGGATCACAGGGACTTTGAGTAATTGGAGTAATCACAGGGAGGTTATGTTTTCATCCTTATCTGTCTGTATGTATGTAAACAGGATAAATCTCAAAAAGTTGAGGACGGATTCGGACGAAACTTGGTGGACATGTTGAGTGCATGACGAGGACGAATTGATTCGATTTTGGTGAAGATGCAAATCCCGATCTGGATACGAGAATTTGTTGTTTTTTAATTTCTAAAGTGATTTTTCACCATTGAGAGAAAGTCTGGTGTTTGCTTAACACTTAAGGTGGTTGGCTTAATATCTTAAGGTCTTGTTTTTGAGCCCCTGTTGGGCCGTTAAATGACACATACTGCGTTGACTCAGACTGCAAAAGGAGTGCCAGCTTACTGGAAACAAGGGGCACTGCATCAGCGACATAGCTGCGCTCCCAATAATGATGCAAGCAGTAGCCACAGGCTGCATAATAAACAATACGAATAGCCATTGAGACATGGGACCAAAAACGTCATAATTATCATATAGCATGATATCTAAAAATGTTGTGGACGAGTTATGCCAAAACTTGGTGGATGAGTTGTTTCGGGGATAAGAACAAGTCGACTCGCTTTGCTTCAGGTTTGGATTCAGATCCGACCCATCAGTGGTAAACAAAATGTAAACTGTTCAGTGTAGCGGAGGTACGTGCTCTCCCGAGTTATGTTCCGTTTCGTTTTGTGAATGTTCGTTTTATTTCAGATTTATGTCACGGTTTTAGTTCTATTTTACTGAAATATTTCAGTTTATATGCCTCGTGTTGGCTTAATGGTTTGGGTGGTGGATGTGGGATCCCAAGATCCTGAGTTCAAATCCTACTTTTCTGTTAAATTAATACCAGGTGAGGTTGACTCTACCTGTCATCCTTCTGAAGTTGCTGAAATGAGTGCCAGCTTGCTGGTATCCTGTATCGGAGTGGCGACTCGTCCAGGATCATGTCCAATAACCAAGGAGATTGCTTAGGCAGCACCACCGCTCTGCACAAAGTGTGGTCCTGATGGATGGATGGATTGCAGTTTATGATAGTGATGATGGGCATTCAAAATGTTCTATGAGTGAGATCCTCATGAGTCCAACACATGTGGGTAAATATGTACATCGTGTCCCTTAAATAGGTATACCAATTTTTTACATCATGAATAAAACAATCATAAACAACTTTTCCAGTTGAACATGGAATAGTTCGAGTGATGCTTGATGTTTTGTTTAGCACGCAACATGTCCACCTTGTTTTTCAATACATGTCTGGAGACGTTGGAAGAAATTGTCCATAACCGTGGCACACATGGCATGGGATATAAATGGCCTGAAGAGTATGAGTGATGCGATCTTGTAGCTCACCTACGGACTGTGGGCACGTGACAAACTATGTCCTTCATGAAATTCCAAATAAAAAATCATAGGGAGTCAGGCCTGGAGATCTTGAGGACCAAGCAATGGGTCCACGATGTTCCGATACATTTGTTGGGGATGTTGAATCAAGAATTTCATGAACAGCTCATTCACAAAAAAAGAAGAGAATGTTGATTGAAAAACAAGGTGGACATGTTGATC
>NC_140965.1:3048690-3131190 GCF_056783735.1 Eptatretus burgeri | reverse complement strand
ATATTCCTGACTTCACATAAAGAATTTTAATTATAAGTTTATTTTAGAAAAACAATTGAAACTTATTATGTCATGTCCACAAAATATCATTGTGCATGAATTATGCATAATATTCATTATCGCTATTGTCTTCACTCTCCAATGCCTGCTCAATATCATCAAATGCATCCATATCTGAATCCTCATCAGAGTCAGTGTCGTCAGGTGTGACTTCAGCAATGTCAGCCAGTTTCCGTGGGAGGACATCTCCTTCATACCACAGAGGATCAAGGTTACCATCCTTTTCCTCCCAACCATGTCCCTGACTGGCCTTCGGAATCTGTGGTTGTGGAATATGCGCGGTCTTCCACATCCATACTTGGTGGTTTACTCTCCGAATGTGCTGGGTAAGAGCTCGCTTACAAGGCGGTAAGTTAGCCATATCCACATTCCCTGAAGGCACAAGACGACTTTGACTGGCACAGAGCTCGTTTATACGAATGAGTCACAGATCATCAACTTTTGACACCTTTGACACTCGACCGTACATGGCACACGTGAAGGTGTCCAACTCATCAATGAGCTCATCAGGAATATCCCAAGGATCGCCCAGTTTCTCCAGAGTAGAGATATATTTTGGAAAGTGCAGAAGAGTTTTCACAGGTTTAAGTTTGCCAATTCCTCGGAAGGCACTCGTGGTGTCACAGCCACTGTAAGCATGGAGTGCCATGAGAGCTGTGCACTTTTCCTGGCCAAAGTCTGTAGCTAGTTCACTGACATTTACCATCCTCTGCTTGTTGCCTTTGCCTGTGTCAAACAGGACAGTTGTACCATGAACAGAGGCAGCATTGTGTAATAGGATGAAAAATACATCTGAGTCTGGACTTTTCACTCGGACAAATTGATAGTTTCTGAGTCGAGCATACTGAACATACAGAATCATCCGAGAGTCAGTTTCTTCCTGGGTTGATTTCAGCAGTGGTAGCTCCTCTCTAATTGTTGTTTGGCCATCAGTAGATGTGAGCAAATATGCGATGCCCTCACATACAAAGATCACTCGCCTTCCATGCAACCTTGATGCACAGTTATCACCACTCCAGAGCCTAAGGAGACGTTTGATAAGCTGTATCTTGTTCTCATCATTTGACAGGAACAATTTCCAATCAGGTGGTCTCTTCGTGGCTTCACCTGTAAGTAAAAGCTTTTCTCCACGGCCCCGACGTCGCCTCTTCATCGACTTCACTGAATCAGGCAAATATTGATCAGTGCTGAATAGCACATCTCCTGTTTTTCCAATGATGTCAAACACTTTGTAAGAAATCTGACTAAAATTACTTGGTATTTCTTTCAGGTAATAGAAGCAAGCATTGTCATCATACAGAGTCAATGTTTCATTGGTTGGTGGTACATCAGCATCATGACAATCCTTGATCAGGTTTTGAAATGACTGCTTTGTCAGTCTAAGTAAGATATCCATCAGCTGTAGCGATGCTGTGTGGTACGGGAGTTTTTTTTTTTTTTTTTTTTTTTTTTTTTTTTTTTTTTTTTTGTATGCCTTGGTCGAGGCTCATATGAGAGCTAACACACAACTCACAGCAAGGAGGCATGAGACAAGAGGGGTGGGAGTGGAAGGGACAAAACATTGGGGAACAGACACAGGTGAACTGTGGAAGGGAGAGGATGGGGATGGGACGGGGAACATGGCGAGGGAGAAGATGGACATTACAGGGACTTTCAGGAAGGAAAGCAGGAGAATTGAAGGAAGTGGGCATGGGTGGATTATCGGGGGTAGAAAGATCGAGGATTTGGATGGGGAAGATAAGAGGTGGTGGTGAACAGCTGTTTTGAAAGCCTGGAGGGAAGAATGGGAAAGAATAGAGTGAGGAAGTTTATTCCAAAGGCGGGAAAAAAGAGGAATGAAAGAGTGAAGATGAGCAGTGATTCGTCATTTTGGTAGTTTTACCAGAAGGGGTTGTTGGCGGACCTTGGCGCCCTGTGGAAATGTGGTTGGGACAAATCGCAGAGAGAGCAGGGGGGCAAGGCTGGAGAGGAGTCGGTAGAAGACAGAAAGACCACCGACCAACCTGCGGTGATTGAGTGAGAGGCCCAAAGACTCAGCTTCATTGCGGGAGATGCCAATGATCTTAAAAGCCCTGGTTTCGACAGCGTGAAGTCGAGAAAGGTGGGAGGGAGGAGCACCAGCCCAGAGGGGAGAGCAGTACTCCATCAAGCTACGGACAAAAGCTTTGTAAGTAGTCAGGAGCTCAAGAGGGCCGAGGAAGGACTTTGCACGACGGAGGATTCCCAGTCGGCGACTGGCTTTTGAGGCAAGGTTGGAAATGTGACTTTCCCAGGAAAGGTCATGGCAGATAGTGAGACCCAGAAGCTTGAAAGAAAAGACTTCTTCCAGAGGATTGTTGAGAAAGTGGATGGGGGGGTTTTGTAAACGGACCTTTCGAAGAGACATAGGGAGAGTGTGAGATTTGTGTGGATTGAAAGACATGTTCCACGTGTTGGACCAGTTTGTGATTTTATCCAGATCTGCAGTGAGCGAAGAAGCTGCTGCTTGCCGGTCTGAGGGATGACAGATGGTACGGCAGAGGGTGGAGTCATCGGCAAAGAGAAATAGAGGATTTTCCAGAGAGTCCGAGAGATCATTGATGAAAACCAGAAAAAGAACAGGGCCCAGAACGCTACCTTGAGGAACTCCAGCCTGCACAGGAAGAGGGGATGAAAGAACTCCATTTAGGGCCACACGTTGACTGCGACAGGAGAGGAAGTCTGCGAGCCATGAGTGGAGATGGCCTTGAATACCATGGGAAGAGAGTTTGGTGAGTAGGGCAGGGTGCCAGACTGTGTCAAAAGCACGTGATATGTCCAGGGATACGGCTCGGATTTCCTGTCTGGCATTGAGGACCTCCATCCATTGATGGGAGAGCAGTAGCAGCATATCCAGGGTAGAGTGACCTGGTCTGAAACCAAATTGATGATTGGAAATCAAGCCATTGGAGAAGAGGAAGGATTTCATGTCTGAAGCAATGATGGATTCCATAACCTTGCTGATGATTGGGAGAAGGCTGATTGGTCTGTAGTTACAGGGATCTGTTTTTGCACCTTTTTATGCAGGGCAGTGATGTTAGCAGATTTCCAAGCAGATGGCAGATGACCTTGGGAAAATGAGAGGGTGAATAGAACAGAGAGGGTGAGCAAGAGCAGAAGAGCAGGCTTTGAGGACACGTGGGCTGATGCCGTCTGGACCGGTTGCAGAATCTGACTCGAGGTTTGAAAGCAAGCTCTCCACCTTGTCAGGAGAAAAGGATACAGAGTCCAGGGACAGTTGGGTGCGACTGGGTAAAGTGGGTAGAGATAGTGATGGGTTTGGGACACAAGATTTAGCTGCAAACACCGAGTTTAGACATTCAGCTTTATCACGTGTGGAATCAGCAGTGCGACCATTTGAGGTAAGGGAGGGGATGGAGGGGGAACATACACCAGAAACAGATTTGATTAAACGCCACCAGGATTTTGAGGAGGGAGAGAGGTCTGAGAGTTCAGACTTGAGATGAGAAAGATGTTGTTTTCTGGCTCTCCTGAGGGTAGATACACACTTGTTCCGAGCTTTGTGGAAAGAACTGAGATTGCCCTCAGTTGGGTTTTGCTTTCCATGAGGCAAGGCAAGTTGTTTCAGGACAACTGCCTCACAAAGCTTCAGTAAACCAAGGGCGGGAGGAAGGGTAAGACAACTGAACACGAGAGAGGGATAAATCTGTGCATGAGGGAGAGCAAGTTTCTTTGAAAGAATTCCCAGGATGAGTTGATGTTTGAGAAAGTAGTGATAGGAGACCAGTCTGTAAGTTTGATGGCTGCTCGGAGACCCTGCCAGTCGGCTTGAGTGAAATGCCAGACTCGACGGCGGTGAGGTGGTTCTCTGATGACAGCCAGAGAGATGTCCACTTTAACAAGGACGTGGTCAGAAGAACCAATTGGAGCGAAGGAAGAGCAGCAGATATTGTCAGGGAAATTTGTCAAAATCAGATCCAGAAGAGATGGAGTACCATTGGTTGAGATCCGGGTCGGGAAGTTGACCGATTGAGTCAGTCCCAATGAGTCACAGAAAGCTTTGCTGACGTCCCATGGCAGGTGAGAGAGGTACCCACACCTAGCCAACTGGCGTGATGACAATTGAAGTCGCCACATAAGAGGAAGAGAGAGTTTGGATGAGAGAAGATAGAAGATGGTCCATGTTTTCGGAGAGTGAGGTGTAGATGGAGTCATCACTGTTCGGTGGACGGTACAGTACACATATAAACATGAGGTGGGAGTGGAGGGAAGCCGAAGCCAGAGGTATTCCTGGGGGTGTGGGGAGTGAGAGCAGTGCAGGGAGAGTGAGGAATAGAGTCTTTGATGAAGAGAGCAACACCTCCACCAGGACGAGGCTCAGGTCTGTCATACCGTAAGAGGGAGTAACCAGGGAGAGATACTTGGGAGTCAGACACGTCTTGGGAGAGGAAAGTTTCTGTTAGGCAGATAATGTCTGGTTTGTCAGTGGCAACCTGCATGGAAAGATCTGAAAGGTTTGAGCGAGGCCCGGATATTTGAGGTCCACACATTTAATGAAGAGGTAGGGAGGAGGCTTTGGGTGCAGGAGGTGGAGGGGGCGGGGAGGGTAGGATGAGGGACGAGGGGGAGGAGGTAAGGAGGGTTGCTGAAGGAGTGTGGGGTATTGCAGAATAGCGAGGGGAGGGGGCCGAATGAGGAGGAGAAAAGGCTCTGTGGTGCTGGGAGAGAGGGGGACAAGAGACAAGGAAGATGGCAGTTGAGGATTTGAGGAGGTGGAGTGAAGAGATGGAGGTGAGAGGCAGTGGAGGGAGGCAGGTTGGTGGATGAGAGGGGGCAACAGAGAAGGAAGAGTGAGGGGGATGAAAGGTGGGAGAAAGGTGAGGGGGGAATTTTTGAAAGAGGTGAGAGGGAGGCTTGGAGGGAGAAGAGTGGATGGTTGCTTTGAGAGTGAGAGTGAGGGGTGAGGGGGTGAGTTGGCACTGAAGTTGGAAAAAAGAATGGTTGATGGAAAGCGAGCATCCATGGCAAACTGTGGTTTTTAAAAGTTTTAGGTCAGAGATGCGATTTAACACAATTCTTGATGGATGCAATGAAGGCGAGATTCAGAGCATGGAGAGAAGAAGCGCTGTAATAGTTGGATTTTTAGGCAAGGAATGAAGGAGAGGTCGAAATGAGAGCAGTCTGTTAAAATAGCAGAAGAGAAGTGCATTGTGAAACAGTAAAGAGTACCACATGTGTGAGAGAGGAAGATGAAGCATTATAAGATCGTTTTTGTTGTTAATATTAATGTATGAGAGAGTTCAACAGATTAGGTCATGGAAGTGTAAAAAAAAGAAATCGAGGGAGACGGGGAGGAAGTTAAGAGGAAGAAGAAGTAGCAGAATCGGGAGAAGGTGAGCGTGTTGTTGTTATTGTTGGGTTTTTTTTTTTTTTTTTTTTTTTTTTTTTTTTGAGATAAGAAAGAGATTAGTTGGGAGAATGGGGGATGTTTGGAAAGTGGGGAGGATGAAAATTGAAGGTAATGGGAGGATAGAAATTGAAGGTAATGGGGAGAAAAACAAACAAACAAACAAAAAAAACGATCGAACACCGAGTGGAACCGGTAGGCCTCAAACCTAGGACTAGGCCTCAAACACCAAGTAAGAACGTCGACAAAAATACTCACAAAATAGCACGATTTTTGAAACAAAACCGAACTAGGAACACACATTAACATGTAGGTGAGAAAATTAAACAGTTAAAACGGGACAAATAACAACCGGAACTTAACTTTGAGAATGTCAGCAGGGAGCCCCGAAGGAGACCTCTTGCCGCTCAAAACCGGAACCGGAAGTGAGTTAATGGATATGCCAACAGTTCTTTCATATCGACTTGTAAGCCCTGATTTTGTGACTTTACAAAGAGTTGAAAGGCTACATGACCCTGTTGCTTGCACTGTCTGACCTTATTCTTGGTTGTCTTCATCTTAGATACCTTATTCATGTCACTCAGAGTTTTGGTTTTCTTCATCTTAGAGACCTTGTTCATGTCACTCAGAGTTTTGAGGTTCAGTCTCTTCACAGGCTCAAAGAAATCTTTACTATTCTTCAGTCGAGCTTCAATAAATTCATCCCGTGCTCTTTCACCAACAGCTTCAGCCTTTAGAACATCGTCTGAAACAGCATCAGATGCTGCACTTCCTGATGAGAGTATAAACAATTGATCATTTGTCTCGATATTGAAAGGATTAAGGAAACTTCTTATGGCATCTTTGGCCCTTTTCACCAACTTCTCTCCTTTTGTGACCTCTGTCGGGATGTGTATCACGATGCTTTGTTCCCTCTCCACTGTCCAACATGTGAGCCATTCCAAGTGCAGCATCAACATAAAGAGACCTTGCATGTGTTGTCCTAACCCATCTCTGGTAGACCTGGTAGTTGGTGAGTAGTCCAGATGTACCTGCTGCACTGGTTCCAGCACCACCACGTGACTTAGCATGCCTCATGAAGGTCTCCTCCATGGTTTTATCCACTGCACAACGATTGCCAGGGATAAAGGAGCGTGCGACACTGATAGCTCCTCTCTTGATCAGCGATACTGCCCCTGGGTGTGAGTTGTCTATATTAGCTATGAACACAGAGAAATATGGCAGATACCTTGCATAGTTCTGCCCACCGAAACTGAAGAAGAGAGACGTCATGCGAATGATGGATGCAGCATACAAAAAAAAGTTGTTTGTGTGATAGAAGGTGTGGTGTGATAGAACTAGCTTTACAGTGAACCAGCTTTACGGCTTCAAGTTGTGATAGAATTTAACAGACATGGTCCATGTATGACAACCACAGCTGGGCAGTCTTCCCCAAACGTCCATTTGCGACTCCTTTTTTGAATTCTGCATACTGCTCTATGAATTGGACAATGGAATTGTCCATCAAGACAGCATTCAAAGTATCTTGGCTGTGGGAATCTACTAGGGCACGTAGCTGATCTGATGATTCGTCAGAGAAAGACGAGAACAGATCATCAGTGCTTTTATCTTTGAGGTACTCCTCCATGAACAATCTTTCAAGACATTCCAACATAATCTTGTGACAATGTAGGGCTCTGTCGCAGTGCTTCCCAGACATCACATCACCCAAAGATCCTCCACTGATTAGTCCAGCTTCTAGGAGACCATCTGCTAACCCAGACCCAGCCATCTTTTTGGCAATCATCTTCATATAAGCGCATACGAGGTGGAATGTGCCAATTCGAATTATGTGGCTCTCCTACTTGGCTGGTGAGTTCCACACTAATTGACTTCATGCAAACTCCCAAGTCAAATGTAGTAGTGGCATCAGGCTGTCCAACTTCTCTGGTCGCCTCTTCAGCAGCACGCAAGCATTCTTGTACAGTTTTGTACTCCGTTAAGGGATGGTTAATGACTGGAATGTGGATATGGCTAACTTACCACCTTGTAAGCGAGGTCTTACCCAGCACATTCGGAGAGTAAACCACCAAGTACGGATTTGGAAGACGGCGCATATTCCACAACCACAGATTCCGAAGGCCAGTCAGGAACAAGGTTCGGAGGAAAAGGATGGTAACCTTGATCCTCTGTGGTATGAAGGAGATGTCCTCCCACGGCAACTGGCTGACATTGCTGAAGTCACACCTGACGACACTGACTCTGCTCAGGATTCAGATATGGATGCATTTGATGATATAGAGCAGGCATTGGAGAGTGATGACGACAGCGATAATGAATATTATGCGTAATCCATGCACAATGACATTTTATGGACATGACATAATAAGTTTCAATTGTTTTTCTTTAATAAACTTATAATTTATATTCCTGATGTGAAGTGACGCATATTTTCTCAGTCTTACGTCTTACTGGTGACAACATGTTGGGTGTGGCAACAGTGATCAAATTATGTTTAAGACGTAATACCTGGAACATCTTGAGTTGGTGTGGGACAATTTTGGTATAAATAGAAAGGTAGTAAAATTTGTAATATCATAGAATTATTTATTTGTTTTATCAGGTAAAATGATCATGAATATCCGTTATTATTTCAGATATCTGAGTTGAATCCGAGTTGTCAAAAGGAAAAGTGAGGTTCTCCTCTTCATTACTTCTTGGGACAAACATAATGCTATTAAATTTGACAGATGACTCCATTTTGAAAATCTGCATGTGATCATCTTCCATTTGATATATAATTTATTAATATTAATGCTGATTGGGCAACTGCAGAGATCTTATCACTCAGGGGATTTTTTACGTGCGAAATTGAGGAAAAGTTGACATTTTGAGGGTACCGTCGGATATGTTTGGAAAATGGCTAGTGAGTCCCAGTTTATTCACTGTTACCAGTTGAATTCATGCTCAGGGGACCCTAAGGCTTGTGAAAAATATGGGGTCGAAGGGTTGGGGGGGGGGGTGCACGTGGACCATATCTGATTTATGGCCTATTATGTAGTGCATAGAAATACGTGTGGGTTGTTGCTGTCACCGACTTCTTGGTAATATGTCACTGTTAATCACACCCATGTTATATAGGTATGATTGCCCCTGGGGCAAACATGTCGAGCGCCCCACCCCACCCACATCCCCATCAGGATGATTGAGAGTGGTAGTCCCACCCACCCCTCCCTTCCTATTCCTTCACAAAGGAATGCAGTTTGGCACACTTTTCATCGAATCCTTTCAAGCAATTTAAATCTCAATAACAAACGATGCTGCACAAAGTAAAACTCTGTCGGATGGTACAGGAATAATTGCCATTGAGAGGGGCAGCTCGGAAATAAACCGCTGAAGATGATTATTATTATTATTATTATTATTATTATTATTATTATTATTATTATTATTACCTCCGCTACCGAAAGTGAAGGACGTTAAACAGGGTGTCCCAAAAGTCACCCTGGGATTTAGAAATTAAATAACGTTTCTGTTTTTCGATCCTCGTGGAGGATCTCTAAGTCTTACTCACATTGTTGTTCTTGTGAACTTTTTTGTTTCACAGCCTACAGTTTTCATCGAAACTTCCTGAAACTTGGCATATATATGTAAAAATACCCTGCGCAGACAGTAACCATCTCCGATTTTGAAAATTCTTCCTAGAAAAAAAGTTATGACGTCAAAATGTCTCGGCTAATGGAAATCGCCTAAAAAATTATCTCCGAAACTAGGCAAGCTTTTTGAATTCTGTTTGCGGGAATCGAACAGGGCATTAGCACAGATAATTAATCGCAAACCTGATACATCACAATGACGTCATATTCGTTTTATTGACGTCATCATTAAGAGGACGAGGATCTTAGCTCATTCGAGCTTGTTCAAACAATTTATGAGTATTTTTATACCAAAAGAAAATTTACAAAATGGAGATAAATTTGCTTTATTTATGAAAAAGGATGCAACTTCGATGTCCTCCATTTTTGGATTCACAGAGACGGGCTCTTTCGACAGCATTTTCCAGAATAGCGGACAATAATTCCAGCTGCAGCTTTCGAATTCCTGCACAGAAGTTATCCTTGATCTTCTGAATTGTTTGGGGCTTATTGATGTAAACACGCTCCTTTAGGTAACCCCCCCCCCAAAAAAAAATAATCGGGAGGCATCAAATCAGGAGAACGTGATGGCCAAGAAATTTCTGAATTTCGTGAAATTATTCAGTGTCCATGCTCTTTGGGTGAGAATAATTGATCGATGAAATTTAAAATAAAATTCCACCATTTTGGTTCTTTGTTCAGTTGTGAATTTTTCCATGGATAATTTCCAAATATTAATCTAAATTCCGAAAAGAAAAGATAAATAAATTATTAAAAAACAAAAATGTTATTTAATTTCTAAATCAATTGGTGACTTTTTGGACACCCTGTATTTTCATCCTATCTGTCTGTCTGTTTGTTTGTTTGTTACTTGCAAAATCGAAGATTTTCCAAGTACTGTATATTGGTTAGTTGATTTTGTTATTCTGTCTGTTTGTTTGTCTGTCTGTCTGTCTGTCGCCTGCAGGTCACAATTTAAAACTGATCTTCACAAAACTTCACTACCTAGTAGAGTTTGTCATACGGAAGAAGCCTTTTGTTTTTGTGGTCAAAAGGTCAACATAGGCCAAAGGTCAACAACTTCAGTGGGATTTCTAAAATCCTCAATTTTTATCCGATTGACTTGAAATTCGAAGAGGATATATATTTCAGGTCACTCAATCCAACCACCAATTATTTTGGAGAGGTCCACATGAACCAAAAGGTAAACATAGATCAATAACTGAGGTGGTATTTCTAAAATCCTCAGTTTTCATCCATCGGACTTGAAATTTGAAGAGAATTTATATATCAGGTCACTAAATTCAACTAGACAATTATTTTTGAGGTTAACATCGACCAAAAGGTCAACATAGGCCCAAGGACAACAACCAAGGAGGTCAGGACAGGTATGGGAGCATGCACCGGAGCAGCGTGTCGCTGCGTCCACTTCCACCAGCACTCCAGGGGCCTCTGTCTGGCCATCCCCCAGGCAGATGCCTGGCCCATCCCCATCTCCTCGAGATGCTGATCGATCTGCGGCAACCATGAGGCACGTGGTCGGCCAATTGGCCTCCTCCACTCAAGACGCTCACTCGCTGAGAGAATCTGGTGAGCAGGATCAGCGTCAGGAAAACGAGCCACATGTTCATACAGCTGCAGCTGACGCTCACGGACTGTGCAGGTAACAAATCTCATTTGAGTCTCTCAGCAACCGTTCGTTGGACAAAAAGTCCGACCAGCGATAGCCAAGGATTCTCCGAAGAGACCTGGTACCAAAGAAATTAAGTCTCCATCTCAGATCCCTGGTCAGACTCCAAGTCTCACATCCATAGAGCAAACTGGAAGCGTCCTCTGCACAGGTACCGGCAGCGCCACACCAATGATCCAGTGAATCCGTGCCTCCCCAGGTCTGACCCAGACATCTGTTGACCTCTGGCTCACAGACAGCAGAGACATGAATATCACTGGCAAGGTCAGTGAATCTCTCCGTGACCTCAACATCCTCACCACAAACAGGCACAGACAGGACAGCAACATGCAATATGTCATCGAAAGACTGGATCTTATATTAGTTTTTACACAGGAAACACGTAATCCCAGTGGCTCCAACTCCTCATTTAGCACCTTGAGGGCCCCCAAAAGGATATCTAAAGTCTCCGCAAAGATGACTGCATCATCTGCAAAATAAAGGTCAGAGATCTTGACATTCCCAAACGATGCACCGCAGCTTGATCTCTCTGACATCCTCCTGAGAATCCAGTCAACACAAGTGCTGAAAAGTGTGGGGGCCAGTACACTCCCCTGACGACCTCCAGGAACAACTGGAAAGAAGTCAGAGATGGTACCACCACATCTCACAGCACCCTCAGTACCAGAGTAGAGTTCAGACATTAGATCGATCAGTTTTGGTGGCACCCCATAAAGACCAACAATCCTCCAGGGGGAATGCCGATTCAATGAATCAAACACTTTACAGAGATCAACATAGGCTGGAGCAGTTCCTGCTCAAACTCTCACCTGCGTTCTGTGAGGACCTGAAGAGCAAGGACACGGTCAATCGTGGACCACTTTGGTCTAAAGCCTGACTGCTTGGGACGCTGGTGCTCAAGCAGATGGTGGCGAACGCTGTCACAAATTATCCGAGCAAAGACCTTGCCTGGCACTGAGAGCAGCGTCACCCCTCGGTAGTTGTTGCAGTCTTGGCGATCACCCTTCCCTTTCCAGAGAGGGACAACAAGGCCCCTCTTCCAGTCAGTTGGGATGATGCCTGTGTTCCAGACAGAGCACATAACTGCATGCAACGACATGAATACAGCATTTCCACCAGCCTTGAGAAGTTCAGCATGGATGCCACAGATCCCTGGAGCTTTAGCCCATTTCAACCGGTTCACCGCAGCCCGTGTTTCCACATACGAAGGTGGACCACAGTTGATTGGAGGGTCAGCAATCGGGATTGTAACACCCCTGATGTCCAACTCGACAGCTGGTGGATCAGCTTGGTACAGCCACTCAAACTAACCGGCCCAGCAGGCCTTCATTTCGAACTCCTCTGTCAGGAGCCCCCCACCCTCCGCTCTAACTGCAGTACACTGAGGGATGGGCTTGGATGAATGCAATGAGCGAATTCCCTTGTAAGCAGGACAAGAATCAGTTGATCACAGGTGATGCTCTACCCCCCTCACAGATTCCTCACACATAGACCTCCTTGTCCACCCTTAGTGCATGTACAGTTTAAGGCCTCAGCTCCCTGAACAGCTCAGCTCTGCCATTCAGCCTGGCCCTTCGACTCTGGGCAATGGTATCCAGTGTCCCTTGAGAGACCAAATTCTTCTTCGCCCTCTGGTGAGTTCCAAGACATTCACCGGCAACATCAAGGACGGTGGTCTTGAAGGCACTCCACAACTCTTCAGGACCCCCCAAAGCACCCAGACCCCCCAAATATCTACTCAGCCTGTTCGCAAACTCCTCAGCTACCATCTCATCCTTGAGCTTGCCAACATCCAGCCTAAGCTAGGATGGTACCATTCTCCTGGATTTAAGCTGCAACTTAAGAGTTGCTACAACAAGCCTGTGGTAGCTATTGAGGAACTGAGCACTCCGGTAGACCCTGCAGTTCTGGATTGTCCTCCAGTAACCATCAACAAGCACATGGCCAATCTCCTTCACCACACCACCAGCGTTGGAATACCAAGTCCACCGATGAGCTTGTTGGTGCTGAAACCATGAACCAGCCACAATGAGTCCATGACTTCTTGCAAAGTCAATTAACTTAGTGCTATTCTGGTTCATAGTTTCAGACCCATGGGGCCCAACACATCTCATAACCATCCCTCTCTGTGCCAGTCAATGCACTAACATCCCCCAAGACTATAAGAGTATCTCGCCTGGGGCACTGATCAACCACAGACTCGAGCATGAATGTGTCCTTCACGGTGAGATCACTCCCTCAGTCGAAGCGTATACAAAAGAGATCAGGGAAATGACACCCAAGGAGTGACGAATCCTTAGTCTCATAATACGCTCGTTGACCGGTGTTACCTCAATTATCATTGGAGTCAGCTTGCTGGACACAGCTACAGCAACTCCTTGGGATTGCCCCACCATGATCAGACCTACAGCAACCATCAGAGTGACCAGACCAATAGTAGGTGTAACCACCAATCATGATCTCGCCGCAACCTGGTCTCTGAACCTCAGAGAGTGCTGCAATACCGATGTCCAAATGCTTGAGCTCAGATGATAACAGAGACAGGTGATCATCCTCTCTTAGGGATAGGGCATTCCAGGCACCCGCCTGAATGGACCACCTCAGGTTAACCCAAGGAGACCCCCGTCTGGTGGAAGACACCTCAGCACGACCCCAACACACTCTCCCGCATTTGGACCCGGGAATGTTACCCCGTGGTTTCCCTCCTATCATCAAAGATTGGGGGTCCTGAAGGCTTTGCCCCAATCCCTTCATCCGGTGATCTGCCCTGCAGAGGGAAGCTGCACAGGAGGTACTCCCATGAAGTGGGTTATCAGATTTTTTTCATGCTTCCGGAATTTTTTGCGGAATGAAGGGTTTTACGGTGACCAGAGTGCAAATCCTGCCACCAACCTCTTGATCAAAAGTAACCCAACTAGCAGGATGACGCCAGCAGACACAGTTGGGCACTATATATGGATGGCCGTTGGCTCACAAGGAGCTCCTCTCTACTCTTTGACAGGTTTTCTTCTTCATCCTGCTGGGTGTCCATATCATACACCCTCCTCACCAGGAAACTGGGTGGGGGAGATGGTTCCGTCGCCAATGACCCGACCATGGAACAGGTTTGTATAGGTTTTCATGGTACCCGTAGCAAGTCACAGATGTAATCTGATCTGATCTGACCTGACCTGACGTGACTGGGAGGTATTTGTAAAACTTAGGAGGTATTTCTGAAATCCTCAATTTTCATCTCATTGACTTGAAATTTGAAGAGAATTTGCACAAAAGGTCAATGAATTCAACCACCAATTATTTTCGCAGTCAACATCGGCCGAAAGGACAAGTCTATGACTTTAGCTCCCCATGCACACTTCCCCAGGCCTCAGCTTGCAAGCTCTTCTCCTGTTACTGGTGAGTACAGTGCTGGTTACAGTCCTGTACTCTTCTGTCTTTTCTTCTATTTCGATGTATTTATGGTGGGTATTCATTTAGTTATACATTTCGAGATGTTCTTTATCGATTAACCGAGTTATTATCTCTTTTGCATATAGCGAGGAGCACCAGTATTATAACAAGTTCAGTGATGCAGTATGTATACCTATACGTTGAAAAATGGGGAAAGGACCGTGCGATGTCTTGAACTATTTGTTAGTAACTTGTTTATCAAATGTTTTGAACGCCTCACCCACATCATGAGGTAGTTTCTATTTTCTTTCATCATAGGATGGCTTCATCCTCATTCAAATTGTGGGTTCATCTTTAAACAATACATCTTCAGGAACGACGAGTTCGTCCATAGCACATCGTTTTTTCACATGTACCATAAATTGTGTTCCTATTTCAATGAGCACCATGAGGTTCAGTGTTCATGGAGTGGTATCGCAGCTCTCCGATTGACGTCGAACGCTCGGTCGGGTTTGTTTAAACTTACAACTGCAGAAATGCTGGTAAATCGGTGTCAATATTTTGTCGTTAAATAAACCAGTTGATTGACCATGGAAACACGTAAGGGACACGGGCACACCATTTGCCTTGTTTTCAAAATGACATTTTTTTGCAAGAAACAAAAAAGTTGCTCGTTTTGGAGCACAGTCATATTTACAGGATAAAAGTACAAACGATTTGGCAAGACATGACAGTTGCACTTTTTCATGGGGAAATGAGTTCCACACGAAGGAAAATTATAAACAAATAACAAATAGACATTTCATAAATGGCATTGATGAGAAGAAATGAGATGAGAAGTCCGTAAGAAAGGAAGGAATCCACATCAGGATTTGTACACCATTCAAGCTCTTTAACATGTACGTATAAGTGGATTGGGTAAAGCAGG
The DNA here is from genome assembly GCF_056783735.1 of Eptatretus burgeri. Lineage (NCBI taxonomy): Eukaryota > Metazoa > Chordata > Myxini > Myxiniformes > Myxinidae > Eptatretus > Eptatretus burgeri. The sequence goes on along the minus strand of NC_140965.1, from coordinate 3,116,125 downwards.
ATCAAATGCAGTGGATAAGCTGGGTGAAGGAACAAGATGACTTGTTATTAGTAAATAGATATGTTTTGTGTTTATTGGAGCTACATTGCTCACTCTGAAGTTATGCAAACCCTTAGATGTGGCCTAAAAGAAGATTTATGTTTTACCAGCAAGTCTGATTTTATCAGCAAGTCTGGGGCCTTAAATGGAAGGAGAAAACAAAAATGAAGGTCAAAAGTTTCATCAAAAACTGCAATTTATTGTGAAAGCATTATCGGATTACAGATATCGATTGTATTTTTTAGCTGTATGATCATGTTTATTGGATTTACAATTAAGCTTATTTTTATGGGATCATGTTTATTGGATTTAAGCTACAAAACAGGATCTGAAAGAATTGGTAAAATATATCCGATTCAGATATATCAAAGGTCATTCGGGCTTCTCACCTGATGACTCATCCCCTATGTGATCAATTTCCTTCCTTTGAAATGATTTGTTTGGCCTAAAGATGCTTATATGGGAGCAGGTGAAGTAAAAATGTCCCACATGACATAGACATTCCCTCTTTCAATGTTTGTGGTGGTAACTGGTGTGAAGGAACAGGCGTGTTCATTAATCATTGCCTCGTGCTATGAATCATTACCAGGTAAACAAAGTTTAACGTCATAATGCAAACATCACCAAACATCGCTGCAAGTCTGCAATTAAGTTTGATCAAGTGGATCTTGGGAGAAATTTATGTTTTACATTTCATAACTTCAGAAATATTTATGTTTCGTGACTTCAGAATGAGCAAAGTGGATCAGTGGTATAAAGATAGTTTATAATCCATTAATTTATTTATTCAGTCTTTAAAGAAAACTTGTTCTACATGAATAATACGTCGGACGTGGTATCCTCTGTATTTGGTCGTCACACACACCGAGATGTATGAGCAAACAAACGAACTTGCACAAGAACTTCCATTTGATTGAAATAAAAAATAAAAAGTTCAGTTTTGTCATGAGACCTGATCGTTTGTGTTTTCTGTACATTTGCAACAGATTGGTGTTACAGCAAATCATCGAATGACCCATGCAGTAAGTCATTTCTTATTGGTCATCTTTGTTTATAGTTTAAAATGCAGACTTGAGTTTTCATTGCTAAAATGTTTTCATTAACCTATTTCCTCGAAAATGGGGTGGCATGTGGTACATATCCTAGCACTGTGTCTTCTAAACGATTAAGGCAAAAGTCAAAAGACCTATTTACCTGCAGGTGGACCAAAGCGTCAATAATCTTCAAGAAAATGAGAGACATGTGTAGAAAGCTATTTCTTTGCCAGGAAGGCTGCAACGACAGCATCAAGATGACTACCACAAAACAACAATGAAACACAACTTCAGGCACGCTATGTCAACAAATCACAAGAACAAGGAACTTTTACAATCCATTACGATATACATCAGAGAAGAGGCATTCCATCATTTCAAAACAATGGAGCAGTGAAAACATACATCAGAGATAATCACTAATCTTCATCAGAATTCAGATATATCTATTCCGCTGATGAACAGTCTCACATGTTTTGAATACAAGATAAGATTCTAACTGATAGAAGGGCACGATGATATAAGGTAAAAGGACAATTTGTCCTGAGAGTGGGGTTGTGGAGCCACGGTTGTGGAGCCATTAGACAAAACAAGCAAGGAAACGAGGAGCCAAAAGAAAACGAGGAGACCGAGGGCAGGGGAGGTAACAGAGTTACCTGCAAGTACAAACAGATTGGGTTAAGCAGGATCAATTGCATTGGAAAAGATCACAGGTTGGGATAGAGGATGACATGAGACCGTGGTGCACACATAGTGGTCATCTTGATGACATGATCACATCTATCTACGTTGCACAGGTGTCCATTAAACATTTAATTGAATCTTAAATACACTTAAGATGTGTCTCCCTTCAGTCATTGAGAGTGTACATCAATAATTGAGGACCAATACTGTACATACATACCTCTCTTCATCTACAATTGATTACAATGGGTTCCCTTATAAGGAATATCCATGCAGGAGGACATCATTAGGCCCATTAAGCCTGCAAATGTATAGTTGTTTGTCCATACTCTTATCCTTTTTAAATTCTGAGTGTTAAGGAAGCAGCAAATCACACAAGTACCATTTTGATATGTATTCTTTGGTATGATGTTAATCGGTCGGGATTGGGTTTGAACTGCCAACTTCTCAGACTCAAAGTGGACGTCATAGTGGACACCACTGATTCTGGTTAATATGAGCTCCCTTAAAGGTCCCCTGACATGCAAAGTACTGAAATTTCATTTATATATAAGTCCTAGAGGAGTTTTTCATCGTGATTTCAGATCTGACAATGTTTTTTCACAATACTCATTCTGTAAAATGTAAAATTAAAAAAACAAACCTCTTCGGGAACGCCCCTAAAAATTCTCCTGAAAGAGGCGTAACCCACATGATGTCAACTTCAGGATGACAAAGGCTGCACGTAAATTACTCGGGTTGGTGGTCTACATGATTCTATTGGCTTTCTGTATGTTTCCACATTCGATTGGTCGACTCAAACGCTTCGTTCATTTCTGCTTTAAAAAAAAATCAAACATTTGGTTTTGAATAATGGATGACATGGACTTTGATTTGTCTGGTAGCGACAGTGAGTTTGAGAGAAATGAAGGATTTTGGTCTGAATCACATGGAGAATTGTCGGATAACGTAGTCGCGGGAGGTGAAGTTCAGGCAGCTGGAAATGAAGTACGGCCTTACCAGTTCGAGCCCGAAGCAGGACAAGCAGAGAAAAATGGCGATGAAATTTGCGGAGTTCATGATGATCGGGAGGGCATCGAAGGAAGACTCGGAAATAACAACTGGTTAGACTAAATCCTAGTCGTAATTCAATAATGTAAATTCGACTTGCATACTGCTCGATATCAGAAATATTTAAGTGAGGTGACGTGACCAGCGCAGTGCAGCGGACATGTTGCTTTGCGGCGAATTAATCACAAACAAGGCCGGCCCATGTCATCGGCCGTATCTCTCCACGCATAAAACGAAGCAATCTTGCTGTCCGGATACAATGAAAACTTGTGTGCAGAACACACCTTGCGATACAATTGTCTAGAGTAGTCCGATAAATCTGATGTTCTGTTGCATCTTTATTTATTTTATTCCTACTGTCGTCATGTCGCGCCAGTAGAAAACAATGAAGAAAAGAGAATAATAAAATAAAGCTACAGCACGTCAGATTTCTCGGCCTAGTCGGACGGACGATGGATTTATTGGATTAGTCGGACGGACAACGGATTTATCGGCCTAGTCGGACGGACGATGGATTTATCGAATTAGTCGGATGAACGACAGATTTATCGGCCTAGTCTAGACTCCAGAGTTGACAAGTAACTTGTATTCGCATGCACACAATGTATAAGTCAATGCGTAAGAGTCCCGAGGCTATGAGGCCGTGTAATAGGACAGATAAATTTGTCTTTCATAGTTGTGCAAACATTTTTTTCCCTTTTCTTTTATTACAGCATTTTGGCGAAATATTAATGAATAGCAAGCCAATGGAAGCAGTACCTTCACTTTAGAATAAACCCATGTATGTCGAGTGCAGCCATACCTGGCTTGCATGTATGTGGAATCGTACCTATCCCAGCAGGCTGGTTTCAACGAACAATTCAATAAGCTGCAAAATGTGGGTGCAGGTTTTTCACATTGTTTGATTTTAAAATTATCTCCTTGCACCTTGAAATGATGCAATATTAATCGTTAGTATTTTACTTGTATGTCCCTGTAATTTTTTTTTTTTAATGGAAAGCTTCAACAGTCACATTTAATATTTTGTGTACATGGTATAGCCCTTTATTGTGCATACATGTATTGGATTTGTATACGACTACGACAAGGTAGTAAAGGGATAAATAATTGCCTCGTGATTGTTGTGCGTACACAGCTCAGAAGCAGAATTTCTTGTCTCTGTGTGTGAAGAATGAGGGGTTGGGATGAATAGAGGGATGAATAGAGGGATGAATAGAGCCCGTGATCAAAGTCACTGTCTTCGAAGTGGGCGCTGCAAATGACGCTCGTGTCGCTGGGGCCTTTCCTGTTTCCCCTCGTCAACTTCACTTTGGATGTCCATATTCTCCGACGATTATCATCTTTCGGGAATACATGAAGGCTTACACCGTCTTTGCTTGTATTGCTGCATCCTGCTACGATACATCTTGCAGGCATTTTCGAAAGTACGGCTACAACTATTTAAAACTTTCGCGAAACAATTACTGGAATTAAGACGATCACAGAGATTGCACTAACATGTGCAAAATGCATTTGTACGTACTTTATAGCGAATGCAGTGAGCTTAATACTTAACGCGTGCACATGAGAGAATAGGAAACAACAACAACAACAACACAATACCCTGGCAATTTGGAATCCGTGTCGTTGGCTATGACCATTTTGCTTCCGGTTTTTTTTAAAACGCTGTGCGGTGTATAAACACGATTGGGTTTTATTTCTATCTTGTGAATATTACTTAACGCGTGCACATGAGAGAATAGGAAACAACAACAACAACAACACAATACCCCTAGCAATTTGGAATCCGTGTGGTTGGCGATGACCCTTTTGCTTCCGTTTTTTTTTGCTTCTGGTTTTTTTTTTGTTTCCGGTTTTTGTCATGGGGAATAATGAATGCCAGGAGATAAAGGCATCATCGGAGACATGAAAGACCCAAATAATATCAGACATGGTGTATATTTCTTCCACTGATTTTAATAAAGATATCTCCCGCATCATCAAAAAATAATTTTTAATCATGATTTACGTTATTTGATCGCTGATCCCGAATCCAGGCCGAAGTAACCGGAAATTGCGTACACAGTTGTGAACAAGTTGTAGGTAAAGTCAGAAGCGAATGTAAGAAGAATACTACGTTCGCTTCTAGTATTTATTTTTTTTAGATGAGATCCTGTTCAAGACGGTGTAGTTGTTGTTGTGAAGGTAATGTTGAGGTAATATTTATTTTTTTCAGATGAGATCCTGTTCTTGGCAGTGTAGTGGTTGTTGTGAAGGTAATGTTGAGGGAAAAGGTTGAGATAATATGAATTTTTTCAGATGAGATCCTGTTCTCGGCGGTGTAGTTGTTGTTCTGAAGGTATTGTTGAGGTAATATTTATTTTTTTCAGATGAGATCCTGTTCAAGGCGGTGTAGTTGTTGTTGTGAAGGTAATGTTGAGGTAATATTTATTTTTTTCAGATGAGATCCTGTTCAAGGCGGTGTAGTTGTTGTTGTGAAGGTAATGTTGAGGTAATATTTTTTTTTTCAGAGGAGATCCTGTTCTTGGCGGTGTAGTGGTTGTTGTGAAGGTAATGTTGAGGGAAAAGGTTGAGATAATATGAATGTTTTCAGATGAGATCCTGTTCTCGGCGGTGTAGTTGTTGTTGTGAAGGGAATGTTAAGGTAATATTTATTATTTCATTTCAAAAAGACTGTTTAGTTTGATATATTTAAGAAGCGAATGTAAGAAGAATTCTACGTTCGCTTCTCGGCTTTGCCTATTCCATATGAAGGCGTGCGCAACATCTCAATTCTAGAGTCAATCCACTCTGTGCGAGTTACTGTATGTGACGTCACGCTGCGATTCGCTGAAGTCAATTTTTTTAGGGGCGGGGCATAGCAAGTTGTGAATAGCTCCAGAAATTATCGAAATATTGCTCTAATTATCCCATTTTTGATTAAAAAAAAAAACATGGGTGATTTCTTCACTTGGAAGGCCAAGTTAATATATAAATAACAAGAAAGTTTTGCATGTCAGGGGACCTTTAAACTTAAATGCAGGAGGAGGACAGTAGACCCACCCAGCCTGTGCAATAGTTGCCAACCTACGGTTGTTTGTATATGTTCTATCTTCTCCAAATGCTGAGCGTCAAGCAAGGAGGCAGCATGTATCATTTTAAAATAAACAAGAAGAATGTAATATGTTTTCAATTCCTTTAATACTCTCCATGCCGATCTTTGTAGAACATGATGTAGACCATTGGGGAGACCAATACCCCAAATGCAAGGGAAAATCTCAATCTCCCATCAACATTGATACACGCTCCACCAAAGTGAACAGAAGTCTCGATAACTTCATGTTCGAGGGCTACGATGAGATCTTAAGTGACGTGCAAATGGTCTACAATGGGTACACAGGTAGGATTCTTGTTTTGTTTCAAACACAATGTCATAATATCTGAACGTTTTTTGTGATCGAAATATTGCCAATGTGAGCCAGAAGTTATATTTAACTACTGTATGTGAGAATGCTATATAGGCAGAAAAATTTCACTCACAAGATCACTCAAGGATAATTTTCAAACAAGTTCAGCTTTTGTCTAATGTGACAAACACCAGTTTTCCCAATCTATCTTCAGGCCCTGACTCAGTATAGTAATTATTAGTCTGAAAAATCAGCTTAATGTTGATCCCAATTACTCCTTCCCACATCTGTTTGCTTTTTAATTGCATATGCACAAGGTTGTTAAAATGGTGTTTCTCTCAAGAGCTCCAGGCTTGTGCTCTTGCTTTTGTCCACAATATCGAGGCTCGTGGAAGAGCTAGAACATAGAATGGATCCAGATGTAACAAAACAAAAGGAACAGTGGAAAGAGATGGACACACCAACAGCGGGGTTGAGCGACAAAATGGAGGGAGACCTGGACAAATAAGGGATGGGGGTAAGAATGAGGGGCCGGGAAGGACACAGCAGGTGAATAAGATGGATACAGCCACAAGGTGGCGTGGGGGGTTACCAGGGGTATAAAAGATCATAGTTTTGGATGGGGGCTCATCTGAGATGATAGTGAACAGCTGTCTTGAAGTCTTTGCCACTATGAATCGTGTTACAGCTGAGATGGATTGTACAATATTTATTGTACTGTCGGACCCTGCCAATTGGGGGGGGGGGGGGGATACATTCCTAGAAAATGCCGCAAATGTCAATCTCGCAAATGTCAGGGCATTGTTTCAATGACAAAATGGGGGATAGGTATGCAGAAAAACCACGAATATGCAAAAAAACCCCACGAAAATGCAGAAAAACCATGAATACTCCCACAAAAAAACATGAAAACACCCAAAAAACAACGTAAAATGTGGAAAAACTGCGAATACTCCCACAAAAAAAACATGAAAACACCCCAAAAACCATCACGAAAATGCAGAAAAACGTGAATACTCCCACAAAAAAACATTAAAACACTCCAAAGAACAACACGAAAATGCAGAAAAACCATGAATACTCCCACAAAAAAAACATCAAAACACCCCAAAAACCATCACGAAAATGCAGAAAAACCGTGAGTACTCCCACAAAAAAACATTAAAACACTCCAAAAAAACAACACGAAAATGCAGAAAAACCGCGAATACTCCCACAAAAAAAACATGAAAACACCCCAAAAACCATCACGAAAATGCAGAAAAACGTGAATACTCCCACAAAAAAACATTAAAACACTCCAAAAAAACAACACGAAAATGCAGAAAAACCGCGAATACTCCCACAAAAAAAACCATGAAAACACCCAAAAACCCTCGTGAAAATTCAGAAAACCGTGAGTACTCCCACAAAAACATGAAAACACCCAAAAACCCTCATGAAAATGCAGAAAAACTAAGAATATTCCCACAAAAAAACCCATGAAAAAACCCAAAAAAGCCTCATGGAAATTCAGAAAAAACACGAATATTCTCACAAAAAAACATGAAAAAACCCCAAAAAGAATCACGAAAATGCAGAAAAACGTGAATACTCCGACAAAAAAACATTAAAACACCCAAAAAACAACACGAAAATGCAGAAAAACCACAAATACTCCCACAAAAAAACATGAAACACCCCAAAAAACAACACGAAAATGCAGAAAAACCACAAATACTCCCACAAAAAAAACATGAAACACCCCAAAAACCATCACGAAAATGCAGAAAAACCACGAATATTCCCACAAAAAAACATGAAACACCCCAAAAACCATCACGAAAATGCAGAAAAACGTGAATACTCCCACAAAAAAACATTAAAACACTCCAAAAAAACAACACGAAAATGCAGAAAAACCGCGAATACTCCCACAAAAAAAACCATGAAAACACCCAAAAAACCCTCGTGAAAATTCAGAAAAACCGTGAGTACTCCCACAAAAACATGAAAACACCCAAAAAACCCTCATGAAAATGCAGAAAAACCACGAATATTCCCACAAAAAAACCCATGAAAACACCCAAAAAACCCTCATGAAAATTCAGAAAAACCACGAATATTCCCACAAAAAAACATGAAAACACCCCAAAAACCATCACGAAAATGCAGAAAAACCGTGAGTACTCCCACAAAAAACATGAAAACACCCAAAAAACCCTCATGAAAATGCAGAAAAACCACGAATATTCCCACAAAAAACATGAAAACACCCCAAAACCATCAGGAAAATGCAGAAAAACGTGAATACTCCCACAAAAAAACATTAAAACACTCCAAAAAACAACACGAAAATGCAGAAAACCGCGAATACTCCCACAAAAAAACCATGAAAACACCCAAAAAAACCCTCATGAAAATTCAGAAAAACCGTGAGTACTCCCACAAAAACATGAAAACACCCAAAAAACCCTCATGAAAATGCAGAAAAACCGTGAGTACTCCCACAAAAAAACATGAAAACACCCAAAAAACAACACGAAAATCCAGAAAAACCACAAATACTCCCACAAAAAAAACAAGAAAACACCCAAAAAACAACACGAAAATGCAGAAAAACCACAAATACTCCCACAAAAAAACATGAAAGACCCCAAAAACCATCACGAAAATGCAGAAAAACCACGAATATTCCCACAAAAAACATGAAAACACCCCAAAACCATCAGGAAAATGCAGAAAAACGTGAATACTCCCACAAAAAAACAATAAAACACTCCAAAAAACAACACGAAAATGCAGAAAACCGCGAATACTCCCACAAAAAACAATAAAACACTCCAAAAAAACAACACGAAAATGCAGAAAAACCGCGAATACTCCCACAAAAAACCATGAAAACACCCAAAAACCCTCATGAAAATGCAGAAAACCGTGAGTACTCCCACAAAAAAACATGAAAACACCCAAAAAACAACATGAAAATGCAGAAAAACCACAAATACTCCCACAAAAAACATGAAACACCTCAAAAAACAAAACCAAAATGCAGACAAACCACAAATACTCCCACAAAAAAAACATGATTCACCCCAAAAACCATCACGAAAATCCAGAAAAACCACGCATATTCCAACAAAAAAACATGAAACACCCCAAAAACCATCACGAAAATGCAGAAAAACGTGAATACTCCCACAAAAAAAATTAAAACACTCCAAAAAACAACACGAAAATGCAGAAAAACCGCGAATACTCCCACAAAAAAAACCATGAAAACACCCAAAAACCCTCGTGAAAATTCAGAAAAACCGTGAGTACTCCCACAAAAACATGAAAACACCCAAAAACCCTCATGAAAATGCAGAAAAACCACGAATATTCCCACAAAAAAAACCCATGAAAACACCCAAAAACCCTCATGAAAATTCAGAAAAACCACGAATATTCCCACAAAAAACATGAAAACACCCCAAAAACCATCACGAAAATGCAGAAAAACGTGAATACTCCGACAAAAAACATTAAAACACCCAAAAAACAACACGAAAATGCAGAAAAACCACAAATACTCCCACAAAAAACATGAAACACCCCAAAAAACAACACGAAAATGCAGAAAACCACAAATACTCCCACAAAAAACATGAAACACCCCAAAAACCATCACGAAAATGCAGAAAAACCACGAATATTCCCACAAAAAACATGAAACACCCCAAAAACCATCACGAAAATGCAGAAAAACGTGAATACTCCCACAAAAAACATTAAAACACTCCAAAAAACAACACGAAAATGCAGAAAAACCGCGAATACTCCCACAAAAAAACCATGAAAACACCCAAAAACCCTCGTGAAAATTCAGAAAAACCGTGAGTACTCCCACAAAAACATGAAAACACCCAAAAAACCCTCATGAAAATGCAGAAAAACCACGAATATTCCCACAAAAAAACCCATGAAAACACCCAAAAAACCCTCATGAAAATTCAGAAAAACCACGAATATTCCCACAAAAAAACATGAAAACACCCCAAAACCATCACGAAAATGCAGAAAAACCGTGAGTACTCCCACAAAAAACATGAAAACACCCAAAAAACCCTCATGAAAATGCAGAAAACCACGAATATTCCCACAAAAAACATGAAAACACCCCAAAACCATCAGGAAAATGCAGAAAAACGTGAATACTCCGACAAAAAACATTAAAACACCCAAAAAACAACACGAAAATGCAGAAAAACCACAAATACTCCCACAAAAAAACATGAAACACCCCAAAAACAACACGAAAATGCAGAAAAACCACAAATACTCCCACAAAAAACATGAAACACCCCAAAAACCATCACGAAAATGCAGAAAAACCACGAATATTCCCACAAAAAACATGAAACACCCCAAAACCATCACGAAAATGCAGAAAAACGTGAATACTCCCACAAAAAACATTAAAACACTCCAAAAAACAACACGAAAATGCAGAAAAACCGCGAATACTCCCACAAAAAACCATGAAAACACCCAAAAAACCCTCGTGAAAATTCAGAAAAACCGTGAGTACTCCCACAAAAACATGAAAACACCCAAAAAACCCTCATGAAAATGCAGAAAAACCACGAATATTCCCACAAAAAAACCCATGAAAACACCCAAAAAAACCCTCATGAAAATTCAGAAAAACCACGAATATTCCCACAAAAAAACATGAAAACACCCCAAAAACCATCACGAAAATGCAGAAAAACCGTGAGTACTCCCACAAAAAACATGAAAACACCCAAAAAACCCTCATGAAAATGCAGAAAAACCACGAATATTCCCACAAAAAAAACATGAAAACACCCCAAAAACCATCAGGAAAATGCAGAAAAACGTGAATACTCCCACAAAAAAACATTAAAACACTCCAAAAAAACAACACGAAAATGCAGAAAAACCGCGAATACTCCCACAAAAAAAAACCATGAAAACACCCAAAAAAACCCTCATGAAAATTCAGAAAAACCGTGAGTACTCCCACAAAAACATGAAAACACCCAAAAAACCCTCATGAAAATGCAGAAAAACCGTGAGTACTCCCACAAAAAAACATGAAAACACCCAAAAAACAACACGAAAATGCAGAAAAACCACAAATACTCCCACAAAAAAAACAAGAAAACACCCAAAAAACAACACGAAAATGCAGAAAAACCACAAATACTCCCACAAAAAAACATGAAACACCCCAAAAACCATCACGAAAATGCAGAAAAACCACGAATATTCCCACAAAAAAACATGAAAACACCCCAAAAACCATCAGGAAAATGCAGAAAAACGTGAATACTCCCACAAAAAAACAATAAAACACTCCAAAAAAACAACACGAAAATGCAGAAAAACCGCGAATACTCCCACAAAAAAACAATAAAACACTCCAAAAAAACAACACGAAAATGCAGAAAAACCGCGAATACTCCCACAAAAAAACCATGAAAACACCCAAAAAACCCTCATGAAAATGCAGAAAAACCGTGAGTACTCCCACAAAAAAACATGAAAACACCCAAAAAACAACATGAAAATGCAGAAAAACCACAAATACTCCCACAAAAAAAACATGAAACACCTCAAAAAACAACACGAAAATGCAGAAAAACCACAAATACTCCCACAAAAAAAAAACATGAAACACCCCTAAAACCATCACGAAAATGCAGAAAAACCACGAATATTCCCACAAAAAAACATGAAACACCCCAAAAACCATCACGAAAATGCAGAAAAACGTGAATACTCCCACAAAAAAAAAATTAAAACACTCCAAAAAAACAACACGAAAATGCAGAAAAACCGCGAATACTCCCACAAAAAAAAACCATGAAAACACCCAAAAAACCCTCGTGAAAATTCAGAAAAACCGTGAGTACTCCCACAAAAACATGAAAACACCCAAAAAACCCTCATGAAAATGCAGAAAAACCACGAATATTCCCACAAAAAAAACCCATGAAAACACCCAAAAAACCCTCATGAAAATTCAGAAAAACCACGAATATTCCCACAAAAAACATGAAAACACCCCAAAAACCATCACGAAAATGCAGAAAAACGTGAATACTCCGACAAAAAAACATTAAAACACCCAAAAAACAACACGAAAATGCAGAAAAACCACAAATACTCCCACAAAAAAAACATGAAACACCCCAAAAAACAACACGAAAATGCAGAAAAACCACAAATACTCCCACAAAAAAAACATGAAACACCCCAAAAACCATCACGAAAATGCAGAAAAACCACGAATATTCCCACAAAAAAACATGAAACACCCCAAAAACCATCACGAAAATGCAGAAAAACGTGAATACTCCCACAAAAAAACATTAAAACACTCCAAAAAAACAACACGAAAATGCAGAAAAACCGCGAATACTCCCACAAAAAAAACCATGAAAACACCCAAAAAACCCTCGTGAAAATTCAGAAAAACCGTGAGTACTCCCACAAAAACATGAAAACACCCAAAAAACCCTCATGAAAATGCAGAAAAACCACGAATATTCCCACAAAAAAACCCATGAAAACACCCAAAAAACCCTCATGAAAATTCAGAAAAACCACGAATATTCCCACAAAAAAACATGAAAACACCCCAAAAACCATCACGAAAATGCAGAAAAACCACGAATATTCCCACAAAAAAAGCATGAAAACACCCCAAAAACCATCACGAAAATGCAGAAAAACGTGAATACTCCCACAAAAAAACATTAAAACACTCCAAAAAAACAACACGAAAATGCAGAAAAACCGCGAATACTCCCACAAAAAAACCATGGAAACACGCAAAAAGGCCTCGTGAAAATTCAGAAAAACCGTGAGTACTCCCACAAAAACAAGAACACATCCAAAAACCCTCATGAAAATGCAGAAAAACCACGAATATTCCCACAAAAAACCCATGAAAACACCCAAAAACCCTCATGAAAATTCAGAAAACCACGAATATTCCCACAAAAAAACATGAAAACACCCCAAAACCATCACGAAAATGCAGAAAAACCACGAATATTCCCACAAAAAAAGCATGAAAACACCTCAAAAGCCATCACGAAAATGCAGAAAGACGTGAACACTCCCCCAAAAAAACATTAAACCACTCCAAAAAAACAACACGAAAATGCAGAAAAACCGCGAATACTCCCACAAAAAAAAACCATGAAAACACCCAAAAAAACCCTCATGAAAATTCAGAAAAACCGTGAGTACTCCCACAAAAACATGAAAACACCCAAAAAACCCTCATGAAAATGCAGAAAAACCGTGAGTACTCCCACAAAAAAACATGAAAACACCCAAAAAACAACATGAAAATGCAGAAAAACCACAAATACTACCACAAAAAACATGAAACACCCCAAAAACCATCACGAAAATGCAGAAAAACCACGAATATTCCCACAAAAAAACATGAAAAAACCCCCAAAAAAACAACACGAAAATGCAGAAAAACCGCGAATACTCCCACGAAAAAACCATGAAAACACCCCCAAAAAAAAAACAAAACGAAAATGCAGAAAAATCGTGACCACTCCCACAAAAAAGCCATGAAAACACCTGCAAAAAACAACACGAAAATGCAGAAAAATCGTGACCACTCCCACAAAAAGACATGACAACCCGGATAAACCACAAATACGTCTAAAAAACACAAATACGCCCACAAAAACAATGAAAGTGGCCATCGTGGTAACACAGTTAGTCATGCGACCATGAATTATTTAACTCTCCACATGAAACATCCACAGCCCTCTTACACACATTTCAGCGATAACACACAATAATAGAACAAACTTCATCCCTAATGTCATTGTGAAAGCCTTGAATGTTCGAGATGTTTAATTTCACCTTTATCTGAGAAATTCCTCAAGCAAGGACACTTTTAAATTACAAGTTGGGATGGGAAGTGTCACTTATCAATTGCATTGATTAATTTATTTTTTTCTAAATGTACTTGTGCCTATATCATGTTATAGTCCAGGTTTTGTTGAATGGCAAGAGCTTGACCGTGAATGGAGGTGGCCTCGACGGAGAATATATTGCCGACCAGTTCCATCTACACTGGGGAAATCGGACTGCAGCAGGTTCTGAGCATCAGCTGAATAACACTCAACTACCCATGGAGGTTATTCTTTCACAATTACTTGTTATCTTGCCAAAGCAAGATATGTTACTCGATCGGGTTGTTTGTTTTTTTGTTTATATATTTATATATTTGTCTGTTACAATTGATTTTCAACTTTCAACTTGCTCTCTAAGTCACAGTTCTAAAGCAATGGCTCTCAAACTTGACATGTATACTCGTGAGCGCAATAGCTTTCGACGCCCAAAATTTCTAAGGTCAAGGTCAAAGGTGAAGGTCACCAGAAGGTTAAACATCAAAATCAACGAAACCCTTAGCTTTTGAGTAAATTTTATTGGATCATCTCCAAACTTGGTGGATATATAGCATATCGATAGGTGCTCAGCTGAAAAGTTTTTGGTGGCGATCGGCCTTGACTGTCATGGTTAGCACCTTAGGTCGAAGTTGAAGCCCGAGAAGAGTGTTTCTCAGATATATAAAAATTTCGTCGTTATGACGTCATTTGATGACGTCATGACGAAAAAACTGATTTTTCATAAAAAATGAAACTCTCAAATCAAGGTCTTTTGGCAAAATAACCTTTGGCCTAAGGCCAAGGTACGCTTTTCATTTTATTATGTTGTTCATCATTACCCTTACCGGAGGAGAGGGTATTGCATTTGTGTCCGTTTGTTTGTTTGTTTGTCTGTACAGAACTTTCGTGTTTTTCTCCACAATCGCTTGTCTGATAAAGACGAAATTTTCACAAAAGGAGCAAATACCCATGTAGAATGTTTTATTGGTAATTATGAAGTTATAAGTCACGTGGTGTGGCAGCCATGTTGGAAAACGGAAAAACTTTGAGCCTCTGTATCTCTGAAACTGCACCATGAACAAAAATGAAACTTGGCACACGGCAAGTACTCCTTATGTGGAAGAAGTTTTTTATGACGTCATAGGTGCCTTCGTTATGACGTCATAATTACATATGTACAATGCTAATTTGATCAGTCTGAACATTTTTAAGGGACATCTAGGAATAAAATGGTTCACAGAAAAAAAATGATGACATCATCGGTCAGGTGATTCAGCAGCCATATTGTTTTTTTTTAGAAACCTTCAAATATCTTCTCTGAAGTGGCTGAACAGATTGAGGAGAAACTTTACACGTTTGACCGCATATCCATGAGGAACAAAAGGTTCACATATATGACATCATAGGTAACATGGCTTGGCAGCCATATTGGATTTACCCAAAAAACTATAAAAATCTTCACTCTTTCATTCCTCTTTTTTCCCCGCCTTTGGAATAAACTCCCACCCTTTGTTCAATCCCATTCTTCCCTCCAGGTCTTCAAAACAGCTGTTCACCACCACCTCTATCTTCCCCTATCCAAAACCACAATGTTTTCTACCCCCTTAATCCACCACAAACCAACCTCCTTCAAATTCCCTGCCTTCCTTCCCAAAAATTCCCTGTCGTGTCAGATCCTGAAAGTCCTTGTGGTGTCCATCTTGTTTACCCCGTGTTCCCCACCCCATCCCTCTCCCTTCCACAGATTCACCTCATGTCTCTGTTCCCCATTGTTTTGTCCTTCCCTCTCCCGTCTCTCCTGTCTCCTGCCGCCCTTGTTCGTAGTGTGTTAACTCTCATACGAGCCTCGACAATGTTTTCATAAAAAAAGCTGATCTATTCGGGGAGTTCAGGCATAAAACTGTACGTGCGCTGAGAGTGGACAAGGAGGCCAATGTGTGAGGAATCTGTGAGGGGGGTAGAGCATCACCTGTGATCAACTGATTCTTGTCCTGCTTACAAGGGAATTCGCTCATTGCGTGCATCCAAGCCCATCCTTTGGTGTACTGCAGTGAGAGTGGAGGGTGATGGGCTCTTGACAAATGAGTTTGAAGTGAAGGCTTGCTGGGCTGGTTACTTTGAGCGGCTGTACCAGGCTGACCCACCAGCTGTAGAGTTAGATGTCAGGGATGTTACAATCCGTTTTGCTGACTCTCCAATCAACTGTGATCCACCTTCACCTATGTTTGTGGAAACAGACTGCGGTGAACTGGTTGATTTTTGGGTAAAGCTCCTGGGATCTGTGGCGTCCATGCTGAACTTCTCAAGGCTGGTGGACCTGCTGTACTCGTGTCATTGCATGCAGTTCTGTGCTTTGCCTGGAACACAGGCATCATCTCAACTGACTGGAAGAGGGGCCTTGTTGTCCTTCTCTGGAAAGGGAAGGGTGATTGCCAGGACTACAACAACTACCGAGGGGTGATGCTGCTGTCAGTGCCAGGCAAGGTCTTTGCTCAGATAATTATTGATAGGGTTCGCCACAATCTGCTTGAGCACCAGCATCCAGAGCAGTCAGGCTTTTTTTTTTTTTTTTTTGTATACCTTGGTCGAGGCTCGTATGAGAGCTAACACACAACTCACAGCAAGGAGGCATGAGACAAGAGGGGCAGGAGTGGAAGGGACAAAACAGTGGGGAACAGACACATTAGGTGAACTGTGGAAGGGAGAGGGATGGGGATGGGACAGGGAACATGGCGAAGAGAAGATGGACATTTCAGGGACTTTCAGGAAGGAAAGCAGGAGAAATGAAGGAAGTGGGCTTGGGTGGATTATCGGGGGTAGAAAAGATCGAGGATTTGGATGGGGGAAGATAAGAGGTGGTGGAGAACAGCTGTTTTGAAAGCCTGGAGGGAAAGTCTGGAGGGAAAGAATGGGAAAGAATAGAGTGAGGAAGTTTATTCCAAAGGCGGGAAAAAAGAGGAATGAAAGAGTGAAGATGAGCAGTGATTCGTGATTTTGGTAGTTTTACCAGAAGGAGGTTGTTGGCGGACCTTGTGCGCCCTGTGGAAATGTGGTCGGGACAAATCGCAGAGAGAGCAGGGGGGGCAAGGCTGGAGAGGAGTCGGTAGAAGACAGAAAGACCACCGACCAACCTGCGGTGATTGAGTGAGAGGCCCAAAGACTCAGCTTCATTGCGGGAGATGCCGATGATCTTAAATGCCCTGGTTTCGACAGCGTGAAGCCGAGAAAGGTGGGAGGCAGGAGCACCAGCCCAGAGGGGAGAGCAGTACTCCATCAGGCTATGGACAAAAGCTTTGTAAGTGGTCAGGAGCTCAAGAGGGCCGAGGAAGGACTTAGCACGACGGAGGATTCCCAGTCGGCGACTGGCTTTTGAGGCGAGGTTGGAAATGTGACTTTCCCAGGAAAGATCATGGCAGATAGTGAGACCTAGAAGCTTGAAAGAAAAGACTTCTTCCAGAGGATTGTTGAGAAAGTGGATGGGGGGGTTTTGTAAACGG
Source organism: Eptatretus burgeri (assembly GCF_056783735.1). Lineage (NCBI taxonomy): Eukaryota > Metazoa > Chordata > Myxini > Myxiniformes > Myxinidae > Eptatretus > Eptatretus burgeri. Next base: position 3,098,519 of record NC_140965.1, on the reverse strand, counting down.
TCCTTTCGAAGAGACATAGTGAGAGTGTGAGATTTGTCTGGATTGAAAGACATGTTCCACGTGTTGGACCAGTTTGTGATTTTATCCAGATCTGCAGTGAGTGAAGAAGCTGCTGCTTGCCGGTCTGAGGGATGACAGATGGTACGGCAGAGGGTGGAGTCGTCAGCAAAGAGAAATAGAGGATTTTCCAGAGAGTCCGAGAGATCATTGATGAAAACCAGAAAAAGAACAGGGCCCAGAACGCTACCTTGAGGAACTCCAGCCTGCACAGGAAGAGGGGATGAAAGAACTCCATTTAGGGCCACACGTTGACTGCGACAGGAGAGGAAGTCTGCGAGCCATGAGTGGAGATGGCCTTGAATACCATGGGAAGAGAGTTTGGTGAGTAGGGCAGGGTGCCAGACTGTGTCAAAAGCACGTGATATGTCCAGGGATACGGCTCGGATTTCCTGTCTGGCATTGAGGACCTCCATCCATTGATGGGAGAGCAGAAGCAGCATATCCAGGGTAGAGTGACCTGGTCTGAAACCAAATTGATGATTGGAAATCAAGCCATTGGAGAAGAGGAAGGATTTCATATCTGAGGCGATGATGGATTCCATCACCTTGCTGATGATTGGGAGAAGGCTGATTGGTCTGTAGTTACAGGGATCTGTTTTTGCACCTTTTTTATGCAGGGCAGTGATGTTAGCAGATTTCCAAGCAGATGGCAGATGACCTTGGGCAAATGAGAGGGTGAATAGAACAGAGAGAGGGTGAGCAAGAGCAGAAGAGCAGGCTTTGAGGACACGTGGGCTGATGCCGTCTGGACCGGTTGCAGAATCTGACTCGAAGTTTGAAAGCAAGCTCTCCACCTTGTCAGGAGAAAAGGATACAGAGTCCAGGGACAGTTGGGTGCGACTGGGTAAAGTGGGTAGAGATAGTGATGGGTTTAGGACACAAGATTTAACTGCAAACACCGAGTTTAGACATTCAGCTTTATCACGTGTGGAATCAGCAGTGCGGCCATTTGAGGTAAGGGAGGGGATGGAGGGGGAATATACACCAGAAACAGATTTGATTAAACGCCACCAGGATTTTGAGGAGGGAGAGAGAGGTTTGAGAGTTCAGACTTGAGATGAGAAAGATGTTGTTTTCTGGCTCTCCTGAGGGTAGATACACACTTGTTCCGAGCTTTGTGGAAAGAACTGAGATTGCCCTCAGTTGGGTTTGCTTTCCATGAGGCAAAGGCAAGTTGTTTCAGGACAACTGCCTCGCCACAAGCTTCAGTAAACCAAGGGCGGGAGGAAGGGTAAGACAACTGAACACGAGAGGGGATAAATCTGTGCATGTAAGAGGTCAACACTTTACACCAAAGAGGTCAACGATTGACCATATTCTTGCTCTTCGGATCCTCACCAAACGCAGACGAGAGTTTCGGCAGGGGCTGCTTGCAGCCTATGTTGATCTCCACAAAACGTTTGATTCAGTGGATTGGGATGCCCTCTGGAGGATTCCTGGTCTTCGTGTGGTGCCACCAAAACTGATTCATCTGATGTCTGAACTATACTCTGGTATTGAGAGTGCTGTGAGATGTGGTGGTACCATCTCTGACATTTCCAGTTGTTACTGCAGTTTGTCAGGGGTGTGTACTGACCCCCACACTTTTCAGCACTTGTGTGGACTGTATTCTGTCGAGGATGTCAGAGATATTAAGCTGCGGTGCATCGTTTGGGAATGTCAAGATCCCTGACCTTCATCTCGTAGATGATGCAGTCATCTTTGTGAAGACTAGATATCCTTCAGGGGATATTTTCACGAGTTCACTGGAGTCAGGACAGGTACCGGAGGATTGGAGAGTAGCAAATGTAACACAATTATTTAAGAAAGGATCCAGAGAAGAATTGGGAAATGATAGACCTGTTAGTTTGACTTCAGTTGTGGGGAAAGTGTTGGAGACATTAATTAAGGACCAGATGAGGAACCATTTAAATAAATACAAACTAATTAAAGGAAGTCACCATGGGTTTACCAAAGGTAGTTCCCGTTTCACAAATCTTTTAGAGTTCTATGAAGCAGTGTCTGATTGGGTGGATGAAGGAAAGGCAGTGGATATAGTATATCAAGACTTTAAGAAGGTATTTGATAAGGTACCACATCGAAGGTTGTTAGGCAAGGTGAGGGATTGTGGAGTGGCTGGTCAAGTAGATAATTTGATTGTAAACTAGCTTAGTGGTAGAAAGCAAAGAGTGGCTGTGAGTGGGAGGATGTCTTGCTGGGAGGATGTAAGTCGTGGGCTACCTCAGGGATCGGTACTCGGACCATTACTATTCACGATTTACATCACTGATTTGGATAATGGGGTAAAGAATAAGCTTTCCAAATTTGTAGATGACACAAAGCTTGGAGGTGAGGTGGATAGCAGAGAGGGTGGTGATCAAATACAAGGAAAGTATTGATACTTGTACAGATTGGACAAAAGATTGGCAGATGTAATTTAACCTGAGCAAGTGTAAAGTGTTGGGGATGGGAAAGAACAATGAAAATTGAGATTACAGGATGTAAGGGGTAATTTTGGAGTGTGTCACACAGGAGAAGGATCTGGGGGTGGTAATAGATACGGGAGGTAAGCAGACAGCATGGTGCCAGGCAGTTACAGGTAAAGCAAATCGGGTTTTAGGTTATATTCGAAGGGGGGGGGGGTCATTTGTAAATCAAGAGGTGGTGTTAACATTGCACAGGAATTTAGTGAGGGCAACATGTAGAATATTGTGTGCAGTTCTGGTCACCACAACTCAGGAAGAACATAGATGCCATAGAGAGGGTTCAGTGCAGGGTTACGAGGTCGATTCTGGGCTGAGCTCGACTCAGCTATGAGGAGCGGCTGAAGGAGACAGGGCTTTACACACTAGAAAGGAGGTGGTTACGAGGAGATATGATAGAGATGTTTAAGATAATGAAAGGTAGAGATAAAATAAGTGCAGATGAATTGTTCAACAGAGTAGACAGTGACAAAACCAGGGGCCATAACCTGATAGTAAAAAAGAGGAGAGTTAAGACGGTCGTAAGGAAGGGGACTTTCACTCAGAGTAGTTAATGCATGGAATGGTCTCCCTGGAAAGTTAGTGGCAGCAGAAACAGTAGATAAGTTTAAATTGGAATTAGATAGGTATCTGATAGTTATGGAGATAGAGGGGTATGGGGATGGTCATAAAACTTTTATGTAGTTTGAGCATTGATGGGTGATTGTGTGTGGAGTGTTGCTGGGGGTCTTGTCAAGGGGAGTCAAGGTTGATGTTGTGTGTTTTTAACCAAGCCCATGCACCCTCCCCTGTGGGGAAGAAGAAAAAGTATAAATAATAAAAAAAATTCAAAACATTAAAATAATAACAATCATAAGAAATTTATAAAATTTGCATTTCTTCCTTGGATCTTGTGTGGATGGGTTGGTGTGGTGTTCGTGCAGGCATGATGGGCTGAATGGCCTCCACCTGTGTTAGATTTCCTTGTATTTCCTTGAAGCAGCACGTCCCATTTGTAACGTCATTGATGTGACTCAGCAGGGGTGGTGTTTGAACGAACAACAATCTCCCAGACTCTGACCAGACGCCTCAACCATTATGCCACCAAGTCTGGTGTGAAGTTCATTATCAAAGTAAGCTTGTGCAACACTGTGCTCATTTGGGGCTCACTTCCTATAACTTTACTTTAGCAGCTGTTCTGTGAATTAGACAGTGTGTCCACATGGCTGATCATGTACTGTAACATCCTTGACCATGGCGAGCAAACCTCTTCTATACCTGGCCACAGATGGCTCTATACCTATACCTGTGGTTAACAATCCCACGAAGTTATCCCATAAATCTTTCTTCTCTTGTGCGAACCCTTGCTGCACATCATACACGTCTTGTGCCATCTTGTGTTTGGGAAAGGAAAGACATAAGGGTACATCAAGAATATCTCCTTCGTCTCATTTTCCCCACACATCATTCTGACCATGTCAATCGCACTCGGCACTAAACCAGAGTTCCACCATTCGTGTTGGGATTCCAACGCTGTACCGTATGATCTCTCACCAAGAACCAGTGCATGAAAGAAAGTCGCCTTTGATGAAAGTATTCCCAGGTGGAATCGATATCAGGTGCTGTGGAGATGGTGGCCCAATCCTTGTGAGGGGTACTGCAACAGCAACTGCAACGTGGCTACACTACCAGTGATGATGTAACCAGCAGCCCGGTGTTGTACACACATTATGGATGAATGAATGAAAGTCCAAGTCCTGTACCATGTCATCCCACCTTTATAGTTTGGTTTGGTGCATTTTCTTGAAGAGAGATGGCATGGCCCATTTTACCGATACAAGTGAATCATCTTGCTGTTTTAACTAATGAACCGTTCCCACAATGGACCAAATATTGTTAAAATTTAAATAATCCCTCTTCCTCCTGGTTGCTCATTCACTAACGTCACCTTAAACCCAGTAATATAGTCATGTACTCAGAAATGACTTGCACTATCTCTAATTTTCTGTTACATGTGATAACCTCTGCATTTGTTCTTCCTCCAGTTGCACATCGTCCATCACAAAGCCAGCTATGGCGACATCACTCAGGCTTTGAGTAAACCAGATGGATTAGCTGTGCTCGGTTTCTGGATTGATGTGAGTTTGTACACCAGTTCCATGCGGAATTGCACTTGTCCCACAGTTGTGCTGAGTTTCACTACTTGCTGAACATGAATGGGTTGGGGAAGGGTCAGAGGGGGGTTTGAACAGCAAGGTTTTCAATGCAACATCTTTGCTTTTCTAACTACAGATGATGTGTGGTTAAGAGTTGTAAAACAATAATCTTCATTGCAAGTATGAACCATGTATATTGTTGTGGTTGAGGAAATTCGCAAACCACCATTCAGGTCCTGTAGGTGAGATATCTCTGTAAGTACATGTGTAGTTAGCCCCAAACCCGTTGTTTAGAGGGAATAAATGTGATTCATTCGGGCTGCGACCCTTTGAGATAGCCGTTTTTCTGTTCTATCTTTATTTTGAACCAACCACGTCTCAACCGCCATCACACAACAACCACCAACCGCAACGCCGCTTCACAACAACAACAACGCCAACAGCCACGACCTTTACCTTCACAGCACACCATCCCGCAACCATCGCATCACCGCCATTCCAAGCGTCACCGTGGCCAGGGACCGCCACTTTAAACCCTCCACCACCTTCGCCTCTCCTTCTGCAGCCATTCCCGCACCACTTGTGAACGCCGAGCGTCAGGCTGTCCTGGCCTCGTGCGGGACACGCGCCGAGCCGCGGGTGCAAAAAGCGGCCTTTCCGAGGAGAAGTCGGATCAGGAATGATACACGCCCACTTCTGATCTGTCCAATCAGCAAGCGCGGGGCGGTTTGGCCCCGCCTCCAGGCGCATCGGAGGAGAATCGATATATGCAAATTCAAGGATCAGGGGAGGTTCACGCCCACTTTTCCTTCGTCCAATGGGCGAGCGTGGCTCCGCCCCCGAGCTCATCCTGATCCAGAAATTTGCATATGGGTTCTCCTGCCGTACTATAAAGCACCGAGCGAAGGGGGGAATTCAGTCAGTTTTTGGGCTCGGGCGAGTTGGAGAATTGTGGCAGCGGCAGAGAGTTTTTCGGTCAAGGGAGTTGGAGAAGAGTCAAGGCGAGTTGGAGAAGTGTGGCAGTGGCGGAGTGTGGCAGCAGCAGTCAAGACGGGTCTGGAGGAGAGTCGGTCTGTCGGGGTTCGGAGTCTGTCGGGGAGCTGCAGAGAGGCGAAGCTGGGAGCGCGGTCGAGGTCGCAGTGGAGTCGCTCATCACGGGACCCAAGCAAGCCAGCTATCCTCTTTCCCCAGAGCATCAACAATTCCCCCCTTTTTCCCCCCGCGCTGAGATAGTGCGGAAAGGGGACCCCTTTCCCACACCATTCCAAGCAGTGCCAACGAATCCCGCGGAGGAGCGCGGAGTCGGGGCACCGCCGCCACATTTTGCGGCTCATCACAAGACGGGTAGGCTCCACCCGGTCTCGCGGCCCACAGGCCCGTCTGTCCCCTTGTCGTTGAGGGTGGCCCTTTTCTTTTGCTTTTGAGTATATGTGTTGTCGGCGCCGTCTGTAAAGTAAAACTGTGTAAGTGTTGCCGTGTGCTCGCGTGGTCGGTAGTAGATCTGCATTGTTGTGTTTCTTTTGTTGCAATTGCTTTTGGTGCATAATTGTTGTAATTGTGTATGTGTGCTTTCCGTGTGCCGTGGAATAAATGTGCCTTATGTTGAACTGTTTTTCCTGTTTCGCTTCGTCTTTTCTTTAATTGAATCTCCATCTTACCTCACGTAAAGGGTTGGTAGTGGGCTAAATACGCCCGATAATTAATCGGAACCGTCGAGGTTGACGATAACACCGCTCGGTTATCCCGATAGTACGGAACGGGTCGCTTAAAGTGGCCCGTGTCCGGAGTCGACCTACGGCGAGGTGCGATCGCCCGGTCTACCCTCCGTGTGGGTACTTAGGTAGGTCGAATTTGGCGAACAACCCTATCCCACGCGGGGGGCCGATTGGCACGATCGTGGTGAGGCCGAAAGGCCCACCCGTGACTAGTTCCCAGCGTTAGTCCGAGAGGGTCACGACAGAATTGTCCGTCCGGTGGGCGACATGCCGCGATTCGAGTTACGTGGCCGCTCGCATGCCGGCGGGCGCGAATTTGCAACAATATATTTCGTACGCAAATATGACTGATTTTGATTCCTCTCCGTGCCCCGACCCCAACTCCCAACTTCTTGCTTCCCTTGCTCCTATTGGTTCACGAGTCAGTAAGTGACCACTATATTCGTTATGGGTTTGTGTCTGTCTGTCTGTCCTGAGCATAGCTCCGTGGGTTTTGATCCGATCTTGATAAAATTTGGGTGGGAGGTTTATATCATGATCTAGTTGTGTTTTCCTGAGAATGGGTTTGCGCCCATTATTGGCGGAGCCACGCCCAAAAAACATGTGTTTTTAGCGGTAGCCGGTTTCAAGTTACATCTTCTCCGAGGGGGTTTGTCGAATCTGGCAGGGGTTTCAGTATTTGGTTAGCCCAATGGCACCTGCATAGCCCCACAGAGCTCGATTTTTCATTTTCGTCCCAAGGTCAAGGTCACAAGGTCACGAACTTAGAAAATGTCAAAAAATCAATAAATTGGACATCGAGCTCCTCGGGTTTTCAACTGTTTCGAATGAAAGTTGGTATGCAAGTCGTGCTCTTCGAGTACTACAACTTTCATCATTTACGTTTTTCCAGATTCCCGCCATTTGCCCATGGCGTCCCCTCGAAGGTCAAAAAATAAAAAAGGCGAACCGTGTACATTGCTCGTGAACCATCGCCGTCTCCAGACTTGTCTCTTACCAAACTTCCCTGTTCCCACACTTCGTCATTCTCTCTCTCTCTGTCTGTCTATCCATCTCTCTTACTGTATCTGTCTCTCTGTCTCTGTCTCTCTCTCTTTCTCTCTCGCTCTCTCTTTCTCTCTCGCTCTCTTTGTCTGTCTCTCTGTCTTAAACTGCTATTTTTTTGACTTGTTCAATAATGCCTTGGCTTGGAACAGGCCGCAATGATTTCTTAACAATCAAGTTGTTTTCTTTACTTTCCTCACTTATATCATCGAATGTCTGATCATCATAGCTAAGAATAGCTGCATGCATTACAATGCTTGTAAATGCCTGTAAACGCCAGCTTTCCTGACTTTATTTCATTTCTGCACATCTCTAATCTATAAAACGAAGCCAAATTTCAAAGTATATACTCCACAATCGAACTTAGCAGCAGTTCCGACGCTTCGTTTTTAAAAGTTTCTTCAACTGTTTTATTCGAGCGCTTGCTTGGAGCGCTCTTCAAGCTTAGATCTCTACAAGCTTCCATGGCGATACCGTGGTGCGGTTGTCCGTGTGGACATTTCCAGCATGAAGAAGGCAAAATAAATGAGATGATTACAATGAGTAAAAATGTTTTCAGTTACAAAGCAATGAATCGCTATATCATGGCAAGATAGCCGAGAGGTATGCATGGGTTCGAATTCTGACCCAGCTATGAACTGCCATTCTGGTGCTTCACAGGCAGGGTGATTCATCAATGTGTGTGTGCCCTCTCTCGGATGGACATTAAACTAGACGTCACATTTTCCGGAACGCTGCCTTCCCTCCACCTCCCCTCATGCTTACCCCTCTCAATCCCCCCCCTCTCCCTGCCCTACTTTCTCCCTTCTCTATCCTCCCCCTCACTCCACTCTCCCTCCCCTCCCTCTTAATCCCCCCTCCCTCTTAATCACCCCCTTACTAATCCCGTCAGTGAAGCGACAATAATATGAACAACACCACCCCACTCCCACAATATGTACGTAATAAATAGATGGCCACCGATGCAAAACGTGCAGTTTTTAACCTTTCTCACCCATACATGACCTTCTTTTTCCTTTTCTTATGCAGAACCCTTTCCTCCATGACCTATCCCACCCCCACCACTTTGTACATCTATCTATGATTCCAGCAATCTGTGTGTGTGTGTGTGTGTGTGTGTGTGTGTGTGTGTGTGTGTGTGTGTGTGTGTGTGTGTGTGTGTGTGTGTGTGTGTGTGTGTGTGTGTGTGTATGACCGCTGTTTCTCGACAACCACTGGTTCGGTCTACTTGAAACTTTCCAGCTATATTGCTGGGGCCCTGTGGATGTGCCTTTTCAAGGTTTGATATTAATCGGACAAGTGCTTCCCAAGTTATGGCCATTTATTTACCAACCAATGACAGGATACGTTGCTGCGTAGGCGTGGCCGATGCGCCATTTAGTTACCAATCACAGGACATGTTGCTGCGTAAGCCGGTGCGCGGCCGGCCGATGATGACGTCACGTGCCGTGCCCGGTTACGATGGGGATCGGTGGCTTAGTTACCGTGGCGTAGGAGTGGCAATGGTCAATGGCAGCGAATGTCATGGCAAGCAAAAACAGGGAGGTAAACTTGATTTTAATTTGGATTTTAATTAACTCTGTGTGTGGAAGTATCACAGCAGTTGTTACTTCAATGCAAGCGATAATTCGTGGAATGCATGTGAATATTCCGAACTAGCACGCACCACTTCCGGATAGTGATGACTTGCTGTATTCTAATAATTTCTCGATTTCTTATCCGCATTTATAGATAAACACAATGCCCCAATTCAGTCGTCGTTTACGAGAGCAAAGGAACGGCCTGTGTGTTTGTTTCTGGCTCGTGGTTTGAAAGTTTTTTTGGGGGGGGGGTTGCACGTACGGGCAAGCGAGAGCGAAGGAACGGCCTGTGTGGTTGTTTCTGCCTCACAGTTTGAAAGATTTTTTTAGTTGTTGGTTTGCACGTACAGCCACGCACATACGAACACTTGAGAGCGAAGGAACGGCCTGTGTGGTTGTTGTTTCTGGCTCGTGGTTTGAAAGTTTTTTTTGGGGGGGGGGTTGCACGTACGGGCAAGCGAGAGCGAAGGAACGGCCTGTGTGGTTGTTTCTGCCTCACGGTTTGAAAGATTTTTTTAGTTGTTGGTTTGCACGTACAGCCACGCACGTACGAACACTTGAGAGCGAAGGAACGGCCTGTGTGGTTGTTTCTGCCTCACGGTTTGAAAGATTTTTTTAGTTGTTGGTTTGCACGTACAGCCACGCACGTACGAACACTTGAGAGCGAAGGAACGGCCTGTGTGGTTGTTGTTTCTGGCTCGTGGTTTGAAAGTTTTTTTTCCACGTTCGGCCACGCACGTACTAGTATGTAATAAGTACTGGAAGGGGTTCTTTGAGGAGCAGTGGAAGGAAACTGAATGTGAGGGGAAATGTGAGGAAAGGGAATGTGTGGGCAAATGTAATGTGTGGGGAAATGTGAGGAAAGGGAATGTGTGGGGAAATGTGAGGAAAGGGAATGTGAGGAAAGGGAATGTGTGGGGAAATGTGAGGAAAGGGAATGTGTGGGGTAATGTGAGGAAAGGGAATGTGTGGGGTAATGTGAGGAAAGGGAATGTGTGGGGAAATGTGAGGAAAGGGAATGTGTGGGCAAATGTAATGTGTGGGGAAATGTGAGGAAAGGGAATGTGTGGGGAAATGTGAGGAAAGGGAATGTGTGGGGAAATGTGAAGAAAGGGAATGTGAGGGGAAATGTGAGGAAAGGGAATTTGTGGGGAAATGTGAGAAAAGGGAATGTGAGGGGAAATGTGAGGAAAGGGAATGTGAGGGGAAATGTGAGGAAAGGGAATGTGTGGGGAAATGTAATGTGTGGGGAAATGTGAGGAAAGGGAATGTGTGGGGTAATGTGAGGAAAGGGAATGTGTGGGGAAAAGTCAGGAAAGGGAATATGTGAGGAAATGTAATGTGTGGGGTAATGTGAGGAAAGGGAATGTGTGGGGAAAGGGAATGTGTGAGGAAAGGGAATGTGAGGGGAAATGTGAGGAAAGGGAATGTGAGGAAAGGGAACGTGTGGGGAAATGAGGAAAGGGAATGTGGGGGGAAATGTAATGTGTGGGGAAATGTGAGGAAAGGGAATGTGTGGGGAAATGTGAGGAAAGGGAATGTGAGGAAAGGGAATGTGTGGGGAAATGAGGAAAGGCAATGTGGGGGGAAATGTAATGTGTGGGGAAATGTGAGGAAAGGGAATGTGTGGGGTAATGTGAGGAAAGGGAATGTGTGGGGAGAGGTCAGGAAAGGGAATATGTGAGGAACTGTAATGTGTGGGGTAATGTGAGGAAAGGGAATGGGTGGGGAAAGGGAATGTGTGAGGAAAGGGAATGTGAGGGGAAATGTGAGGAAAGGGAATGTGAGGGGAAATGTGAGGAAATGGAATGTGTGGGGAAATGTGAGGAAAGGCAATGTGTGGGGAAATGTCAGGAAAGGGAATATGTGAGGAAATGTAATGTGTGGGGTAATGTGAGGAAAGGCAATGTGTGGGGAAATGTGAGGAAATGGAATGTGTGAGGAAAGGGAATGTGAGGGGAAATGTGAGGAAAGGGAATGTGAGGAAAGGGAATGTGTGGGGAAATGAGGAAAGGGAATGTGGGGGGAAATGTAATGTGTGGGGAAATGTGAGGAAAGGGAATGTGTGGGGTAATGTGAGGAAAGGGAATGTGTGGGGAAATGTCAGGAAAGGGAATATGTGAGGAAATGTAATGTGTGGGGTAATGTGAGGAAAGGGAATGTGTGGGGAAAGGGAATGTGTGAGGAAAGGGAATGTGAGGGGAAATGTGAGGAAAGGGAATGTGAGGGAAAATGTGAGAAAATGAAATGTCTGGGCAGACTTGAGGAAAGGCAATCTGTGGGGAAATGTCAGGAAAGGGAATATGTGAGGAAATGTAATGTGTGGGGTAATGTGAGGAAAGGCAATGTGTGGGGAAATGTGAGGAAATGGAATGTGTGAGGAAAGGGAATGTGAGGGGAAATGTGGGGAAATGTGAGGAAAGGCAATGTGAGGAAAGGGAATGTGTGGGGAAATGTGGGGAAATGTGAGGAAAGGCAATGTGAGGAAAGGGAATGTGTGGGGAAATGTGAGGAAAGGCAATGTGAGGAAATGGAATGTGAGGAAAGGGAATGTGAGGGGAAATGTGAGGAAAGGCAATGTGTGGGGAAATGTGAGGAAACGTAATGTGTCGGGAAATGTGAGGAAAGGGAATGTGTGGGGAAATGTGAGGAAATTTAATGTGTGGGGAAATGTGAGGAAATTTAATGTGTCGGGAAATGTGAGGAAAGGGAATGTGAGGAAAGGGAATGTGAGGGGAAATGTGAGGAAAGGGAATGTGTGGGGAAATGTGAGGAAAGGGAATGTGAGGGGAAATGTGAGGTGGGGAAATGTGTGGGGAAATGTGAGGAAAGGGAATGTGTGAGGAAATGTAATGTGTGGGGTAATGTGAGGAAAGGGAATGTGTGGGGAAATGTGAGGAAAGGGAATATGTGAGGAAATGTAATGTGTGGGGTAATGTGGGGAAATGTGAGGAAATGTGAGGAAAGGGAATGTGTGAGGAAATGTGAGGAAATGGAATGTGTGGGGTAATGTGAGGAAAGGGAATGTGAGGGGAAATGTCAGGTGGGGAAATGTGTGGGGAAATGTGAGGAAAGGGAATGTGTGAGGAAAGGGAATGTGTGAGGAAAGGGAATGTGTGGGGAAATGTGAGGAAAGGGAATGTGTGGGGTAATGTGAGGAAAGGGAGTGTGGGGTAATGTGAGGAAAGGGAATATGTGGGGAAATGTCAGGAAAGGGAATATGTGAGGAAATGTAATGTGTGGGGTAATGTGAGGAAAGGGAATGTGTGGGGAAATGTCAGGAAAGGGAATATGTGAGGAAATGTAATGTGTGGGGTAATGTGGGGAAATGTGAGGAAAGAGAATGTGTGAGGAAATGTGAGGAAATGGAATGTGTGGGGTAATGTGAGGAAAGGGAATGTGTGGGGAAATGTCAGGAAAGGGAATATGTGAGGAAATGTAATGTGTGGGGTAATGTGGGGAAATGTGAGGAAAGGGAATGTGTGAGGAAAGGGAATGTGAGGGGAAATGTGGGGAAATGTGAGGAAAGGGAATGTGAGGAAAGGCAATGTGTGGGGAAATGTGAGGAAAGGTAATGTGTGGGGAAATGTGAGGAAATTGACCACTGTTTGTGACATTTTGCTTCAGGTTGGAAAACAAAACACGAATTTCGACCAGATTGTGAATAAACTTCACGCAATTCCAAACAAAGGTACCAAGAGACACATCAATGTATTGATCTCTTTGAAGTAATCATAACATGTCATCATCATTATTCATCCCATTGTTAATAATCTCATCTCGAAGGATAATACAAGATGTTTGGTTTCATTATCTGTGGATAATTTAATATATTGCGTGAAGATAGATATACCTTCAACGTTTACCTTGAAAAAGAACACGGCTTCCTCCTTCCACCATTTAACACCCTAACCCACACCTCATTCACACCGGCTTCCTCCTTCCACCATTTAACACCCTAACCCACACCTCATTCACACCGGCTTCCTCCTTCCACCATTTAACACCCTAACCCACACCTCATTCACACCGGCTACCTCCTTCCACAATTTAACACCCTAACACACCTCATTCACACTGGCTTCCTCCTTCCACCATTTAACACCCTAACCCACACCTCATTCACACCGGCTTCCTCCTTCCACCATTTAACACCTGAACACACACCTCATTCACACCGGCTTCCTCCTTCCACCATTTAACACCCTAACCCACACCTCATTCACACCGGCTTCCTCCTTCCACCATTTAACACCCTAACCCACACCTCATTCACACCGGCTTCCTCCTTCCACCATTTAACACCTTAACCCACACCTCATTCACACCGGCTTCCTCCTTCCACCATTTAACACCCTAACACACACCTCATTCACACAGGCTTCCTCCTTCCACCATTTAACACCCGAACACACACCTCATTCACACCGGCTTCCTCCTTCCACCATTTAACACCCTAACCCACACCTCATTCACACCGGCTTCCTCTTTCCACCATTTAACACCCAAACACACTCCTCATTCACACAGGCTTCCTCCTTCCACCATTTAACACCCGAACACACACCTCATTCACACCGGCTTCCTCCTTGCACCATTTAACACCCTAACCCACACCTCATTCACACCGGCTTCCTCCTTCCACCATTTAACACCCTAACCCACACCTCATTCACACCGGCTTCCTCCTTCCACCATTTAACACCCAAACACACACCTCATTCACACAGGCTTCCTCCTTCCACCATTTAACACCCTAACACACACCTCATTCACACCGGCTTCCTCCTTCCACCATTTAACACCCCAACACACACCTCATTCACACAGGCTTCCTCCTTCCACCATTTAACACCCTAACACACACCTCATTCACACAGGCTTCCTCCTTCCACCATTTAACACCCTAACCCACACCTCATTCACACCGGCTTCCACCATTTAACACCCTAACACACACCTCATTCACACAGGCTTCCTCCTTCCACCATTTAACACCCTAACCCACACCTCATTCACACTGGCTTCCACCATTTAACACCCTAACACACACCTCATTCACACAGGCTTCCTCCTTCCACCATTTAACACCCTAACACACACCTCATTCACACCGGCTTTCTCCTTCCACCATTTAACACCCTAACCCACACCTCATTCACACCAGCTTCCACCATTTAACACCCTAACCCACACCTCATTCACACAGGCTTCCTCCTTCCACCATTTAACACCCTAACCCACACCTCATTCACACCGGCTTCCACCATTTAACATCTAACCCACACCTCATTCACACCGGCTTCCTCCTTCCACCATTTAACACCCTAACCCACACCTCATTCACACCGGCTTCCACCATTTAACACCCTAACACACACCTCATTCACACCGGCTTCCTCCTTCCACCATTTAACACCCTAACCCACACCTCATTCACACCAGCTTCCACCATTTAACACCCTAACACACACCTCATTCACACAGGCTTTCTCCTTCCACCATTTCACACACTAACCCACATCTTCATACGGGCTTCCTTGTGCCCTTTCACACACTAACCCTCACCTCCTTCATACGGGCTTCCTTGTGCCATTTCACACATTAACGCACACCTCCTTCATACAGGCTTCCTTGTGCCATTTCACACACTAACCCACACCTCCTTCATACAGGCTTCCTTGTGCCATTTCACACACTCACCCACACCTCCTTCATACACGTTTCCTTGTGCAATTTCACACACTCACCCACACCTCCTTCATACAGGTTTCCTTGTGCCATTTCACACACTAACCCACACCTCCTTCATACAGGCTTCCTTGTGCCATTTCACACACTCACCCACACCTCCTTCATACACGTTTCCTTGTGCAATTTCACACACTCACCCACACCTCCTTCATACACGTTTCCTTGTGCAATTTCACACACTCACTCACACCTCCTTCATACACGATTCCTTGTGCCATTTCACACACTCACCCACACCTCCTTCATACACGATTCCTTGTGCCATTTCACACACTCACCCACACCTCCTTCATACACGATTCCTTGTGCCATTTCACACACTCACCCACACCTCCTTCATACACGTTTCCTTGTGCCATTTCACACACTCACCCACACCTCCTTCATACACGTTTCCTTGTGCCATTTCACACGCCATTTTCTCCACAGGGTTTGTTTAATTGCACGAAGAGACATCGATACCTGTGCTCGTCCTGCTTCAACATTAATTCCTCCAACTACCTCGTTATCCCGACCACTACACACGTTCCATTTACTCTAATGTATTCATTTTTGATTAAAAGAGTACATTTAATCATGTTTTTATGTAAAAAAAAATAGGGTTTAATTTGTGTTCTGGAACCAGTTTATCACCTATTACATGTATATAGAGGGGATTCATTGTTGTGGCTTACAAGCATATTTTGAAGAACATGTGTTCGGAACCTGCGGACTACCTCTTCTGTACCTGTGTCGTGTATATTGCACTCCATGGAATCGTAATCAATTCCTTTGTTTTCAGTTATTATTGCCCTTCGTGATTTTAACCGTGGCTCACAAGAGGAAAACTATTGTTAGTGGTGAACCAAGTGCAGAACAGTCGAGGAAGGTGATGTGTGACACAAAAAGTAGAGGTTTTGGATTAGCTTGGTCAAGGTAAGAGTGTGTGACGTCATTATGCAGAGATTATGGTGTTAAGAGTCCAGAATCCACAAAGAAAAGAAATGCACAGAAAACACAAGTGGTCCTGAAAGCTCTTTGCACCACGAGCGAGGGTGACCCTGTAAACTTCCCCGGTTCATGATGCACGAGTTGCAGGGCTGGGCCAACGTCCACCAAATTTGGTATACGTGTTCGTACGGTTTACGGTTTTCACCTGTACACGTGCCACAGTGCAACCCCTGCTGCACACAGGGGAAATTATTAGCCACGGCGCAAAATATATTTGCCCCTCCCCCCCAACAGGCTGCTCCCTCGGGTAGCAGGTGTTTCGAGTTACTGAAATATTCAATGGAATATGAAATAACAGCAAACAAACAATGTTTCATTCTTCACGTGGTTTATTTCAATGTCACTTGTTACATAAAAACATTTATATTAAAGGTCCTGGAAAACTCCTGGAAATTTGTTCTTCCGTGGCTGTGTGAACCCTGGGCAAGCGATAGCAATCTGCTGTCGAATGGAGTTCACACCCCAGCCGTTGATCACTGCTCCGCTTGCCAAGCGGTTTGCAAAGCGGTTCATACGGAACAACTATCTTGGCAAGCGAAAGCAAGCTGCTTGCTAATGGAACACAGCCCTGATAGACACTACTAAATCCGTTTTTAGGTCATCTCTTCGAGCATGACCTAATAATATTGGTGTTGAGAGGAGAGGTGACGATCCGTCCGTCCGTCCACAATGAAGTTGAAGCGGGAGATCTGGTCATTAGTGATCGTGATAGAGGTCGATGAGACGTACACGATGGTATGACTTTCAAGGTCACCGAAGGTCAAGGTCAAGGTCACGAGGTCTTTGAAGTTGCGAAAATGACGATTTTCAAATTCTATCTCCTCCGCCATTTCTCAAGCGATCTTGAATTTGATTGTAGCATATGAATCTATGGGACAATATCTAAATTTTGGTCGGGCCGGATTTTCGATATTTGCTTTCGTGTCACGTGACTACAAAGTTGGCAAAAAATGCGAAAATGACGATTTTCATGCGAAAATGACGATTTTCAAAATCTATCTCCTCCTACATTTCTCAAGCAATCTTGAATTTGATTGTGGCATATGAATCGATGGGACAATATCTAAATTTTGTCAGGCCGGATTTTCGATATTCGCTTTCGTGTCACGTGACTTCAAAGTTGGCAAAAAATGCGAAAATGACGATTTTCAAAATCTATCTCTTCTTACATTTCTCAAGCAATCTTGAATTTGATTGTGGCATATGAATCTTGTTGTTGTTCGTCTTTCGGCTGCTCCCGTTAGGGGTCGCCACAGCGGATCATCCGTTATGATCCGCATACTGATTTGGCACAGGTTTTTTGCCAGATGCCCTTCCTGACGCAACCCTGGTCGCCTCTTAAGACACAGGGATATGAATTGGGTTTCGCCATGATTCCGGGCTGCCCTACAACCTCTCATAGCGCGGCCCAGCGCAGAGCTCCCGTCCTCAAACGATCCTCCAACCCAAGCCTCCGAGTAGCCGGATTACAGGCGCACTCCACTACACCCGGTATTGTGGCATATGAATCTATGGGACAATATCTAAATTTTGTCGGGCCGGATTTTCGATATTCGATTTCGTGTCACGTGACTTCAAAGTTGGCAAAAAATGCGAAAATGACGATTTTAAAAATCTATCTCCTCCTACATTTCTTAAGCAATCTTGAATTTGATTGTGGCATATGAATCTATGGGACAATATCTAAATTTGGTCAGGATGGATTTTCGAATTTCGCTTTTGCGTCACGTGACTTCAAAGTTTGCAAAAACTGCCCTACCTTCAGGAGGCTATATATTTTCTCGCAGAGATGACCGTCATTCCCGCACGGGTGTATTTTTTTTTTAATCTAAATGTATAAAATGCATTACATCATCCAAGAAGTGGGTAAATAGGTAATGTTGACAAATTTTCGGTGTAAATGAATATTTGATTTACATGTGGGTCTTTAAATGTTCCCTCCTATTGATGTGGAGATAATCTCCACCTTGGATGAACGGAGGTGCCGGATGAACGTGTTAAACTTAACCATTGTACAGAACAAACAAACATGTGATTCTTGTAAACTGTTACAGATCAACGTGTGAACATATCCACTTTTAAGATGGCTGACCTTTTGCCATCAAATTGTGAACTTAACAATTATTATCGTTACCACGGCTCTCTAACAACACCCGAATGTAACGAGGTTGTCATTTGGACCATGTTTGAGACCAAGATCCATCTTAGTCAACAACAGGTATGTGTGTGTGTGTGTATATATGTGTTTGTGAGTGTGTAATAAAGTTATTTACTCACGATAGATAAAATGAAAAGTTATGAATGATATGTTTAACAAGACGAGTTGATTTGGTATCAATAAAACAAATCTGAATTCCAGAAATACTTGATACATTGATTAAAGGGGATTTTTTAATAATAAGTCTTATTTAGTGCATACATAAAATCACTAAATTTATGAAAATGTTTAATTTTATTTCCAAATCTCCTGAACTACCCACACACAACTCATGTTTCCTACACAATCGACTTACCTTCCCAATTTGATTTTGTTTATTCCTCCCAAAAACCAGATCAACACTTTTTCCACGACTGTGATGGCAGAAGGAGACATCAACTTGGTCAATACCTTCCGGTCTGTTCAACCTCTCAATTCTCGTACCGTGCAGTACTCACAAGCACAGAGCCTTCTGTTGAAGAAAACCATTGCCTTGCTCTCCTGCACACTCACCTGTCTCATCATGATTGCCTTCTGAGTTTCCATATTTGTGTGTGTGTGTGTGTGTTTTCACTTGACTGGTTTGTCACATTCTTGTGTTTTCGTGTGATAATGTCTGAATCTTCTTGTGTTTGTATTGCTTGTCCACTCTAACATTATCTCACTACCCCACTCCCCTTCAAATCTCACAATGGGAACAGGGGCCACCAATGACATCATTGCTTCATTTGCAGTGCAATATTACGCCATCATTGTGTATGCACCGTCCATCCATTGGGACCATACTCTGTGCAGAGCATTGGTGCTACCTAAGTGGTCTCCTTGGCGATTGGGCACAATCCTGGACGGGACGCCACTCCGACACAGGATACCAGCATGCTGGCACTCATTTTACCGACCTCTGAAGGATGACAGGTCGAGTTAACCCAACCTGGTATTAATTCAACAGCCGAGTGGGATCCCAAGCCCTCCACTCGAACCATTAAGCCAACACCAGGCATATGTGTGCACTGAGCAAGGCTAAAATGAGAAATTCAAAACAGAGAAAAAGCAGGGAAGTTGATATGACAATAAAAATGAGGGGAGTGTGTTAAAAGAAGGGTTCGAGTTCAGACAATATGGGTATGAGGATGCAATGAACAGGTATGGAGCAGATGGAGTGTCGTTTGGAGGAGATGGATCAAAAATGTCAACATATTTGCATACATAATAAATAGATACGCCTGGTGTTGGCTTAATGGTCAGGGTGGTTGGCTCAGGATTCGAGCATCTGAGTTCAAATCCCACTTGGTTGTTGAATTAATACCAGGTGGGGTTGACCCTGCCTGTCATCCTTCAGAGGTCGGTAAAATGAGTGCCAGCTTGCTGGTATCCTGTGTCGGAGTGGCGACCCGTCCAGGATTGTGCCCAATTGCCAAGGAGACTGCTTAGGCAGCACCAACCAACGCTCTGCACAGAGTATGGTCCCAATGGATGGATGGATGGATAATAAAGATGACCCATGAGCGAATCAAAGTGATCTTTACTGTTGGATGTAATCTCATTCGCCATTTATGCTTTTGCTGGGACACGGTTCAATAATTTTTTTCATTATTTCGTACAATGCTTCACATGATGCTTCACAATACCTGCTTCACACATTTAGCTTGTGTTTGTGACCGAGTCTGTAACTGAATAAAAATCGAAACATACGTATGTTTTAAATGTCATCGTGAACACCAACTAACCATCAGTGTTTGTGCAAGCTCTGAATACCATTTGTGAATTGTTCCTTGTGCTCCACAAGGACCTCGACTGTGTCACATGGTTTTCGAAACAGGAGACGCGGACGTCAGGTCCTGCTTGCACCGTGTCCTGGGGAAAATGAAGTTCGAGTGACCTGACAGATGTATAAAAATCTTAATCGAAAACATTCAAAACCGAATAAATATGACTCACACAAAGACACTTACAAGGAATATTGGCACAGGAGGTCATTCGACCCATCATGCTTGTGCTGCACCAACTCCAGTATATCGTCACCCATCCACATACAAGCCAATATCCGATATCCCTATGACAACCAACCCCTTCTCTCCTCCGCTGCCACGACCTTTCCAGGGAGATTATTCTATGCATTAACCAGTCTCCGATTAAAAGACCCCTGTCTTAAAACTGTCCTCTCATCTTCTTTACCCTCAAGCTAACATAGCCCCTGGTCCCAACACTGCACTGTGCTGAAAAAAAAACCTCCACTGCACCTATCTTGTCCACACCCTCCATTATCTTAACCATCTCGATCAGATAACCTCGAAATGGAGGCTTTCCGATGTTGATGAAAGAGAATTTGGATGTCAGGATTTTAAACACCACCACGGGCAAGATCTTGCAGCCAAGGCATGCAGGAAACCTACCGACACAATCTGCCAAATATGACTGAACCATGTCGGCTTCATGAAGGACCTAGAGTTCAACAGGTAGAGCACCAAAACTTCTTAGAACATGTATAACCACATTCTCAAAAGGAGTGGAAAGAACGAGATCATCATCATCTTCTTTTGTATGCAGTACACTATGGGGAGCATCATTGGCCCAGGGCACAGCTGTGGCACGAATGCAGCACCCTCTGGAAGTTAGAGCAGGAATTTCTAATTTGTCCAGGATACCTGAGAGAGCTCGCCTCCTCTTCACGAACGATGCACCAGGATCTTTAACGCCCACCACCTCATGCCTGCAGACGGGACACGCAGTCTTAACGTCCATCCAAGGGACACGGCACACACATTGTTGAATCACCCTTCCTCCCTAGACAGTTTGTAGCTGAAGCCGATTCAATTTTGGTTCAGGTCTGAATCCAGATCCGGCCTATAAGTGGTTGTTGCCACATATAACAAGTCATAAAACAGCAGGTGTTTCCTTCTCAGGAGTCTGTGTTTTCAGAAATAATGGGTCATCTAAAATTATTTTATTGATCTGACAAAGGTGTTAATTAAAACAGAAGAGAGGTAAATATGTGCTTGTGATTAGATATGACGAGCAGGGACCCGTGAAACATCCACACAATGTAAAATGTGACTTCAAGTCCTCAACTCTCCCCCTGTCACTCACAAACCCCAAGTCCTCAACTCACCCCCACCCACTCACAAACCCCAAGTCCTCAACTCACCCCCACCCACTCACAAACCCCAAGTCCTCAACTCACCCCCACCCACTCACAAACCCCAAGTCCTCAACTCACCCTCTCCCACTCACAAACCCCAAGTCCTCAACTCACCCTCTCCCACTCACAAACCCCAAGTCCTCAACTCACCCCCGCCCACTCACAAACCCCAAGTCCTCAACTCATCCCCGCCCACTCACAAACCCCAAGTCCTCAACTCACCCCCGCCCACTCACAAACCCCAAGTCCTCAACTCACCCCCGCCCACTCACAAACCCCAAGTCCTCAACTCACCCCCGCCCACTCACAAACCCCAAGTCCTCAACTCACCCTCGCCCACTCACAAACCCCAAGTCCTCAACTCACCCTCGCCCACTCACAAACCCCAAGTCCTCAACTCACCCCTGCCCACTCACAAACCCCAAGTCCCCAACTCACCCTCTCCCCCTCATAAACCCCAAGTTCTCAACTCACCCCCGCCCACTCACAAACCCCAAGTCCTCAACTCACCCCCGCCTACTCACAAACCCCAAGTCCTCAACTCACCCCCACCCACTCACAAACCCCAAGTCCTCAGCCTCTGTTTCCCATTCCTAAGTCCTCACCCTCCCAACCTGAAGGCCTCAATCTCCTCCCCACTCCAAGCCTCAAACCCCTCCTGCACCCCATTCGCATGCCTGAGGGCAGAGTGACTGTGAGATTGAGCATTCAGCCAAATATGGTGGCACTTAGTGCTGTTTGGTTCGTGCAAAATGCAAAGCAAGAGTTTAAAAGACCTTTCCCATGTTCTTTTTCTCAATACTATGTGGGGTAAGATGTTCCATGAACTCGAGGTTACCTCCATCACCGAAGGTGAAGGAGGTTGCTTTCACCCCTTTCTATCTGTTTGTTTGTGCGCACAATATCTCAAAGAGTTGGGGACGAATCCGGATGAAATTTTGTGTACAAGTTCAGTGTGTGACAAGGACGAACTGATTCCATTTTGGTGAAGATCTGATTCCAGATCTGGATACGATAATTATTTAATTTTTAAAGTGATTCTTTACCATTGAGAGATTGGGTCAAAATGATATAGTCCTGTATAGCATGATATTTCAAACATGTATTGGGCCCGATATGTTCTCGTGGATCAGGCATTACGTGGTGGAGGTGTGCGCTCTTCCGAGTGCTCTTCGAGTTTATGAATGTCTTCATCATAATACAGGAATGTTCTGGGCACAACTTGCTTTTCGTTTTACACAATGTTGTTATCTAAGTCGTGTTAGCGTCGTCTTTGCAGGGAACAAACAAGACAATGTTTTTCAGAAGCAAATATGTTGCAAGTCAAAACAGCAGCAATGTATGTGGGTTACATAGCTCTAGATCAGGGGTCTCCAACTTGCGGCCCACGGGCCACATGCGGCCCCTTAGACGGATTTATGCGTCCCGCGGTGCCATATTAAGTTTACATTACAATGCGGCCCGCGATACTGCCAATTTGTAAGGGTCAATGATCAAAGCGTTCTGTAATTTTTATTATGATTTTGATTCATATTAGACACGTGTTTTTAACACGATTATTCATTTATCATATTCGTTGGCAAGAAAAATATATTTTGCACTAATTTTTGTTTAAATTTCCGCATATTAAAAAAAAAAAAAAAATATATATATATATATATATATATATATATATATATATATATATATATATATATATATATATATATATATATATATATATATATATATATATATATATATATATATATATATATATATATATATATATATATATATATATATATATATATATATATATATATATTTTAAGAGCCTGGTGTTGGTGCAGTGGTTAGGGCAGTGGCTTGGGATCCAAAAGATCCTGAGTTCAAGCCCCGTTGGACCACTGAATTAATACACCAGGGGGTTGACTCAGCCTGTCATCCTTCCGAGGTTGGCGAAATGAGTACCAGTGTACTGGGCCGGTGTATACCCCGGTTAAAATAGGTGTACCATATCCCTGTGTCGTAAGAGGTGACCAGGGTTGCGTCAGGAATGGCATCCGGCGTAAAACATGTGCCAAATCACTATGCGGATCATGCGGATGATTCGCTGTGGCGACTCCTAAAGGAGGGAGCAGCCGAAAGAAGAAGATATATATATATATATATTTTTTTTCGGAATTTAGCGTCCTTTTTTGGGGTGCGGCCCTCCGCCCCTCACCACTTTGGTTTTGTGGCCCTCCGCCCAAAAAGGTTGGAGACCCCTGCTCTAGATAGATAATCTGCACAGATGAATGCTTACAAGGGTGAGTACGGGACGGCGGATGATATGAGGGGTGATGAGGGGTTGGTGGTTGAGGTGGGCCGTGGGCACAGGGTGCATACATTCAGTCTTCGACATTTTGCATTTTTTTACGCTGATGAAAAAGGAAACTAAAACTTTGTGTTTGATGTGAATACACGTTTATGAAAACTGAAATCTTATTCAAATCATCACCACCATCATCATCATCATGTGGCCGTTGCTGAGACAGACTTCAAAACCCCTTCCCAGACGTTCCTCTCACCCATCACCATCGGGACATCACTGGCCTGAACACTTATCTCTCTGACAATGTCAGAGTAGGACAACTTCCGACCACACTTCAATGTTAATGGTTTGAGCTTCCAAAGGATGAGGAATGAAATCACCTGCTCCTTGGCCCCAAATCAGTGACCTGTTATATTAAGCTCAATAAGGTTAAACTCTTTCTTGAGGTCAAAAAGTTGGGTTGGGTTTATTTTTTTATTTATTCGTATGCAGCCTGTGGCTGCTGGTTGCATTACTTTCTCGGGGTGCAGCTTCTTCCTTACGACAAACTCCACCATGTGGTGAAGTTTTGTGAAGATCAGTTTAAAATTTATGACCTGTTGGCGACAGACAGACAGACAGACAGACAGACAGACAGAATAACAAAATCGACTGACCAATATACTTGAAAAATCTTTGATTTTGCAAATAACAAACACACAAACAGAGACAGGGGTGAAAACATCACTTCCTTCACCTTCGGTGGCAAAGGTAATAAACATTGTACAAACCGGAGAACACTGAACACTTCAATATGAACCAGAAAATACATACATGACATGCATGTAACACTGTTGCAGCTTTTTATTAGTATTATTTACAAGTGTCGATGTTATTGAGTGAACATGATGTGGAGATATCAATGTGGTACGCAAATGTCAGGTGAACAGATTTAAATCATGTGCCACTGCCAAGGCACTGCACCGGTGTGAGAGTTAACATAGGAGCAAATGTAATCTCTCTGCTCCTTGGCACGGTTGGACGGGTTTGTTATACGTGGTAAACTGGCTTGTGACAAGACTGGATCGTCATGCCACACTCCAGGTGTCACAGCATGGGTGATGTCATTTTCGCTATCTGCGACACTCATGTAGGTGGATGGTGCCCGGTGTCGCAAAAAATTGTGCAGTGCACAGCTGGCCATGAGCACCTTCTCCACTTTGTCCGGTGCGATTCCCATGGGCGACAAGAGCACACGAAATCTGTTGGCCATGATGCCAAATGCATTTTCGACAACTCGACGAGCCCGGGATATGCGGTAATTGAATACGCGCGTTTTCTGTGATGGGTTTATGTGAGAGTAGGGCTTCATCAGGTATTCTTTCAGAGGGAATGCTTCATCAGCGGCGATGGCAAAGTTGATAGGTCGATCGTCCCCCGGAAACGATGCTGGCTCCGGTAGGTTGGCGGTCCTCTCTTCTAGAGCCTTCTCGAGTGTCGTTTCCGTAAATACAGAGCCATCTGACACGCAGCCATTGTACCAAACATCGCAGAATAGAAACTTGTGTTCACTATCCACGAGGGCCATCAGAACAATTGAGGAGTATTTGCAGTTGAAATACTTTGACCCACTGTGGACTGGTGCTTTGATCAAAATATGCTTGCCATCAAGGGCTCCCAAGCAGTTGGGAAAGTTCCATTGCTTCTGAAAGCCATCAGCAACAGCCTTCCATTGCTCTGACGTAGTGGGGCACTGAAATAGAAATCCAAAATGTAATTACAGTACAGTGCAGGTGTAAATTTGTGTACAAAACATCATCTAATCATTTAATGATACATATATGCAGGTTGACATTAATGCATTCATATTTAAGAAAGCTTATTTATTCCACTTCCAGTCTCAAAGTGACGATGGCTCTGAAGGAGAGGCAGTGTCTGATGCTGGGGAATTAGAACCAAGGAAGTAGGATAGTTCTCATTATGAGTCCACGGCAACGGATAACATTAGTGCTGAACTTGCAACTTACATACTGTCCCCCAAGTCAACCAAGAAACGGGTTACTCAAACAATGTCAAAGCCAAAAGTACAGTGCCATTTGTAAAAAGGGAAAACTGATGAAGATGAGGACAATAACTTTCTGAAAAAGGGTGCCAGCAGTTTGGCAAAGGTGGATGAGCCAGCAGACGAGGAAGACAATATGGCTGTATCATATCTACACTAATAACAGCAGTGTGTGTGTGTGTGTGTGTGTGTGTGTGTGTGTGTGTGTGTGTGTGTGTGTGTGTGTGTGTGTTTGCGTGTGTGCGTGCGTGTGTGTGTGTGTATGTGTTGTTGAATTGTATCTACCTATGCGGGTTTCAGAATGTGGAATTGAGTCCTCCCAATGTGGGCTCAAAGTATCAACCTTCATTTCAGTAAGGGGTCACGATTCACGGACCAAGTTGTGACATTTTCTGTTCTCAAAGTTTGGTGTCGAGGGCTCTCTTCAGGATCGTTACTAAGCCCAGGACGGATTCCAACTTTAGATCATTTGTAATAATATTCCCAGGGATGGTTTTTAATATCTCCGTGAGGTTCTTCTTCATCATTCTAACAGCTCCAACTTTGTTATTCTTCAGTTTCCAGGATTTTTTCACTTCATTCTTGAGGTCTTGGAATTTGGTCATTTTCTTGATTTCTGCATTGTTTAATCCAAAAATCACTGGTATTAATACCTCAATAAGCAATGCTTTCTTCTCTCTTTTTTTTGTACTTAAGTATGATATGTGGTCGCAATGCTTTGTTTTCGATGTTCACGCTCGATAGGATCATTAGGTCGTATGTGAGTGGTACTTCCATGTTTTCACTCCATGCTTTTGGTTCACGTGCCCACAAATTTTCTAGAACTGTGACATCAAAGTTTTTGTGGATGTGTAAGTGATTAACATTACAAACTCTGTTGTGTTGTCATGTGTATAGCTGTCCTGACATGAGATTATTTTTTTTATTTGTGTTCGGTCATTAATGACATGTCACTCTCTTTTCTAACGCCACCTCCACCCCTCACCTATCTTTTTTCCCCCTCCTACCCCCTTCTCCCCTCTCTCTCTCCCCTTCTCATTCTCCACCCCCCTCCTATTCACACCACCATCAGCGAAGTGACGGGTTGTATTTGCTGGTATCTAATATACAAAGCTCATTCTAACCACTGACTAACTCACTCACTCACTCACTCACTCAATCACTCACTGATATTAAAGACCGGTACCTTCCGGGTGACGTAGAAAGCTGAAATTTTGCATGCTGATGGACGTCGAAGCCGGTACGCCGAGCCGATTCAGAATCACTGAATCGTCGGACAACATCCAAAAATGAAAAAAGAAAAAAAAAAAAGAAAAATAAATGAAAAAAATGCAGGTGAGCGACCCAAGACAATGGGAAACCACAGCCATTTTATGAGCTCATGGATATCGAAGTTGATGCACCAGGAAAAAAAAATCACAGAACTGTCAGAATGCATCTGTGAATGAAATTATAAATATATGAAAATAAATAAATGAAAAATCAAATGTCGGTGAGTGACCCAAGACAATGGGGAAGCACGGTTCGTATGCTTATACAATGTGTAAGCACACGCCGTTCGTATATATATATATATATATATATATATATATATATATATATATATATATATATATATATATATATATATATATATATATACATACTGTATATGTACACATACAAATAAGTGTGTGTGTGTGTGTGTGACAGTGTGTATGTCTCCTCCATAACTCCAAAACCATTAAACCTAGCAGCCTGAAACTTTGCATGCATATTAAGTGAACTCCAAGAAAGTGTACAAGTGAAAATTGTGTGTTTGGCTTTATTAAAACCCCCTTTTGAAGAGAATTAACGGCCTCATTTAATTATATCCTTTATCAGGCGATCGTCGGCCACCTCGCTCTCTGGGGTCTTATGGTGTATCCTGGGTGACCTAACTGGGGTCTGAAGCCGCCATGTTTTTGGGCCTGCTCAACCATGCTTTGACTTGGAACAGGTCGCAATGATTTGTTAACGATGAAGTCTTTTTTTCATTTTCCTCACTCGTATTATCGAATACCTGTTCATCATAGCTGCGAATCGCTGGATACACTGCAATGCTTATAAATGCCCAGAGACGCCATCGTTCATGGCTATATTTGATTTCTGCCCATGTAATAACCTTGAGAATCTCTTAAACTAAGCCGAATTACAAACTTTCAGCTCCAGGTTTACACTTAGCAGCAGTTCCGATACTAAAACAGTGTTCATTTGTCCAATTCCGGGTGCATAGTTTTATCGATGGCAATTGGTAATCACTTGCCAAGCCAGGCATTCCATTGGAGTGCTTGCTTGAGTGCTTAAGCCACTTACTGAGCACCCAACAGTCTATAGCAGTACAAGCCGTATCCCGATCGGGATGTACAGTCGACAGTTACTGCAAGGTAGAGGTACGTATATAGCGCAAATGGATGTGGTACAGATGGTTAGATTTGGATCTGCAGGGACTCTCCAAGGGTGTGTGGGCATGCCATGCCTGTTACAGGTGCTGTGGTGGCAAAGTTTCATCCCGTATCTTATGGAGGTTTTATCAGGTTTTCCTTTGTCGTTGCGACTGTTTCTAAAGCATTTGGTTATCGGGTTTGCTTTACAAAGGTTAAATGTTTCTCTCTCTGAGTTTCAAAGCGAAGATCTTTCCACACAGCTCAAGTTTCAAAGCTCAAACTTTACAGATCTTTCCATACAGGTTGCCACTGACAAACCAGACATAATCTGCGAAACAGAAACTTTCCTCCTTCAAGCCATCCCTGACTCCCTAGTATCTCTCCCTGGTTACTCCCTCCTCCGGTATGACAGAAGACCTGAGCCTCGTCCGAGCAGTGGAGTTGCTTTCTTCATCAAAAACTCTATTCCTCATTCTCCGTGCGCTGCACACTCTCTCCCCCACACCCCCAGGAATAACTCTGACCACAACTGCCCTCCACTCCCACCTCATGTTTACATGTGTACTGTACCGTCCACCAAACAGTGATGACTCCATTTACACCTCATCATTTGAAAACACGGACCAACTTCTATCTTCTCATCCTAACTCTCTCTTCATCGTATGTGGTGACTTCAATTGTCATCATGCCAGTTGGCTACGTGTGGGTGTCTCTCTTACCTGTCATGGCACTTCAGCAAAAGACTTCTGCGACTCATTGGGACTGACTCAATAGGTCAACTTCCCGACCCGGATCTCAACCAATGGAACTCCATCTCTTCTGGATCTGATTTTGACAAATTTCCCTGACAATATCTGCTGTTCTTCCTCCGCTCCAATCGGTTCTTCTGACCAAATGCTTGTCAAAGTGGACATCTCTCTGGCTGTTATTAGAGAACCACCTCAGCGCCGTCAAGTCTCCCATCTCTACTTTCTCAGACATCAACTCACACTGGGAATTCTTTCAAAGAATATATATATATATATATATATATATATATATATATATATATATATATATATATATATATATATATATATATATATATATATATCTATATCTCTCTCTCTCTCTCTCTCTCTCTCTCTCTCTCTCTCTCTCTCTCTCTCTCTCTCTCTCTCTCTCTCTCTCAGATTTATCCCATCTCGTCTTCAGTTGTCCTACCCTTTCTCCCGCCCATGGTATACTGAAGCTTGTGGCGAGGCAATTATCCTGAAACAACTTACCTTCGCCTCATGGAAGGCTAATTCAACTGAAGGCAATGTCAGTTCCTTCCAGAAAGCTCAGAACAAGTGTGCATCTACCCTCAGGAGAGCCAGAAAACAACATTTTTCTTGTCTCATGTCTGAACTTTCAAACCTGTCTCCTTCCTCCAAATCCTGGTGGCGACTAGTTAAGTCTGTTTCTGGTGTATGTCCCCCCTCCATCCCCTCCCTTACCTCAAATGGCCGCACAGCTCACACTGCACGTGAATAGGCTGAATGCCTAATCTCCATGTTTGCTTCTCAATCTTTTGTCCCAAACCAATTGCTTTCTGTACCCACCTTACCCAATCACACCCTGGACCCTGTGTCCTTTTCTCCTGACAAGATGGAGAGCTTGCCATCAAACCTCTCCTCAGATTCTGCAACCGGTCCAGACGGCATCAGCCTATGTGTCCTAAAAACCTGCTCCTCTGCTCTTGCTCACCCTCTCTCTGTTCTATTCACCCTCTCATTTCCTCAAGGTCATCTGCCATCTGCTTGGAAATCAGCTAACGTTACCGCTCTACATAAACCAGAGAGTTGGTGTCAAAGCCACCCAATGCTCGCCTGTTTATACATTTATCGTTTTTAAAGACTAGTCTAATAATATTTTTTAAAAAGCATTGCAGTGAAGTCTGATCCAAATAATTTTAAAGCAATACATGTATTTGTATATTGTAATCATTAAAAAATAGTGTGGTCGATAAAAACATCAGAAAGGAAATAACTTGCACCAAAAACTTTAACATTTTCACGCTCACGCTGATTCTGACGCTCACGCTCACACCGGGGGTATCACTGTAACTCTCTGTTCTTCGAACAGGCGAGCTAAAAAGGTACAAAAACAGATCCCTGCAACAACAGACCAATTAGCCTTCTCCCAATCATCAGCAAGATTATGGAATCCATCATCGCTTCAGACATTAAATCCTTCCTCTTCTCCAATGGTTTGATTTCCTACCATCAATTTGGTTTCAGACCAGGTCACTCTACCCTGGATATGCTGCTTCTGCTTTCCCAACAATAGATGGAGGTCCTCAATGCCGGACATGAAATCAGAGCCATATCCCGAGACATATCGCGTGCTTTCGACACGGTCTTGCACCTTACCCTGCTCACCAAACTCTCTTCCTATGGCATCCAAGGCCATCTCCACTCATGGCTCACAGACGTTCTCTCCTGTCACAGTCAAGGTGTGGCCCTAAACTGAGTTCTTTCATCCCCTCTTACTGTCCAGGCTGGAGTTCTTCAAGGCAGTGTTCTGGGCCCTGTTCTTTTTCCTGTTTTCATTAATGATCTCTGACTCTCTGGAAAATCCTATTTATCTCTCTGCTGATGACTCCACCCTCTGCCGTACCATCTGTCATCCCTCAGACCGGCATGCAGCAGCTTCTTCGCTCACTGCAGATGTTGGTAAAATCACAAACTGGTCCAACACATAGAACATGTCTTTCAATCCTGACAAATCTTACACTCTCACTATGTCTCTCCAAAAGGACTGTCTGGAACCCCCCCCCCCACCCCATCTACTTTCTCAACAATCCTCTGGAAGAAGTCCTTACATTTAAGCTTCTGGGTCTCACTATCTGCCATGATTTTTTCTGGGAAAGCCACAATTCCAAGCTGGCCTCCAAAACCAGTCGCGGACTGGAAATCCTCCGTCGTACAAAGTCCTTCCTTGGCACACCTGAGCTCCTGATTACAAACAAAGCTTTCGTCCGAAGCATGATGGAGTACCGCTCTCCCCTCTGGGCTGGTGCTCCCACCTCTCACCTTTCTCGGCTCCATGCTGTGGAAACCAAGGCATTTAAGTTCATTGGTATCTCCGACGATGAGGGTGAGTCTTTGGTTCTCTCACTCTCTCACTGCAGGCAGGTCGGTGGTCTTTCTGTTTTCTGCCGTCGCCTCTCCGGCCTCACCCCTCCCCCCCCGCTTTGTATGAGATCCCCCCCCCATATTTCTCCAAAGCACTCAAGGTCCGCAAGCAACCCCTTTCTGGTAAAATCACTGCTCACCTTCACTCTTTTTTTCCCACCTTTGGAGCAAACTCCCACACTCTCTTCAATCCCAATCTTCCCTCCAGGTCTTAAAAACAGCTTTTCACTTCCATCTCTTATCTTCCCCCACCCAAAATCACAATCTTTACTAGCCCCGTTAATCCAACCCAAACTCACCTCCTTTAAATTCCATTTTCCTTCCTGAAAGTCCCTGTCGTGTCCATCTTGTTTTCTCAATGCACCACACCCCATCCCTCTCCCTTCCACAGACCTCCTCAAGTCTCTGTTCCTCACTGTTTTTTCCTTCCCTCTCTCACCCCTCTTGTCTCCTGCTCCCCTTGTTTTACGTTCCGTGTGTTAGCTCTCAAACAAGCCTCGACAGTGTATACAAAAAAAACCTAACAAAAAAGCAAAATATATTTGGTACAATCTGATTTCTGAGCTGTATGCCATGTTCACGTGTTTTCTAAATTACCAAGCAAAATTTTTTTCAACCAGTCAAACACAGCTGTTTGCAAAGATTAATGTTTATGCATGTCTCCTTGAAACGTCTGTACAAATGCAACGTTGTTTTTTGGTGAGAGATACTCAAGGTTTCAAGGTTGTACACAGTACGTACTGTAGTCAGTAATCACACCGATTCCAACCTGCCGATTCCTGAAAAATTGCCGATACCGGCCAAGCACTAATATATATCGTGCGTGTGTGTGTGTGTGTGTGTGTGTGTGTGTGTGTGTGTGTGTGTGTGTGTGTGTGTGTGTGTGTGTGTGTGTGTGCAGCGTCTGTCACATGTTGTGTTGTCACTGAATTATTCTCTCAAACTTTTATGAAATCGTACCAAACTTCTGCTCTACTGTTTGTATGTCCTCAGGGCATATTTTTTGAAATCTTTTGAAAAAAAAATTATTTTTGATTGAAATATTCAACTTAAATAGCTTATAAAAATGCATGTAATCACAAACATTACAATTACATTTGCAAAATAAATGGTTGAATCCTGCTTGGTATTCATGACGACAAGGCAACTCATGCACTTATCCTGTTAAAACGAGCCTGTCTCGAACACGACATGTGGTGAGGTGTTTTGAATGATGCGTAGGTGAGAAGGAGGAGATTGGGACCATACTCTGTGCAGAGCTGTTCGTGCTGCTTAAGCAGTCTCCTTGGCTCTTGGGCACAATCCTGGATGGGTCGCCACTCCGACACAGTATACCAGCATGCTGGCACTCATTTTGGCGACCTCGGAAGGATGACAGGCCGAGTTAACCCCAACTGGTATTGATTCAACAGCTGAGCGGGATTTGAACTCAGGACGCTAGGATCCAAAGCCCGCCACCATAACCATTAAGCCAATACCAGGCGTGTAGGTGAGGTGTTCTTCATAACATGGCAGTTACATGTTCTTAATAACATGGTGGTAATATGTTCTTAACATGGAGGGTACATGGCGGTGAGCTCTTTTCAATAACGTGATGGTGAGGTGTTTTGAATTATGCGGCGGCGTTTATCCCAATGTAGCGACCATCAGCAAACGTTCGTGCCTTGAAGGAGATTTATGAATCATGGTGAGAAGAAAAGGCAGAAACGAACGGGACAAGCTCGCACGAGCAGGGGCAAAAAGAGGTGCTGAGCAGATGGCTCAGAGAGCAGAAAGGTTGAGAGAAGCAGAAAGGCAGAGGAAAATGGGACAAGCTCACATGAGCAGAAGACTCAAACATTTTAAAGCCTCATTAAAAGAAGGAACAAAAGCATGTGAGTGTACAGAAAGGTAGGTTTCATGAGCAGTTGGTGTCGAGCTTCTGTGGAAAAAGAACACTCCTTCCACGAGCGTCATCCTGCCCTCTCGATCCTGTCAGCCAAGAAGGACAAGGAGGGTGAACGGCGGCACGTCATCGATAGGGGCGTGAGGAGGAAGAATCTGAGGCAGAGGAGGGTGAGTCACCTATATAGTTTGCATATCTCGGATACCAGAGAGAACTCACCTTCTGGGTCTGGGCACCAGCAGCTGAGGCAGAGGAGGGAGAGTCATATTGTTACGAATCTGAAAGCCTTTTGCACACAGACAGTCAGCAGTCCCATAGTTCAGTTATTTTGTTAAGTATATGTGGATAGTTTGAATCCCTCCCCTATGTCTAATGGGTTAATTTCATGTGTGCGCTGCGGGTTTCTTTTATAGTCAGATTTTTTACATCTTTAAATCTGCCAACGCCAACAAAACCTTCACTTCACTCCTCCTCCCACTCTGCGGGCGAACAAGCGCTTCACCCACCCATCCTTCACTTCACACCACGGCGCCATAACGCACGTATTTCTGACTACAGACGTGGGCGGAGCCCCCTCACCTCGGAGCTCTGACTCCACCCCATCAAAAAAAGAATGTCTCCCCTGTCGACACTGGGGAAGGCAAAAGAGCCTCTCTTGGGGGAGGAACACCGAGACGCCGACAGCCCTCCTCCAATCATGGCTGGCCACTACGACACCCGAAACCCCTCGTCCAATCCGGAGGTGAGTTACCAGATAAACGGATCCCTCCACCCCGCACAGGGGGGGGGATAAAAAGAATCGCGTGGCGCTCAAAGACGAGTGGGGGTCCTTTTTCGGTCATGCCTTGGTCATCTTGGTTCCCGTTTTCGTTCCCCGGTCGTCGTTCGTTGGTGGCTGGTCGTCGATAGGGTCCTGGTTTCTTGCTGGATTCTGGCTGTGGGTTCGAGTCCCACCGTGGTAGTTAGTGTGCGCTCGTTGGATTGTGGTTCATGTGGAGCGCTCGAGCAGGGAGACTCCGATCCCTTTAATGGACTCTGAGCTCACAAGTGCGGGTCAGCCAGACCGCACGAGGTGGCCAGGTACCCGACCAAACTCTAACCCCCAGCTTGCCTATCCTCCGTGGCTGGAGGGTCCGAATAAAGGCCAGTTGGCTCAATTTATTTTTGGATGTGTGTGTCTGTCTGTGGCCAGTCTTATAAGTAGAATTGCATAAGTGCTTTGCTTATTGTACATTGCAATTTCGTCGGATTAACACTGCTCTGTGTCTCCCTTCCTGATTATTGTGAATAAACACCGTGTTAAATGTACCAGCTCGTTTTCTGTGCTTTCTCTCATTGGCCGAGCATGGTTCAGGTTTGAGTTATATTGAGGCCGATTGTGCCGTAGATTGTTATTTGGACCGGCGCGGCTTTGGTAATTCCCGCTCGGTTACGCCGGATCCGAGTCGGTAACAGCGACTCGGTTCGGACAAAGCCGGCCGAGGGTGTGGCTTCCCCGGTAGCTAGACCGCGTGGTTAATTAGGTAAATTGGAATCAGACAAAAAGACCCGAACCGCGCGGTCAAAATATTGGCGTCCACGGTCCATTAAGCGACCCGTCGACTTCGGACCGTTCCCCACCCCCGAACCCGGCACCACAACAATATATCGAGTCGCATATCTAAGACAGGACTCACCTACTGGTCTAGGCATCTCAAGAATGTGGCTGCGTATCCCCATCGTGTCACATCACCACTGCCCATCTTCCCCATACATTCCCTTCCACATTCTCCTGTATGTTTGTGTGAGGTGAGGGAGGAAAGGAAAGACTGCTTTTCTTTTGTCCATACTTTACTTTTATTTTATTTTCAAGTTCTTCTTGTTTTATTCTTCTCCCCCAAGTGAACGATGGCCAAGTCTTTTGTTTAAGTAAGATTGAACAAGAATACGTGTTTATGGTAAAATCTGCTCTTATGTGACTTTTCCTTTCTTGCTGATAAATACTTGCTTTTAAATGATTGTTTGCTTGTGTGTTTGTAAAAAATAATTGTTGTTTTTGGCAATCCGTCTCAGTTGTCTTTTCCTTTATTTCTCCGACACAGTGCACAAGTATACTTAGACGGGAAGTTGTACCGCAATACTTTGCTTTGTTAGCCAGTGAACACTCAGCGTAATGCTCGGCAGTTATCAGAGTGTGCACTGAGGGCACGTAACCATAATTAACTGATCGTCCACAGGTAAGGTATCACGTGAAGTAGTGTGACCCTGCCCGGATTGGCCGTGCCAATTGGCGTTCGTGATTGCCTAGCAACCTGCCGGTGCGCGGAGTTATTTGTGCTCGGCGGCCTCAGGACCGGACGTTCAGGAGGGACCCAAGTTCTCCCCTCGTGGCAGGCCTCGAGCCTCGGATCTGCGAAATATATATATATATATATATATATATATATATATATATATATATATATATATATATATATATATATATATATATAGTGTCCCAAAAAAATGTACTCACATTTTGGCTCCTCATAACTCATTGAATTTTTCATTTATTTTCAGATCAAATTGACCATAATAATGGCAGAAGTACGACTAGGTTTTGAAGAAAGAAAATTTATCATAAAGTGCTACTGGAAGCACGAAAACATCATGGAAGTGCAAAGACAATTTAGAAGACATTTTCACAAAGATCCACAAATGCGACACAACATTGCTCGCATCCGAGATAAGTTTGAAACAGATGGAACTGTGCATGACGTCCATAAGGAGCGTTCAGGAAGACCACGGTCATCAACCACCCCCGCTAAGGAAAATCAATTGCTGGAAACCCTCCACCGATCCCCACGGAAATCTGTACGACAAATGGCTCGTGAGACAGGAATCCCAAAATCAAGCGCCCATCGCATTTTGAAGCGAATTAATTGGAAAAGCTACATTCCAAAATTAATCCATGCTCTATATGAAGACGATCCTGACCGAAGAGCTGAATTTTGTGAGTGGTACCTGGGCAAATGCAAAGAAGATGCAGCATTTCCATCCAAAATTGTTTGGAGTGATGAGGGCAGCTTCAAGTTAAATGGCTCAATTAACTGACACAATTGCACCTACTGGGCTCCTGAAAATCCACATGTTACTATGGAACACCATTTAAACTTATCAGGGGTTACTGTGTGGTGTGGGATATCAGCATTGGGCATCCTAGGGCATTCTTTTTTGACCAAACTGTCACTGTGGATGTTTATTTAAAGTTACTGCAGGAATCCGTCGGTCCACATGTCGAAGAGATATTTGGTGATGAAGAGATTTACTTTCAGCAAGATGGAGCATCTCCTCACTACCACCGTTATGTAAGGGTCCAGGCCCCCCTAACAAACGGATGCAAACGTGGTCATACGGAAGGAAAACCCGTCATTCTTGTTCCAAAAACAGCTAAAATTGAAGAAAAAGCGACCGAAATTGAAACCAACACAGTAATTACGGTTGTAATAGCAAATATAATGGTAACAAACACGTTTTTTCCACACACAAGAACGGTGGTGACGGATACAAAAACGGTTGTAACGGAAACAAGCACACAAAATCCCGAAATAGAACGGTGGGGAACGGAAGCATGAACGGTTATTTCCGTAACGAAACGTCCGAGACCGAAACAAAAGCGGTTCATTCCGGTTACTGTAGTGCGAGCAAGATGGCAGATGCAGTAGAACGACCTGTTTCGGTATGTAAATTTTTAGTGCTTGTGCCTCGAACATAAATTTAATATAGATAATATATAGTGGGTAGTACCTGATGTAGTTTAAACAATTTATTAAACCTAATTTTATTGTGATGATAATGTTTGGTTTG
This sequence comes from Eptatretus burgeri, assembly GCF_056783735.1. Lineage (NCBI taxonomy): Eukaryota > Metazoa > Chordata > Myxini > Myxiniformes > Myxinidae > Eptatretus > Eptatretus burgeri. Next base: position 3,061,834 of record NC_140965.1, on the reverse strand, counting down.
CCTGTATTTCGAGCCCCCGAGTGTAGGATCGCTAGTTGTGTATTCCCAGTTCAACATAGGGGATTGTGTATGGGATCTTTTTACAGTTTTTACTTCATATTAACTTTGTTATTTTATTGGAATTTGCAACTTATTATTACTATCAAACGTACCTCTTGCAAATATAAACGATCAATCGTCACTGATCGCTGCATCACGGGGGCACGAATTTCACGAAATGTCAGCCACACATTAAGTCAAGAGGGCGCATTTATCGCTGCTTGTATAATATCCCGTACCACAAACGGGTTTTCATTAACAGACATGATATATTCAAGGCAGACTACATTAAAGTTAACTTACCATAACTTCAATAACTTTTCAAGCCGCCATGTTTCCCACGTTCTGGTAACCGGAATGAATCGCTTTCGCTTCGTTCTCTGCCGTTTCGCGACGGAAATAACCGATGTTGCTTCCATTCCCCACCATTTTATTGCGGGATTGATCGTTCTTGTGTCCGTCACGACCGTTCTTGCGTGTAGAAGAAACGTGTTGGTTTCGGTTATATTTGCTTTTGCGACTGTAATTACTGTGTTGGTTTCAATTTCGGTCGCTTTTTCTTCAATTTTAGCTGTTTTTGGAACAAGAATGATGGGTTTTCCATCCGTCTGACCACGTTTTCGTCCGTTTGTTAGGGGGGCCTGGGGTCTATCTCGAAGCAACTTTTCCGAACAGATGGATTGAGCGAAGAGGTAGTGTTGAATTCTCTGCGTGTTCCCAAGACCTCACTCCAATGAAACTTCTTTTTATGGGGTATCTCAAAGATAAGGTTTACAGCTCAAAACCAGCAAGAGTCGATGAGCTGAAAGAGGAAATTGAAAGACAATGTCTTGCAGTTCCAAATGAAATGATTCGTAATGCTGTTGAATCCATTGGTCTGCGTTATCAGCTGTGTTTGGAACGTGATGGTCATCAGATTGAACATTTGTAAACATGCATTTATCTACTTATACATTTAACCATTAATCTTGTTTCGAAGTCAATAAACAACGCATTTATTATCATTTAAAGAGTGAGTATATTTTTTTGGGACACCCTGTATGTGTATATATATATATATATATATATATATATATATATATATATATATATATATATATATATATATATATATATATATATATATATATATATTTTTTTTCTATATACATATATATATATACATATATGTATTGTTACGGCTGTGGAAGTTCGCAAACCACCATTCAGGGCCCGGAGGTGAGATATCTCTCAGGACATGTGTAGTTAGCCCCAAATCCGTTGTCTCGAGGGAATTTAAGTGATTCATTCGGGCTGCGACGCTTTGAGATAGCCGTTTTTCTGTTCTATCTTTATTTTGAACCCACCACGTCTCAACCGCCATCACACAATAACCACCTTAACCACCACGCCAGCCATCGTCACCAACTACAACCACGCTCCAACCCTCAGACAACAACAACAACGCCAACAGCCACAGCCTTTACCTTCACAACTCAATCCCGCAAACATCGCATCACCGTCATTCCCAAACGGCACCATAACCATCAAACCACCACCGATAAACCCTCCACCACCCTCACCTCTCTCCTTCTACGGCCATTCCCGCACCACCTGTGAACACTGAATGTCGAGCTGTCTTGGGCTCGTTCAGCGGTACGCACCGAGCCGCGAGTGCAAATAGCGGCCTTTCCGAGGGAGAATTCAGATCAGGAACGCCACACGCCCACTTCTGATCCGTCCAATTAGCAAGCGCGGAGCGGCTTGGCCCCGCCTCCAGGCGCGTCTGTGTGAAATCAATATATGCAAATTCTAGGATCAGGGGAGGTTCACGCCCACTTTTCCTCCGTCCAATGGGCGAGCGTGGCTCCACCCCCGAGGTCATCCTGATCCAGATATTTGCATATTGTTTTTTCCTGCCGGCCTATAAAATGGCGAGCGCAAGGCGAATCGTGGCAGAGTGTGGCAGTAGCAGAGTGTGGCAGTAGCAGAGTGTGGCAGTAGCAGAGTGTGGCAGTAGCAGAGTGTGGCAGTAGCAGAGTGTGGCAGTAGCAGTGTGTGGCAGTAGCAGTGTGTGTCGGCAGGGCAGAGTGAGTTGAGTCATCGGTGTGGCACAGAGTGGAGTCGGGTGGCGAAGGCATAGAGTTGGGTTCTGCATTCGGCTGAAGAGAGTTGTGGGAAGAGGCCAAGGAGCTCGGGTCCGAGGCGAGAAGGACGGCGGTCGGCGACGAGGTCGCGGTGTGAGATCGCTCGTCGCGGGACCCAAGCCAGCCAGCCATTCTCCTCCCCCAGGGCATCAACAATTCCCCCTTCCCCCCCCGCTGAGATAGTGCAAAAAGGGGGCCCCGTTCCCACCCCACTCCAAACGTCGTGCCAACGAAACCCGCCAAGGAGCACGGAGTCGGGGCACAGCCACGCGGCCACATCTGCGGCTCGTCCGCCAACGCGTCACCAGGACGCGGGTAGGACCCACCCGGTCTCGCGGACATGGCCGCTCCTTCAGGTCACGCGCGCATATTGGCCGACAGGCCCGTCTGCCCCCTTGTCTATGAGGGTGGCTTCTTTCCTTTGCTTTTGAGTAAATGTGTGTTGGCGCCGTCTGTGAAGTAGAACTGTATAAGTGTTGCCGTGTGTGCGCGTAGTCGGTAGTAACTCTGCGTCGTTGTTTCTTTTGTTTTAACTACTACATGTGCATTTTGACTGTTTGGCTGTATATGTGTGCTTTCCGTGTGTCGCGTAATAAATGTGCATTGTGTGAACTGTTTTCCCGTTTCGCTTCGTCTTTTCTTTAATTGACCCTCCATCCTGCTTCACGTAAAGGGTTTGTACTGGGCTTAATACGCCCGATAATTAATCCGAACCGTCGAGGCCGTCGATAACACCACTCGGTTATCACTGTAGCACGGAACGGACCGCTTAAGCGGTTCGTGTCCAGAGTCGGCCTGTGGCGTGGTGCGATCGCCCGGTCGACCATTCGCGCAGGTACTTAGGTAGGTCGAGTTTGGCGAACAACCCTATCCTATGCGGCTGGCCGATTGGCACGATTGTGGTGAGGTCGAAAGGCCCACCCGTGACTGGCTCCGGGCGATAGTTCCCGGAGGGTCACGACTGAATTGTCCGTCCGGTGGGCGACGTGCCGCGATTCGAGTCACGTGGCCGTCCGCACGCCGAAATCGCAACAGTATATATATATAACAAAATATTCCATCTTTACAGTCATTTGTGTTTACCTTTTCGAATGGGCTCTGATTCGTGACCATTAATGCAATATATTAATGTCATTGATACCTTCATGTACTCGTCCCTCAGCAGGTCGTATATTGCCTGGCACGTTTCGGGCACAATTTTGCCAATGGTTGTTTCTCCGACCCGGAATTGGTAGGAGAGACTTCTGTAGGTTTCACCTGAAAGATAAATGTAAATATTGATAATTTAAAGTCCGACTTTAACACGTGTTCCATTTCAATAACAGTCACATCATATGCAGCATTTCAAAAAACAAATAATTGCAGCTTTGGTGAACATTTAAAAGTTCAATTGAGTAACTTGAGCCCAATACCTGGGTATCCTTAAGTATTTATCAAACCTTCAGAAACAATAAAATAGTGCCATCATTGGTACATTGTGTAAAACAACTTTTAATGACAACGTTTCTGCCTTCGAAGTATATTGATACATACCTCCTGGTGTGTGTGTGTGCGTGTGTGCGTGTGTGTGTGTGTGTGTGTGTGTGTGTGTGTGTGTGTGTGTGTGTGTGTGTGTGTGTGTGTGTGTGTGTGTGTGTGTGTGTGCATGTGTGCATGTGTGTGCGTGCGTGCCCTCCATAACTTCAAAACCATCAAACCTAGTAGCGTGAAACTTTGCAAATATAGTTACGTATGTGGGGGTAGATGCCTGGTGTTGGCGCAGTGGTTTGGGCAGCGGCTTGGGATCCAAAAGGTCCTGAGTTCAAGCCCCGTTGGGCCACTGAATTAATACACCAGGGGGTTGACTCAGCCTGTCATCCTTCTGAGGTCGGCGAAATGAGTACCAGTGTAATAGGCCGGTGTATACCCCGGTTAAAATAGGTGTACCATATCCCTGTGTCGTAAGAGGCGACCAGGGTTGCGTCAGGAAGGGCATCCGGCGTAAAACCTGTGCCAAATCACTATGCGGATCATACGGATGATTCGCTGTGGCGACCCCTAACGGGAGCAGCCGAAAGAAGAAGAAGATGTGGGGGTAGATGGAGGAATTCCAAAGTAAAGATAGGATTGTATAAAATAGCATGGTCCGTGGACGAGTAGGAAACAACTCGATATAATATTGTTACGAATCTGGCAGCCATGAGAACACAACAGACAGGTCCCCGTAGCTCAGTTGTTTCGTTAAGTATATGTGTATCGTTAGAATCCATCCTCTGTGTCTAATGTAATGGGTGATTAAATGTTCGTGCGCTGCGGAGTTATTTAGATAGTCAAGGTTTTCTTTTACATCTTCGCTTTCACAACGACACCTTCGCTCCATCCGGACGCCATAACGCTCGCCGTGGGCAGATCTCAAGAAGGACTTGGCATCTCTCTCAACCAATCAGAGAGATGCGAGCGAGTTTGCCGTCGGCCGGCCAATGAGAGCCAACGCAGGACAATATTACTCCTCTTCCTGTTTGAGGGGCGGTCCGCCGTGATGCCTGCCACGCCCCCCCGGTCCAATCAGCGGACTTGGCACCCCTTTTGGCCAATCATGGGGGTGACGAGCGCATTTGCATGCCAAAACCGTCCAGTGAGGGAGAGCGGGTCGGAGGAGGCGGCTCCTCCCCTCTGGAGAAGGAGTGAATAATTGTTCGGGCGATCCGACTGGAAGCAGGAGTTGGGGTTTGTCTGACGGATCGTCCCAGATCGCCTGGCCTTGCCTGCTGGCGCTCGCTGCCTTGTCTGCCCTCGAGCTGATTGTCGTCCGTCCTTCATCCTCCGTCCCTGGTACTTGGAGTGGCATTGTTGCTGTGGGTTCGAGTCCTGCTGATCCAGAACGTCGAAGACCACACAAGGTGGACAGGTCCAAGATAGCTCTGGTCTCCAGCTCACCCTTTCCTCAAGCTGGAAGCCTTCAATAAAGACCCGACGGGGTCCATTTCTAGGTATTTGTGTGTGCATGTTTGTGTCCATGGGCCCCATCTATAAGTAGAACTGTTACATGATTTTTGTTGTACATTATTTGCCTTGCTTATTCGGATAACTCTGCCCTTACGTGCTCCCCTCGTTCCCCCGATTATTGTAAATAAATTCTCCTCTTGTTGAATGTCCCAGCTCTTACTTGTCCTTTCTATCATTGGTTTGCCGCGCTGCGAACAGGAATTAGGAGGCTTCATTGTTGCCGTAATCGTGCAATCGGCCCGGCAGAATTCTGGTACTCTCCGCTTGGGGTACGACTCGGATTTGGCTCAAACAGCCCGGATCGCGCAGATCCTGCCGAGGGTGAATTTCCCCGGTAGTTTGGACGACGTGGGTATTTAGGTGTATTGAAATTGGCAATTTGACCCTATCCCACGTGGTCAACCTATTGGTGATCTTCGGTCCGATAAGGGACCAGTGACCTTTCGGATTTATCTGAAAGGTACAACCTAAATTCCGGGTGTTCGGTGGAGCCGACTCTACTGCTCCACCTAGCGGTCGTGCTCGCCACCGATACCCGGCCCCACAACAATATAAGTTGGGAAAACGATGAGCTTAAGATTGTGACGTGTCACCAGATGGGAGGGGGGGTGGTGTTGTGCTAACCAGGTAGGGCCGGAGGCTAGTCCCTCCCAGTATGTGATTACCCCCTGTGGCCTTTTCCTACGTTTTTACATTTACAAGGGCAGCCAGAAAGAACCACGTTTTCACAACAGGCAGTCTAAATCCCGCCTTCCAGGAAACGCGGCTCGCAGGCCACGCCCAGATAGGTTGATGATTGGTTGGGGTGCCGTCAGAGAGGAGAAGGTTCTCGAGAGAGGAGGGCAGTTGGAAGAGAATAAGAGAATAGTCGCTCAACCCCCAACCCCCCACCCCAGTCTCTTCTGGGCACGATGGGAAAGCTGCCCTATTCTTGTTACCTCGACAGTGGCCTTGTATGATCAAGGAGAAAGGCGGCGCTATTTGGTGTGTGTGAAGGACTAGAAACTGTACGGCGGTTTGTGGGCTCCTGGCATTGAAGACCGTCCACACGAATTACGTGATGTACGTGACCGCAAAGAGCGACTTGGCACCATTTTGGTACATTTTCCCACACCGTGGCTCTGCGGTTCGACGAACACCAAGCTCAAAAAGGACATCTTTGGACATAAAGCTGAGTGCCGACATAAAGGGGGGGGGGGGAGAGGGAGAGGATTTAATTTGATTTTTATCTTTCCCCGTGTCTGTTTTTGTGACTGTGTGGAGTCGTCTCAAATTAGGATTTGGTTTACCTCACTTTTCATTACCTCCCACTTTTAATTATTTTCATTATCACCCTTTTTGTTTGTGTTTATCAAATCATTAATGTAGAATTTCTTTGTGTTTGTTTATTTGTTGTGGGTTTGAGGATAAACCTGTGTGCTTCCGTTCTGGAAAAGCACCTCCCCGTTTCTATCCCGCACGCATCATAACCACCAAGAATTTTGGCTGTTCACCTCCATGTTAAAACCATTTGGCTGTCCATCCAGGCCGGTGTTAATCGGCCTGAACACGACAATAAGAAGAAAACTCCAAGGAAGTGCAAGGGTGTAAATTGGGTGTTTGGGTTAATTAAAACACCTCTTTTGAAGATAATTAATGGGCTTATTTAATTCCATCCTTAATCAGGCGAACCTTGGCCACTTCACTCTCTGGGGTCTTAAGGCGTATCTCTGGGTGACTTAACTGGGGTCTGAATCCGCCATGTTTTTTTGGCCTGCTCAACCAAGCCCCTACTTGGAACAGACCACAACGATTTCGAAACTATAAAAAAATTTCACTTTCCTCACTCATATTATCGATACCTACGAATCGCTGGTAAAATGGCAATGCTTATAAACTTCCAGAGAAGCCAGCGTGCTCCATCATTCTGAGCAATCTGTCCGTGATGAGCATGATCCCGACTGCATGAGAATTTCCAAGGTGCGTAGGTCAGGTCAGGTATGGGAGCATGTGCCAGAACAGCGCATCGCTGCATCCACTTTCCGCCGGTACTCCAGGGGCCTCCGTCTGGTCTTCCCCCAGGCAGATGCCAGGCCCATCCCCATCTCCTTGATATGCCGTTCAACCTGCTGCAACCACGAGGCACGTGGTTGGCCCATTGGCCTCCTCCACTCATGAGACTAGCTCGCTGAGAGAATCTGGTGAGCAGGATCAGCATCAGGAAAACGAGCCACATGTCCATACAGCCGCAACTGACGCTCACGGAACATGCAGGTAACAAATCTCATCCGAGTCTCTCTCAGCAACCGCTCGTTGGACACAAAATCTGACCAGCGATAGCCAAGGATTCTCCGAAGAGACCTGGTACCAAAGGAATTAAGTCTCCGTCTCAGATCCTTGGTCAGAGTCCAAGTCTCGCATCCATAGTGCAAGACTGGAAGCACCAAGGACCTGAAGACTCGGACTTTCGTCCTCCCGCACAGGTACAGGCAGCGCCACACCCCATGATCCAGTGAATCCATGACTCCCCAGGCCCTACCCAGACGTCTATTGACCTCTGACTCACAGCCAGCAGAGACATAAATATCACTACCAAGGTAAGTGAATCTCTCCATGACCTCAACATCCTCACCACAAACAGACACAGACAGGACAGCAGCATCCAAGATGTCACCGAAAGCCTGGATCTTAGTTTTGACCCAAGAAACCCTCATCCCAGCGGCTCCGACTCCTCATTCAGCACGTCGAGGGCCCCCAAAAGGATATCCAGAGTCTCCACAAAAATGACTGCATCATCTGCGAAATCAAGGTCTGAGATCTTGACTTTCCCAAACGATGCACCGCAGCTTGATCTTTCCGACATCCTCCCTAAAATCCAGTCCATACAAGTGCTGAAAAATGTGGGAGCCAGTACACACCCCTGACGAACTCCAGTAACAACTGGAAATAAGTCAGAGATGGTACCACCACACTTCAGAGCACTCTCAGTACCAGAGTAGGGTTCAGACATCAGATCAATCAGTTTTGGTGGCACCCCACGAAGACCAAGAATCCTCCAGAGGGCATCCCGATTCACTGAATCGAACGCTTTACAGAGATCAACATAGGCTGCAAGCAGCCCCTGCCGAAACTCTCATCTGCGTTAGGTGAGGACACAAAGAGCAAGGATACGGTCAATCGTTGACCTCTTTGGTGTAAAGCCTGACTGCTCTGGACGCTGGTGCTCAAGCATATGGTGGCGAACCCGATCAAGAATTATCTGAGTAAAGACCTTGCCAGCACTGAGAGCAGTGTCACCCCGTGGTAGTTGTTGCAGTCTTGGCGATCACCCTTCACTTTCCAGAGAGGGACAACAAGGCCCCTCTTCCAATCAGTTGGGATGATGCCTGTGTTCCAGGCAGAGCACAAAACTGCATGCAATGACATGAGTGCAGCATTTCCACCAGCGTTGAGAAGTTCAGCATGGATGCCACAGATCCCTGGAGCTTTACCCCGTTTAAACCGGTTCACCGCAGCCCGTGTTTCCACAAGCGAAGGTGGACCACAGTTGATTGGAGGGTCAGCAACAGGGATTGTAACACCCTTGACGTCCAACTCGACAGCTGGGGGATCAGCCTGGTACAACCCCTCAAAGTAACCGGCCCAGCGGGCCTTCACGTCAGACTCCTCTGTCAAGAGCCTACCACTCTCTGCTCTAACTGCAATGCTCCGAGGGATGGGCTTGGATGAACGCAATGCGCGAATTCCCCTGTAACCGGGACGAGAATCACCTGTCCAGAGGTGATGCTCTACCCCCTCACAAATACCTCGCACATAGGCCTCCTTGTCCACCTTTAGTGCACGTACAGTTTTACGCCTCAGCTCCCTGAACAGCTCAGCTCTGCCATTCAGCCTGGCCCTGCAACTCTGGTCAATGTTATCCAGTGTCCCTTGACAGACAAAATTCTTCTTTGCCCTGCGGTGAGTTCCAAGACATCCACCGGCAACATCAAGGAAGGTTGTCTTGAAGGCACTCCACAACTTTTCAGGACCCCCAAAGCACCCAGACACCCCAAATGTCCACTCAGCCTGTTCGCAAACTCCTCAGCTACTCTCTCATCCTTGAGCTTGCCAACATCCAGCCTAGGCTGGGATGCTACCATTCTCCAGGATTTAAGAGCTTTAGAGTTGCTACAACAAGCTGGTGGTCAGTATTGAGGAACTGAGCACTCCGGTCGACCCTGCAGTTCTGGATCATCCTCCAGTGACCGTCAATGAGGACATGGTCAATCTCCTTTGCCACACCGCCAGCGTTGGAATACCAAGTCCAGCGATGAGCTTGTGGGCGCTGAAACCATGAACCAGCCACCCTAAGTCTATGACTTCTTGCTATTCTGGTTCATAGTTCCTGACCCATCGGGACCAACACATGTCTCATAACAATCGCTATCAGTTCCAGTCGATGCATTGAAATCCATCAAGACGAGAAGTGTATCTCGTCTGGGGCACTGATCAACCACAGACTCGAGCGTGGCGTAGAATGTGTCCTTCACGGTGAGGTCATTCGCCTCAGTCGGAGCACAGACAGAGACCAGTGAAATGACACCTAAGGGGTGACGAATCTTTAGTTTCATAATACGCTCGTTGACTGGTGTTACCTCAATTATCATTGGGGTCAGCTTATTGGACACAGCAACTGCAACTCCTTGAGTATGGTAACCATCAGAGCGACCAGACCAATAGTAGGTGTAACCACCCACCATTATCTCGTTGCAATCCGGTCTCCGAACCTCAGAGAGTGCTGCAATACCGATGTCCAAACGCTTGAGCTCAGATGATAAAAGAGACAGGTGATCATCCTCTCTTCGGGATAGGACATTCCAGGCACCCACCCGAAGGAACTGCCTCAGGTTAACCCAAGGAGACCGTCGTCTGGTGGACGACACCTCAGCACCACTCCGACACACTCTCCCGCAATCTGACCCATGGATGTTAGTTACTCCGTGGTTTCCCTCCTTTCATCAAAGATTTGGGGTCCCGAAGGCTTTGCCCCAATCCCATCATCCGGTGAGCTGCCCTGCGAAGGGAAGCTGCACAGGAGGTACTCCCACGGAGTGGGTTTTCAGATTTTTTTTTGCGTTTTTGTGTTTTGCGGAATGAAGGGTTTTATGGTGGCCGGAGTGCAAATCCTGCCACCAACCTCCTAATAAAAAGTAACCCACCTGCAGGAGGACGTCCGCAGACACAGTTAGGCACTAGATATGGATGGTCGTTGGCTCACAAGGAGCTCCTCCGCCCTTTGACAGGTTTTGTTTTTCATCCTGCTGGGTGTCCATATCCAAACACCCAATATCCTGGGTGCGTAGGGAAATGCAGAATATCCTGAAATGGTTCAAGGAGGTCTACGAACAGAAAATGAAGGAAACCACTCAAGTTTCCATTATGAAGTTCTTCGAAAAAAATACCAAGTGAATCGGCCTCCATTTCATCTTCTGACCCTTCAACGTCAACTGGACAGCCTGGTAGACCTGAATAAGACCGTCACAAGCAATATGTCCTGTATCCAACACAACCATGGTAACACTTATTAAAAACTAATTCATTTTGATGTTTCTATTTGTTATGGTTTAGTTATGTATCCTTTACTGCTATTTTTCGCTCCCTCACCACTCCTTGCTCCCCCACCACTCCTTGCTCCCCCACCCCTCTCTCACCCACTCTTTTTCTCCCCCTTCCCCATTAGTATACCCGTTGTCCGGACAGTGGTCATCTCCGGACATGTCTGGACAGTGGTTATGTCTGGGCGGACCCTCCCATATTGCCTTCCTTTGCCCTCCTCTCCTTGCTCTCCTCTCCTTGCTCCCACCCTCCTCCTTCCTCACCCCCTCCTTCCTCACTCCCCCTCCTTCATCACTCCCCCCTCCTTCATCACTCCCCCCTCCTCTTACCCGACACTACCTCCTCCTTACCCGTCCCCACCCCACTTAATAGTCTTATCAGCGAAGTGACGGGCTGTATTTTCCAGTATGTACTGTATAATATGATGTGTGTATGTGTGTATGTGCGTGTATGTGTGTGGATGTATATGTATATGTATATGTATGTGTGTATGTGTGTGCATGTTTGTATATGTGTGTGTGTGTTTGTGTGTGTATGTATATATAATGTCACGTAGAATGAGATGTGTGTGTGTGTGTGTGTGTGTGTGTGTGTGTATAATGTCACGTAGAATGAGATGTGTATGTACGTGTGTGTGTCTCTGTGTGGGTATGTGTGTATGCATGTATGTTTGTGTTTGTGTGTGTGTGTGTGTGTGTGTGTGTGTGTGTGTGTGTGTGTGTGTGTGTGTGTGTGTGTGTGTGTGTGTGTGTGTGTGTGTGTGTGTGTGTGTGTGTGTATAATGTCACGTAGAGTGAGATGTGTATGTACGTGTGTGTGTCTCTGTGTGGCTATGTGTGTATGCATGTATGTTTGTGTTTTTGTGTTTTTGTGTGTGTGTGTGTGTGTGTGTGTGTGTGTGTGTGTGTGTGTGTTTGTGTGTGTGTGTATAATGTCATGTAGAATGAGATGTATATGTGTGTGTGTGTCTCTGTGTGGGTATGTGTGCATGTGTATGTGTATGTGTACGTGTGTGTGTGTGTGTGTGTGTGTGTGTATGTATGAATGTGTGTATGTGTATATAATATTGTTGCGAATCTGGAAGCCATGAGCACACAACAGCCAGGTCCTCTAGATCAGCTATATCAGTAAGTCTGTGTTTCTAGTTTGCGTCCCGTCCTATGTTTAATGGGTGAATAATTGTACGTGCGCTGTGAGTTATTTTGATTGTTCGGATTTAAAATGACCATCACAGCAATACCTCCCCTCGCTTCCTTCCACCATCATCGACCAGCACCATTGCACGCGTGCGTGTCAGCACGTATGTGGGCAGTCCAGTGTGCTGGGCGGGGTTTCTCTGGACGTTGGTGTGCTGGCTTCGCCCCAAATATGGGCACAAGCATTACACTCTGGCTTCGCCCCAAATATGGGCACAAGCGTTACGCTCTGGCTTCGCCCCAAATATGGACACAAGCGTTACGCTCTGGCTTCACCCCAAATATGGGCACAAGCGTTACGCTCTGGCTTAGCCCCAAATATGGGCACAATCGTTACGCTCTGGCTTTGCCCCAAATATGGGCACAAGCGTTACGCTCTGGCTTCGCCCCAAATATGGGCACAAGCGTTTCGTTCTGGCTTAGCCCCAAATATGGGCACAATCGTTACGCTCTGGCTTTGCCCCAAATATGGGCACAAGCGTTACGCTCTGGCTTCGCCCCAAATATGGGCACAAGCGTTTCGTTCTGGCTTGGCTCCAAATATAGGTATAGAGCGTTCTCTCTGCCCAATGAGGGAGTGCGAGCGGGGGATAAGAGAAGCACGCGTGGGCCAAACGAGAGTCAAGAGTTGTTGTTGAGAGTTGTCTTCTGGTCTTGAGAGAGTTGAGAATTGTCTGCTGGTCTTCGGACGTCTGCTGGTCTTCCGAAGCCAGTCATCGCCTTCCTGGGGTCCCGCCAACAGAGCGTCTTCTCTTGTGGCCTGTGTGCCTGCGAGCCTGTCCCACGAGGATCGCCTGCCTGGGCTTGGAGCGGCATTGCGTGGCAGGTTCGAGTCCTGCCATACCAGATTGTCGAAGACCACACGAGGCGGAGAGGTCCGAGAATAGGCTCTGACCTCAAGCTGGCCTTTCCTCGAGTTGGAGGCCTCCAATAAAGACCTGACGGGTCTGTTTCTTTTTGGGTGTACGTGTGTGTGTGTGTTTGTGGCACCAGTCTATTAAGTAAAAACTGCATAAGTGCTTGTACATAAATTGCTATTCCTTCATTATTCGGTTAACTCTGCCTTCTTGCGTGCTCCCCTGCTGCATTATAAATAAATATCCCTTTTGTTAAATGTTCCAGCTCGTTTCTGTGTTTCTTTCATTGGCTTGGCACGGTGTGTGTTGAGAAATAGCAAGGCCGTAAATTGTTCATTTGGTCCGACGGGCCTTGGTAATCTCC